>NW_022196904.1:46428980-46477312 GCF_008632895.1 Mastomys coucha | reverse complement strand
AAAAAAAAAAGAACCACCTGCCTCATAATAGTATCATGAAAACACTAAATCCACAGAACAAAGGAAGTATAGTGAAATCCCATCCCCAGTGACACACCTCCTTCAACAAGGGCATAGTTCCCAATCCTTCCTAAACAGTCCACCAAATGGGAACCAAACATTCAACTATGTGAAAGCCTGTGGGCCATTCTCACACAAACTACCATGCCATTATTCACTTTAAAAAGTGTAATGATGCTGGGCAGTGGTGGCGCATGCCTTTAATCCTAGCACTTGGGAGGCAGAGACAGGCAGATTTCTGAGTTTGAGGCCAGCCTGGTCTACAGAGTGAGTTCCAGGACAGCCAGGGCTACACAGAGAAACTCTGTCTCGAAAAATAAAACAAAACAAAACAAAAAAGTGTAATGACATGAAAGATTGAAAGATAAATGGGAAAACTCTGTAAAAGAACAGTATAGGGGCTGGTGAGGCGGCTCAGCAGTTAAGAGTACTGACTGCTCTTCTGAAGGTCCTGAGTTCAAATCCCAGCAACCACATGGTGGCTCACAACCACCCGTAATGAGATCTGACACCCTCTTCTGGTGCATTTGAAGACAGCTACAGTGTACTTGTTTATAATAATAAATAAATCTTTGGGCCAGAGCGAGCAGAGGTCCTAAAAGTCAGTTCCCAACAACCAGATGAAGGCTCACAACTATCTGTACAGCTAGTGTGTACTTGTATGTATAAAATAAATAAATAAATCTTTTTAAAAAAGAACAGTATAGATAATGAATATATATATATATATATACATATATATATATATATATATATAAGAGAAAAAGACCTCAAATAAAAATGGAACTATTAATACATAGTCTTTCTAAATGCTACATACCTTAGCAAATGGGAGAAAATGAATACCTCCAAAAGGTAGGATGCTGGCTAGTTTGATACCTAAGATAGAGTTAATTTATTGGGGGGAGATGTATGTCCGTCCCCAGGGAGGTTGTCAGGGTCTCTGGGGCAAGATTTGTGTGGCTGTGTACCATTGGCCAGAGCAGGGGGATAATACTTCATCTACATACTCAGGGGCTGTAGGTTGTGGAGTGGGGGATGGCAGGGGACTTATAAAGTCAAACAAGGAATGAAGCCTGATAACTGTCAGGGTAATAAATCCCTGCTAGGTTTGATGGTGGGGAAACCAGCTTTATGGTGCCAGGTTGGGAGGGGGGAAGTGGCTAGCTCCTGCCATCTTCATGTTTGAGGTATCAGGGGTGAAATCTCCCTTGACCCCTCCTTCATAACCCTAGGCCATTTCAGTTCCACACTATCCTTGGGTGGTCATGGGTGCTATGCGAAAGCAGACTGAGCAAAACTTGGAGAGAAAGCATCACTCCTCCACGTCTTCTGTTTCATCCAGATTCCTGCCCTGCTTGAGTTCCTGCCCCATCTTCCTTCATTGATGGACTCTGATGTGGAACTGTAAGCTGAGTAAAACCCTTCCCTTCCCAAGTTGGTTTAGGTAGTGGTGTTTTATCACAGCAACAAAACCTTAGAGAGAAATGGGTACTAGGAGTGGGTAACTGGTGACAGACCAAACCTTGTGTTTTGGGGAGGATTTTGGGGGCATTTGAAACTTGAAGCTGGGAAAGCCATTGAGTGCTCAGAGCTCAGTGTACCATTCCGTGGGAGACTTGAAGATAAGAGTGTAGAGGAAAATGCAGATGATGAAGGCTTGACTTCTAAAGTTTCAGATCAAAGCATGAAGTCTAGCTGTGGGCTTTGGGTGATATTTTGAAATAAACACAAAGTGAAATCTTTGCTTTTCTGAGACAATCAGTTATTTTTGTTACTTTTACTTTTTTGTTACTTTTCTTTTACTTTCAGTTCACTACTCTTTATAGCCTCTACTTCCGAGGTCTTTATTGCTCCAACCCCGAGACCTTATTTTATTGTCTCTACTCCCGAGATCCTTATAGCCTCTACTTCCGAGATCCTTATCACCTCTACTTCCGAGGTCCTTATTGCCTCTACTTCCGAGGTCCTTATCATCCCACTTACCTGGGAACTTACCAGCCGGCTTACCCTGACTGCAAAAGGTTCTGATTCTCAAGAGGTTTTTCCTTCCCCGTCTGTCCAGGCCTCCAACTGTTATTTTTTCTTTTACTTTCTCCTGGTCCAGGCCTCCAACTGTTGCGAGGTTTTTCTTTTCTTTTTCCCCTTACGGGCCACCAGTTGTTGGGTTCTCCTCGTCCAGCAAGAAAGACGCAACTACACGAGCTCTTTCTTTTGCAGTTTATTCCTGGACCCTTTTAACAATGCTTCTCCCTCTTGCTCTCTCCTGGCTGCTTCTCCTCCTGCTCTAATCTTATGCCTTCTGCCTCCTGCCTCTCTGGAGCTTACTTAAGCTCTGCCTCCCGGCCCACCCCCGGCTGTTGAGTACTCCCAAGCTTAGCTAATCCCAATGGGCCATGTAGCAAAAGCAGATAGATCACCAGATGTAGAAGCAACCAATAGCAGTAGCTTAGCCAAATAAGGGCTTTGTTTACGAGGCCTCTCGCTTGGGGCTCGGCTCTCCACAGTGAGCCACCATGTGGTTGCTGGGATTTGAACTCAGGACCTTCGGAAAAGCATTAAGTGTTCTTTGTTTTTTGATTTTTTTTTTTAAGATTTATTTATTTTATGTATATGAGTACATTATAGCTCTCTTCAGACACACCAGAAGAGGGCATCGGATCCCATTACAGATGGTTGTGAGCCACCATGTGGTTGCTGGGATTTGAACTCAGGTCCTCTGGAAGAGCAGTCAGTGCTCTTACCCTCTAAGCCATCTCTCCAGCCCGTATTAAGTGTTCTTATTCGCTGAGCCACCTCACCACCCCCCCCCAAGGGGGGTATTTTGGTGCATTTTCTTGCTGTAGGAGGGCCCAGTTCATTTTGAGTGATATAAACTGTGGTCTGTGGTTCAGGAGCTATAAAAAAAGCAGGTGAGCCAGGCAGTGGTGGTACACACCTTTAATCCTAGTACTTGGGAGGCAGAGGCAGGCAGATTTCTGAGTTCGAGGCCAGCCTGGTCTACAGAGTGAGTTCCAGGACAGCCAGGGCTATACAGGAACTCTGTCTCAAAGAAAGAAAGAAAGAAAGAAAGAAAGAAAGAAAGAAAGAAAGAAAGAAAGAAAGAAAGAAAGAAAGAAAAGAAGGAAGGAGGGAGGGAGGGAGGGAAGGAAGAAAGAAAGGAAGGAAGGAAGGAAGGAAGGAAGAAAGAAAGAAAGAAAGAAAGAAAGAAAGAAAGAAAGAAAGAAGGAAGGAAAGAAAGCAGGTGAAGCAAGCCATAGATAGGATCCGTATGCAGCACTCTTCTATGGCTCCTGCCTCCAGGTTCCTGCTCTGAATTCCCTGGATGGTTGCCTTAACTAGGGTTTTATGTCTGTGAAGAGACAATATGACCAAGGCACCAAATGGTCTCAAAGGTCGGGTTTATAGATGAAAAACAAACACTATGCAATAAGAAAACACCAAGGAGATTATAGGAAATGGGTTATTACAATTACATCGATTAACAGGAATTGCACAGGATGATGACTAGTTGTCATGTACACATTTTAAGACAATAGGCAGGGCAAGGTGCTAGAGCAATACATAACTTTAAAGGTTCAAGAAAATTTTTTTTTTAAAAATATGTCTTAGTTATCTTTCTGTTGCTGTGACAAAACGCAATGGTGATCAAGACAACTTAAGTGTTTAGTTGGGCTTACAGCTTCAGGGGGTTAGAGTCCATGATTTCAGCACAAATGCATGGGGGCAGGGACAGCTGAGATAGACAGTACATCTTGATCCACGGTAGAAGGCAGAGAGAGCTAACTCGGAATGGCAAGAGCCTTTTGAAACCTCAGATCCCACTACCTCACACACCTCCTCCAACAAGGCCACGCCTCCAAATCCTAGACATTTCTAGCAACTGAGACCAGCATATGAGCCACTAGGGACCATGTTCATTCCAATTACCACAGTTCACTTCCTGCTGCTCTGCTGCCTTCATCTGCTGAAGTTACCCATGGGAGTTATTGCTTAATTCAAGAACTATTATTTTCTTCTGTGCTAGGAGTAATCTAGAGCCTAGTCAAGTACTCTGATACTAAGCTACATCCCCAGATCCTTTTTGAGACAGCCTCATTGACCTAAAACTTGAAATCGCCTTCTCATTGTCTCCTGAGTCCTGGACTTATACTACTACCCTTGGCTTAAAAGTAATTTAAAATGTAATAAGCTTAAATAATATTATTTTGACTACTGTGAATGAAGCTACAATGAATGCTGGTGTGAACTTTTAAGCTGTAATGAAGATGTATAAAAGTTTGTATGAAGTGTCTGGTTTTTTTTTTAATTATTTTCACTTTTAATTATACATACGCATGTGTGTCTGTGTGGATCATAGGCACTTGAGTGGTCAAAAAATAAGCTTTGTAATATTAAAAATAATAATAGGATGAAGAGATCCCTTATTAATTAAGAGTATGCTTTGGTCTTGCAGAAGACCTGAGTTCGGTTCCCAGCACTTATGGTAGCTCACAGTAGCCTGTAACTCCAACTCCAGGGGATCCAACAGCCTCTGCAGGTGCCTGCATTCAAGGACAGGCACAAATACACATGCGTATATATAGTATATACTAGTAAAAATAAACATTATTATTTTTTTAAAAAAGCAGACACTTCATACAAACTTTTATACATCTTCATTACAGCTTAATTCCCAGCGGTTAAAAGATTCAAGCAGGAGCTGAGAGATGGCTCACTGTAAAGAGTACTTGCTACTCCTGCAAAGGACCTGGGTTTAGTTTTCAGCAGTCACGTGGCAGTTGACAACTATCTGTAACTCTAGTTCCAGGGGAACCAGGATCCTCTTTTGACTTCTACAAGTATCAGGAACACAACTAGTACACACACATACATGCAGGTATGTAAAAATATTTTTTCAAAATATTTTTCAAAAGAGATGCAAACAACCCATGTCTTTTAGTAGATAAATTAACAAAATGCTGCATATGAATATGACTGAATACTACTCGGGCATAAAAAATCAATGACGTCATTAAATGTGTTTCAACCATGTTTCAACCAGTATGTTTCAACCATGATTATATACTCCAAGAAATAAGCTAGTCACCAGGAACACTCATCATAATGTGAAAAAGCAAGAAGAGGCAAATTCACAGACACTAGTAGCTAATTGGAGTCTATCTTGGCTTGGGGTGAGGTAAAAATGAAAGTGATGGAAAAGTTTTCAAAGAGAGGGGCAAGTGCAGCTGTGCCCTGTGAACATAGCTAGTGCCACTGAAGTGCACATTTAAAAATGGTTCAAATTGTTAGGTCACAAGGCAGGCCTGTGTCAGTGCTGCTGACAGCATCCTAAGACAAACCAGGCCAGATTCTTACCCAGTAAACAGAAAGGTTATTACTGAGTACACAGGAACCTAAACTTAGCATTCCTCAATTTCTGGTTGTCAGAAATTCCCTTTCTCTTCCCCAACCAGTCAAGAACCTCAGGGAGAGGTCATCTAGTTTCTGATTGGCTCAGTCTGCAACAGATCCAAGTCCCTACAGCAACTCCCAGGCTGTCTGGCAGGTCTCTTCCCCATAAATCTGACAAGGCTCATTTGGCAGGATGCTACTCTCCAGGATGCTATGCTCTGAGTCAGCCTGGCAGTTTGTCCCTCAGAAAACTCTTACTACCCTAGTTCAGTGGTTTCATTTGCCTCACTTACAGAAATAGTGACTTTTATGAGTAGATTATCACCCTGAAGGAAACAACCGTAGACTTGTTTAGTAGGGTGTTGGTGGTGGTGGTTTTTGAAGACAGGGTTTCTCTGTGTAGCCTTAGCTGTCCTGGAACTCGCTCTGAGCAGCCCGGCCTTGAACTCACAGAGAACTGTCTGCCTTTGCCCCCTTTGTGCTGGGCTTAAAGGCATGCGACACAACTGCCCGGCTAATCATTCAGTAGTTTCGATGCATAAATAGTTTAGTTTTATATTGCTTCAGAATTAATGCTGCTTTATAGAGTTTCAAAAAGACACGTATACTTCCTAAAACATTTTTTAAAATTAAGTTTTCATTATAGCATGATTAAAGAATAGAAAAAACTGGGAGCAACCTAACAACTAATAATCTGATGAACCGTTTGATACACTATATTATCATAGACATCACGCAGCTATTAAAACAATAATTGTGTGATAACTCGGAAGTAGATTGCTACGTAACACTCAATAAAAGAGAAAAAGCGTGCATTGCCTTTGAAAACGTGGGAATGGCCCACAATTCTTAAGTGAGGGTTGGCGAAGTGAGTCAAAATAACTTTCTCCTATAACCTTGATATACTTTATTAAGAATTAAAATGAAACACTACAGTATGATCATAAGGTCAACGATCCAGAGTGAAGGCAGCGGACCTCCCAGGGAGAAGAAAGCATCTCTTTGGTAGAACAGATCTGAGTTCGTAGAGGACCTGAGCTCCTCTGGGAACAGCTTGACCATCTCCACCAGACGCCCTAGGGCTCTTAGTAATGCAGAGCTTTCTGTCGGAGGCGCTGCACCAGCAGGCTCTACCGAATTATCTCTCATCGTCCTCACAGACCAAAGAAGCCTTTCGGCTCCTCCTCTGTCCCCACCGCACGCTTCCCATCCACCCCCTAACCCGGCTCCCATCCCCGGCTCACTCTGCAGTCCGACCCCGAACTCCGACTCCCTCTCCGCCCCGCCCCGCGCCGCTCCTTTCCTAGCCCGTGGGGCGCGGCGCGCGCACGCGCAGCGGAGGGCGGCGCGGGCGGCATGGGGACTGCGGCGACGGCTGCGGCGGCCGGGGAGGGGGCGCGCGGCCCGAGCCCCGCCGCCGTGTCGCTCGGCCTGGGCGTGGCTGTGGTGTCGAGCCTAGTGAACGGGTCCACGTTCGTGCTGCAGAAGAAGGGCATTGTGCGCGCTAAAAGGCGAGGTAGGGCGGGCCGAGGCCGGGCCGGGGTCCGCGCCACGCGCCTGCGGGTACCTGTGTGCAGAGCACGGGCCCGCTCCCCTGGCTACCCCGCAGGCATCACCTCCGCATCCTACGCGGTCTCTCTCTGTCTATTCTCAGCTACCGGGGAGGCCTTATTCACTCTTTCAGGAGCTCTTCACCGGACATCTTGCCCCTATACCTGTCCAGTCCTCCAACCCCTACCCCGCTGCAGAGCATCGGGACAGGTGCTCAGCTTTGGAGCCTTATGCCCAAAGGCCCTCCCTCAGCTACTGTCAGGCAGAGCTTCCTATTCATAGGATCCAGAGGTGGGTGGAGCCAGGCCTGCCTTTCACTTAGACTGGGCCTGGGGTGCTCTTGGAAGAGCACTTGGTGGTGTGAAGAAGTAAGGGTGTGTGGTGGGTCCGAAGGATGTACAGTCTCCACGGAGGTGCTCACTCTCACCTTGATTGCAAGGTCTGTTCTTCCCAGCTGCTTTTGCCCAGGGGTCCTTAGATAAGTTACCTGTGGTTGTCATTTCAACCATCTGAAGTGTCTGAAGCGTGAAGAAAACATCAAGCAGGCATGCAAACGGGCCTGCTGAGGATGCCCTGGGTCAACCGGTCACCAGATACCAGTCTTTAGTGATACAGAAGTGGGATGAGGCACAGAGACCTTCTTTGTCCATGCCATGTCATTGTGTTGAGAGGCCTGTGACAGGCACTGCATGTAAGAGACAGAATACTTTGAAGGGGAAAGTAAACATTGCTTTCATAGAAACCAAGAAAGGCTTGTGGTTGGAGCCACAACCTCAAGAGCTCTAGGGGTAACGACCTGGCTGCCAGTGTATGAGAAGTAAATACACTTAATAGTTCCAATTCCAGAACACATTTGAAAGTTTGACTAAGTTGCTGGGTAGCCAGAAACCTTCAGAAAAGAGACAGGGAACTGACAGTTTGGAGTGAAAGTACAAACTCAGTAATGTTTATTTAAGTAAATTAATTTCAAGCTGGGCGGTGGTGGCGCACGCCTTTAATCCCAGCACTTGGGAGGCAGAGGCAGGGGAATTTCTGAGTTCGAGGCCACCCTGGTCTACAGAGTGAGTTCCAGGACAGCCAGGGCTACACAGAGAAACCCTGTCTCAAAAACCCAAAATAATAATAATGATAATGATAATAATAATAATATCAAAATGAAAGCATTGTGGTCCTAATATAAACCCTAAGTCAAACAAGATAGGCTCTCCCAAGCCTGCAGATTGTCTATAATGTACAAACACATCTGGTACATATCTGGCAACTGCGGTTGGGGATTGTTTGTCAATTTGTACAGGCACCAAGATTGGGCAAAAGTGGTTTTTGTCACTAAAAAATAAAAAATACACGTGCCTTTTATAGGATTGAGTGAGATGAGTACTTTACTTATGTGATGTTCTTGCAAATCCCACGATTCCAGGATAAACCTGAGAGAAACACACGAACAACAGCTGAGGAACATCATACAAAATACCTGACTGGTCTTCAAACCAAGGCCATGAAATCTGAGGAACTCTCATAGCCAGAAGGAATCAGAGGACACATACCAGACATTAGAGGAAAACAAAGGAGTTTGAGTACAGAGTTTAGTTAGGAAAAAATACATTAATAAGATGAACCAACTGACTAGCAAGAAAGAGTGTGTTATTTTAGCTCAGTTTTTGTGTTCCAAGGGACTGTTCAATTAGAAAACAAAGACTAACCTAGAATTGTTTTTGAAGTCCTGGGTCCAATCATAAGTCTCATATTTTTAAAAGCCCAAACCAATCGTGGATGCTTTTATTTATACCTACATACTGTATATTCTATGTATGTATGTATGTATGAATGTACTTTAGGAAATAGTCTCTCACTGTGTAGCCCAGGCTGGTCTCAAACTCTTGATCTTCCTGCTTCAGCATCCTGAGTAGCTGGGACTACAGGTATGTGCTACCACACATGGGTCTTTACTATGCCTTTAAATTAATAAAGAGAAAATATAATCATTAATTTTTATTTCCTCACCTTCCACCAACTGCTCTAGATTGAAGTGGTGGTGGAAGGCATTTAGTCTTGCCTTAGTAAATCTACTTTGTTTAACAGATATTTTTGAAACTCTTATGCCATATACTATTATAGATACTGAAGCTACAGTAGTTTTAAGATCTATTCTCAGGCCAGATACAATGGCACATGCCTATAATCCAAGCCTGAGCTTCTAAGCTCTCATAAAATAAAGTAAAACAATCTTCCCATAATCTTTCATCAGACCTACTTAGAGACCAGCAGAACTGATAACCATCAAATAACAGAAATGGAAGAGGAGAGAAAGAGGTGATCATAAGAACTGGAAAGTTAAGTTCTTAGGTTAAAGGAGACTAAACCTTATGATTTCTTACACTGTAACTATGCTTCCTTAGAAGGCTGTATCTTTATATTGACAGGTTTTCTAGAAAGTCCAAACTTCAGAGAAGCTGAATTCTATATTGTAGTTATTTGTCGGAGAGGTCTGGGGATCTACTGGTTTTTAGTTTCACCTTTAAAGGACCTTCTCAATAAATGGGCCCTCTGTGACTCCTGGAGGGCTGGAGTGTGTCCTGGGCAAGCACAGGCTCAGGATTCAACTACCTAGCTTCTTTGTTGTGCCTTTGAATGAGGTAAGTGGGACCTGGGCAAGAGGTCTCACTCGTATTTCACAGGACATTTTTTTCAAGACAGCAGAAGAGACCACAATTGTATATGCTCAACTCTCTTGCTTTATACTTTATATGGTATGGCATATAACTTATGACATCCTCTATTTGTATGTCTTACTTATATTCATACTTCGAATAATCTGTTAATAACTTGTATAACTTTATTATTTTTTAAGGTTTATTTATTTTATGCGTATGTGTACACCACCATTGCTTTCTTCAGACACACCAGAAGAGGGCACCCATTACAGATGGTTGTGAGCCACCATGTGGTTGCTGGGAATTGAACTCAGGACCTCTGGAAGAGCAGTTGATGCTCTCAACCGCTGAGCCATCTCTCCAGCCCCATAAAACTTTAAATGTTATGTAAACAGTTGTTATACTTTATTGTTTAAGGGAATAATTAGAAGAAAACTTTCGAACATGTTCAGTATGGACTTTTTCTTTGTTTTTGAGACAGATTACCATGCATGCTAGGCTGTCTAGCTGAAGATGACCTTGAACTTCTGCTCCTCCTGCCTCCACTTCCCACATGTTAGGATTACAAGTATGAGCTATAATGCAATACATATTAAGCAGTGTTGGGGTGGGGTTCAAACTGAGGTTTTATGCATGCTAGGCAGCACTCTATCTGCTGAGCTATATCCGTAGCTCCACAGATATATTCTTCAAAAGACTTGTTTGAATCCTTGTATATAGAGGACCAATTGTCTGGGGTTGGAGCCCAGTGGAAGTGGGGTTGCCTGCACAAGTTTAGGTAACCTGCAGGTGGGAAGGTATGTGTGGTGCCAACCTTTGTTAGCTTGTTGCTGCTGTGGAAATAGCAGAGATAAACAACTTAAAAAGAGGAAAGGTTTATTTTAACTCCCAGTTTTAGAAGTTTCTGTTTGCTGCTTTGGGCCTGTGGCAGCATAGCATGTTAGGGGTGTTGGCACGTGTGGTGATTGTTAACTTAGGCAGCTGGGGAGACAGAGGAAGAACTTCTCTAAAGGTATGTACCAAATAATCAACTTCCTTTCACTGAGCCCTTTCTCCTGAAGATTGTATTTTCTTCCAGTTGCACCATGAACTAGTAACCAAACTTGTAGCACATGGTCCTTTGGTGGATATTTAAGGTCCAAACCATAAGACTATCTAAATAGTAACCAGATATTCCCCCAAAATAAGGTTATTTCAGGGTATTCAAGAACATTGTAATGGGACTGGGCAAGTTTGTGAGGAAGAATCTCTGGTGGGACTTTTAGAAAGTCTTTGAGAAGGCACTTACCTCAAGCAAGTAGGCATGAGCCAGCTCCAGCTTTCTGTTTGAATCTGATAAGAACAAATTCTTCTTGGTATCCATAGCTTTCATAGCGATAGGCAGTAGAGAAGGGGCCCGAGGCTGGCTGTTGCTGAGAGGCTGTTCATGGATGGTGATAAAGGGGAACCAGGGCTGCCTGGAGAGCAGGCTCAGAAAAGCTGGTTATTCAGAACTGGCTGAGGGTGTAGCCTAGTTAGTTACTGAACTTTATGCTGGATGCTGCAGACTGGGAAGAACTGGTTGATCATTTCAAATTTCCTTTTTAGAAATCAAGCCCAAGATAAAATTCTACCTTACACTCACAAGAATAACTGTCAATGAGGAAACCTAAAACAAGCACTGGCAAGGAGTTAGGGAATTTAAAACCCTTATGTGGTGCTAGTGGGGATGTAAAACGATGCAGCTGCTTTGGAAAGTAGCACGTTTGTTCCTCAAAGTGTTAAATATAGAATTACCATTTGACCCAGAAGTTCGACTTCTTGGATTATGCAAAGACCTGAAATAGCATGCCCATACCTAAAGGAAGTGAAAGCAGGGAATCGAGAAATTATGCATTTTTAGTTTTAAAAGCATTGTTCACAGCGCCAACAGATGGGAGTGACTCAATCCATTAACTGATGATGGTGTGCTAGTGAGTTTTCTGCTTCTGTAACAAATAACTGTGATGATTAAATAAGAAAATGTTTACTTTGACTCATAATTTTGGAAGTTTCATTTCACGTACCTCAAGCAGAAGCTTGGAAGATAAAGCTGGAGAAAAGAAGGACTCGGAGTTCCAAGGTCTCCTTCAAGTGCATGACTGAATGACTTAAGATGGCCCGTTAGCCCTGGGCATTACATGTTCTGCTACCTCCCGGCTGTGCTACAAGCTGGGGACTAAGCCTTGAGCATGTGGCCCTTTGGAAAATATTCTAGATTCAAACTTTAGCAGATGGCAAAATATGGCTTTTTAAGGCTGAGTATCATTCAGCCCTTAATAGGAAGGAAATGTTGATATGATAAAACATAGATGAGTCTTGAGGACATGCTGCTAAAGTGAAATAAGCCTGTCCTGAAAGGACACTACTGTGTGATGCCCTTTCTATGAGGTCCTCAGAGCAGTTCAAATGTATGGGCAGATGAAAAGTGTGTTAATGGTTACCAGCTAGGGCGGGGTAAGAGAGGAACAGAGAGTAGTGTTTTACAGGGGCAGAGCTGAGCCTTTCCAGGACAGTAGCATTTTAGTGATGAGTTATTATTATTACCTTCCTTATTACTGTGAACACCTGTCTGGCAGGAAGCATCATGTGGGAGGATGGTTTCATTTTGGCTCACAGTTTAAGGGGATAATCTGTTGTCCCAGTGAGGGCACAAGCGGGTGGCTATTTTGCTTTGGGAGTGTGTATCAGCTGTGTTGTAGTTTAAATGTGAAATGTCCCCCAGTAGTCACATGTGTTCACTTGGTTACCTGATGGGGGCACAGGGAAGGTTGTGGACCCTTTAGAAGGTGGAGCCTCTCTGGAGTAAGTAAGCCACAAGAGGGCAAGCCTTGAGATTTTATAGTAGAGCCTTTTTTTTTTTGTTTATTCTCTGCTTGTGATTTTGGATGAGATATGACCAGCTGGCCTTCTGCTCTTGGTACTATTCCTTGTTACAAGGGACTGCATCCCATTGAACCATGGTAACTGTAGGCCAAAATAAACTTTTTTTCCCTTAAGTTGCTTCTTGTCAGGTGTGTGTTCACAGTAATGAGAAAAGAAACCAAGCTCCTTGCTGCTGTGATTCCCACTGTGGTGAGCTGTACCCACAAACGGAGCCAAAATAAACCCTTTCTCCCTTAAGTTGCATTTATTAGGATATTTTATCACAGCAATTAGATAAGGAGCTAAGAAAACTGGTACTGAAGTGGAGCTGTTCGAAGTGTGCAAAATGCATCCCAACTATAAACATTCCTGTAGACTTTTTAAAATAATTGATTTTGAGACATCCCAACTCTCATTCACACACACACACACCATATATATATATGTATCACACCATATATACATATACATGTATATGTATATGTATATGTATATATGGTTTGTCTCAGACTCAACATAAAGTTAAGGTTGACTTTGACCTTCTGCCTGCCCATGCCATCACACCTGGCATACTCCATAGTCTTCTAACTGTACTTACTCTGTCTTTGAAACTCAAGACAATTTTTATACTTTGATCTTATATGAAAACATTTTTAAAAAGAAAGAAAGAAAGGAAGGAAGGAAGAAAGAAAGAAAGAAAATAGGACAGCAAGAGCTCCACAGTGTGCTCTGACATTGCATGCTATGGCACATGTCCCACCCAGCACATACACACTAACACACGTATACAGTGTAATGCAATAAAAACCAAGGTACACACTTCCAACACACAGTAGCATAGAATAAATATTCCCTTTCCAAAAGGAAGGCATAGGGACATAGCAAGAAAAGGTTGATCATAGAATAAAATTCCTATCAGATGGGCCACATAACAAATTCTGCAGCTCCTAGAACTTCTGAGCCTTTTTAATAGAATGAACTAGGCTCCAGTGACTTTAGCTGTGGCTTCTCTCTTGTGCAGGTTCTACCTGGTGCCTGTGGCTTTCTTTGGCAGATATTCCATTGTCTTGGCATTTTCAACATTCTGGGGTCTTCATTGCAACCTCTTACCTTTACACAGCCTCCCTCTTTACACAGTCAGTAAAGTGAAACTTCCCAGGGTTCTTGCAGGGAATCTGAGAAATTGAGAAAATGCACTGCAGGCTTACCTACAGACCAATCTGGTGGAGCATTTTATTAATTGAGGTTCCATCTTCCACAATTGTTTTAGCTTGTGTGGAGTTGACATAAAACAAGCCAGCACAGTAACCCCCTTCTCAACTTGATGCTCACAAACATATCATTCATTGTCAAGCCATACCCTTTTCTTTCTTGTTCTTTCTTGTATTAGATGCTATAGTAATATCTGTATAACAATATAAAACATATTTCAAACTTTAAAATTCCACTTTAAAGTTCAGTCTCGTGAAAACATTCAGAGTCAGCTGAGTGGTGGTGGCACGTGGTGCACATATGCCTTTAATCCCAGCCTTCCTTTGGCAGGCACAGACAGGTGGATTTCTTGGGTTTGAGGCCAGCCTGGTCCACAGAACAAGTTTCATGTCAGCCAGGGCTGCACAGAGAAGCTGTTTTGAAAACAAAACAAAAAAACAAAGGAACAAACCCAGAGTATTCAGACTCACCTTCAACATTCAAAGCTACTCCTAAATATTCGTAGTTTCTCTGGAATATTCAAAGTCTTCCTCTAAAACACCCAAAGTCTCTTAAATGTGGGCTCACAAAAACAAGCAAAATTAAATATATTCTACTCTAGGAGGGAATAACCAGGACACAGCCACATTCAAACCAAGCAAACCCAAACTCTGACAATGTAAATAGTTCATTGTTCAATATCTGTGCTTCATTCTAGACCTTTGGGCTCCTCCAAAAGGCTTGGGCCACTTCTCTCTCTCTATCCTCTGCAGCACAGACAGTTTGTTTCCTATGCCAGCTCCACTCACTGCTGCTGCTGTCCTTGGCAGTCATAGAATGGTAGTGTCTTTTTTTTTTTAACAGCTTATTTTATTTATTTTTTATGTACATTGATGTTTTTTGCTTGACCATATATCTGTGTAAGGGTGTCAGATTCTTTGGAACTGCAGATACAGACAGCTGTGAGCTGCCTTGTAGGTCTGGGAATTAGACCCAGATCCTCTGGAAAAGCAACCAGGGCCATTTCTCCAGCCCTGGTACTGTCATTTTTGAAATGCTGGGATCTCCTGCTGCAGCTAGGCTGTACTTCCACCCATAGCTTCTCCTGGGCTCCCTGCCACATGGTGCCAAGCCTCAGTTTCTCTCCATGACCACTTCAGTCCTGGATCTTCTACTTCACAGTGCCCTCTCCTGACTTCTCTTGAGGGATTTCAGGCATGGCACACAATGCCAAGTCTCAGCTGTTGTCCACAACCCTTTCATGCCTTCAAAACCAATGCCACTTGGGTGACTCTTTTATGTTACCAGGCTTGACTGTCAGTATGAAATGCAGTCTTGGCTCCCTCTGGACCACAGCTTCTGTGTGCTGACCCTGAGGAAGCATTCCTAGACTTAATTATCCTCAGTGGTGCTGGTGCCTACTTAACCACAGCTGATTCTTCAGTCCCAGCAGAATAGAACTACAGATTCTTAGAATATCACATGAATGGCCTAGAGAGAGTCTTTGCTTCCTTCTGAAACTTCAAAAGCCAGCCATCGATCATGTGCATCTCTTTAAACATTTCTGTCTTTCAAGCTCCCACCCACATCAGCCAATTAAGCTCTGAATGGCCTTCTCAGCCCAAAGTTACAAATTCTATCCACTATCCTTCCAAAACTAACGTGGTCATAGGACTGGCAGAACAAAAAGCTGGAGACAGGAACTGAAGAATGCTGCATACTGGCTTGCTCAGCTTCTTTTCTTAGACAGGACCACCTGCCCAGAGGTGGCACCATCCACAATGGACTGGGCTCTCCCACATCGGTCATTAAGCAAGAACGTGCCCCACAGACTTGCCTACAGGAAGTCTGATGGAGGTGTTGTCTCAGTTGAGATGCCTCTTCCCAGATGATTCTATCTTGTGTCCAGTTGACCAACAAACAAACAACACCTAGGGACAATGACTTGTAACAAACAGAAAATCTCAAATGCTCGTTTCTGTGGCGTCCTAGTCTTGTTCTGGCCAGAGAATCTGTGTAGTGCTAGAGGATAGGAATCAGAAGAGATGATGGGAAGAGAAAGGTGGGTAAGGCTTGAAGAAGTAATTCTGAGGGTGTTACTTCCGTGACCAGCAGCTTTAGGAACAGTTACATTTGAGGATAAAACTGATTAAATCCAGTAGTTTTAGAATAAGATAGGGAATGCAGGCTCCCTGTAGGCCTTCAATGGAGGAGAAGGAGGAAGGAATATGGGGAGTGACTTAGTAGGGAACCTAGCACAGATGGGTGAATGTATAAAGCTGCACATACATTTTACTCTTCTTTGGGATATGTGCTGGGGCTTTACCAACTGTAAGAATGGGAAGTATCAGATGCAGAGGAGTTTATACTCAGGGAAAGTTTGTCATCATGCTCATGTGAAGAAAAAGCACGTAAATATGATATTGGCTTAAAAGGTAAGAGTGACCTAAGTTCCACTGAAAGCTCCTACTGAGAAAAGTAGAAAGGCCTAGAATGCTGGGAATTTAGTGGAACCCGTTGTTACAGGGCAGCAAAAGCCTGTTACTTATTTCTATTGGTATCCCAGTTTACTCCTGACTTTGGTAATAGTACCATTTTGAATCATTAACAGCATTTATTCTCTGAAGGTCACTGATGATGAGAATACCAGGCTAGAGAAAAGAGGGAGCCCATGGAACCATTGCACTGGCCACTGACAACACTGGGCCAGTTCTCATTCTAGAAAGGTCTTGTGGTTTGAATGTTAAAATTTCCCCATCAGCTAATGTGTTTGGACACCTGGTCACCAGCTTTTGATGCTGTTTGGGGATATTGTGAAGCCTTTAGGAAGTGGATCCTTGCTGGCAGGGGCCACTAGGAGCATGTCTTGTGGTGTTATACCCTGATCTCACTTCTGTCCAATCCCTGCTTTCTGACCAAAGACACAGTTTGACCAGTTAGCTTGAATTACTGCTGCCATGCTTTCCTACCTCTGTGAACTGCATCCCTTCCTAAATGGAGAGTCAGAATAAAGCTTTCCCCATTTTGTGTCTGTTTCTGTGATAAACAGGACCATTTGGTTCTTAGTCCTGCAGAACTAATATGCATGAGGAATGTCGAAGAGTTTGAGTCTTCAGGCCAGTGATGTTCTAGAGTGCTAAAGATAGAACTCAACGGGTCATTTTTGTTAGACCTTTTAGATGAGTTAGAAGCCCAGAATGCTGAAAGAAAAATATACGCGGACACCTGGCTCATCAAGTTTCAGAGGGGAATACACTCTCCTGGGAGCTGAGCTAGAAATAATTTGTGTTACATTCAGGCAAAGAAACTGGCAACATTCTGCCCATGTCTTCAGAATTTGTATGTAGCTGAATTAAAAAGTAATGGAATAACTTGTTTAGCAGAAGAAATTAAAAGTATTTAGGCTGTAATGATTACTAATGAGTGTTCTTTTCCGGGTCTAGAGCGAGCAAAAAGTGGAGCAGAAGATTATGTGTAGGGAATGGGTATGTGCTAGGAAAGGGGTAAGAATTTAAAGTTAAGGTAAGTTTAAAAGCATCTGTAGTTGAGTTAACTACATTAGAGTTTAGTAAATTAAATTTAGTAAATTAAAGAGAAACCTGGTACTATTCACCAGGATAATAAGGAGAGGTTCTCAGAGGGCAAGACTCTGCTTATAGAAGGTTGATTTGGGTCTTTTTAGGAGGAGACCTGGGAGCCTCAAAAGGTCAGAGAGCTTAGGATTCAAATAGTATTTTGGTCTGTGCTTTCTCTGTTAGGACTATATATTAAAACATTATCTACATATTGTACAATCACTCCTTGTGGCCAAATTGGGTCCTGATGATCTTTTTCTAGTGCTGACCTGGAAATATGGTGGCTGTCTTTGAGGGAGTTCTGGGTAATTCAGGTATTTCTATCCTTCTGTTAATGGTTGCTTACATATATGCAGTATATACAGAATACACACACACACACTCACACACACACACACACACACACACACACACGTACACTTACTCTCTGCCAATTGGTAGGATTCTAAAGGGCAGTTGTTTCTAGTACAGTAAAATCAGAAATCAGAGAAGTTGACGAAGCTGGCCACCTTATTTAAAATGCAAAGTAGAGGCGGCTTATTTCTGTAGAAAGGGGAGCAGAAGAAGTTATTCCATCTGTCTTAGAGCATACAAGATCTTAAGCATTGGTTCAGGGTCATGATTCTTATAGACAGAGAATGGGGGTTGTGTCAGAAAGCCCGAGTGAATAGTCACCTGGGTGTTCCTTACCTTTGTTCTTTGTTGAAGAATGTTTGAGATATTTGATTGGTTCCAGGTCTTCATATGGGACTTCTTGGTTGAGGTTACTTATTTCATCCTGGAGAAAGTGACCCTAGCTGTTGATTTCTAGAATTTTGACAGCCACAAGAGTACTTAGGACCACTTGGCAAGGCCCCTTCTATCAAGGACCCAATAATTTCATCAGTTCTTCTTTCCAGGTTCTATGGAGGATCTGGTCTTCAGGGGTTATAATTTCTGTGGTCGGGTCTTTTTGAGCTGGAATAAGTTTGTTTCCATTTTCCTGTAGGCCCTTTTAGCCCTAGGTTTATTTTATAGTAGAGCATCTGGTTGACCTCAGGATATAATACTAGGCTTAATTATGAGGAAGTCCTTCCCTGTCAGTCATAGGGACTGAGCCTCATGTTGAGAGTTTGGAACTTGTTCTGAGTCTCATGAGGGCAATGGACAATAGCTTTAGTAATTTTTAGAGATTATCTTGGTAAAGCTTTGTTAGGATCAATTTAATATTAGGACTTTTTAAATTTTCCAGAGAACTGTGGCCTTTAAGATAGATTTCTCTTCTCAGGGAATTCAATATAGACTGGGTCTTTGCTGATGTAAAAGACAGTCCATTGTGCTATGTAATGAGTATGAAGGCAAAACCTTTGGTAATTGCTTTGAGGAGGATGTCTTAGTTAGGGTTACTGTGAAGAGACACCATGACCACAGCAACTCTTAGAAAGGAAAACATTGAATTGGGGCTGTTTATAGTTTCAGAGGTTTAGGCCACTATCATAATATTGGGAAACGTGGCAGTGGGCAGGCAGACATGGTGTTGGAGAAGGAGCTGAGATTACTATATCTTGATCCAAAGACAGCAGGAGACTGTGTGCCACACTGGATGTAGCTTGTACACTTCTAACAAGGACACACCTCCTAATAGTGATACTCTCTATGGAGAAGATTTCAAACATATAGTGTATGAAGGCCATTCCTCTTCAAACCACCTGAGAGGGCTTTGCCACTGGAGTAGCCTTTTCAGTCCTAGTGGGGAATCTGGGTCCTGCCAGTGATGGTGTCTATAAACACCAATATTCTTGAAGCTGGGGCAAGAAGGCACATCTGGTTTTTAGTCCTTAGCCTGTGTAAGTGCTTCACCTATGCATTGGCTCAAGGAGGACACAGATAACTAAAATTGTTCTATATGCAGACAGTGTGGGCCTCACACACAATGAGGGTCAGTCCTTGTCTTTGGAACAGTTAAGTTACTATGTCTAAAGTGACATCTATCCTTGAATCATGTAGTCCCTAAATAAGTTTGTACTGTAGGTAGGGCCTGGGGTCTTAGTATCTTATTCCCCAGCGACTCATGATTCCTTTTGGCTGTTCTCTTTTAGAGCCCACTCCAACTCCTGCACATCAGTGTTTGGAAGGAACAATGTTAATTCTTGGGGGATTTGTAAGCCTACCTTTTTTGTCTTTCTTTTGGTCAGCTTATTTTCTTGGGCATCATTAAACATGTTTTTCTTCTAAAAACCAAACCAAAAAAACCCTGTTTTTCTGATGACTCTTGTCGATAAATGCCATTTGTTTAGTAGGAGTTGAATGGCTTCCAATAGATTTAGCATCTATTGCTCAGTATGGACAGATTGTGAGCTGTTAACAGTCACCACACTCTCCAAACATCCAAACACAGCATTGACATGTAAGGTTATGAAGGTATACTTTGAATCAATGTATATATTATTTCCCTTTTCCTTTCCTTTTCCCAGAATGGGTCTCCACATTCGGGCTATCATCTCTGCCTTTGGGGTTTGGGTAGAAGGGGGTTGTAGGGAGGCATCAATTACTCTTCTCTAGCTGATCACTGCACGTCTTGTCTTAACCCCCCCCATTTGAAATGTAACATATATGTATCTCTTCTGGATTGTCCAGCAGCTTGTTGTTCAACTGGCACAGGTGAGAGCATTTCAATACACAGCTGTGCCAAATCAGAAGGGGTTTTAGGCTGTTGTCAATTTAGTACTTACCTCTGGGTTGGCAAAGACAATTGCTTGATATTAAGTCTACTTCTGGCCCCTTTAGTTCTAATACACCCTTTTCCTGTTGGGCCATGAGAACTTCTAGTGATTGCCACAGAAACAGTTATAGAAGCTTCTTCAACAAATAGTGCTGCAGTTACCATAGCTTTTAGATGGGGTGGCTATTCTGATGCTCCAATGTCTAGTTTCTTTAAAAATCAGGCCACATGTCTCAGTTCTGTCCTACAAATTTAATCAATACCACAAGATTGCTTTTCCGCCACAAATACCAGAGAGGGCTTTTGGAGATCAAGCATGCCTAGTGCTATGGCTTCTGTGAGAGCCCGCTTTATCTCATTAAAAAAATTGCTTCGATTGAGCATCCTGTTTGAAGGGCTCAGAGTCTAGATCTTTACTAGCTGCATAGAGAGGTTTTGTCATTAATCCAAAGTTGGAAATCCAAATTTGACAAAATTGAGCCATGTTCAAGAAGCTCTCTTGTTCTTGGTTGAAGTAGTTCAATTATCCCTAACTTGATGTAGTGTTCTCTCTCTCTCTCTCTCTCTCTCTCTCTCTCTCTCTCTCTCTCTCTCTCTCTCTCTCCCTCTCTCCCTCCCTTCCTCCCTTCCTCCCTCCTTTTGTCTTTTTTCTCTTTTCGGAAAGTTTAGGATTTTGATGGTATTTTGGTCTGAGCTTCCTCTAGTAGATATTGAAACATCACCTACATATTGGAGAATGGCTCCTTGTGTCAAAACTAGGTTCTAAGATCTGTTTCTAACAATGCGGCAAAATATGGGGCCTGTTTCTGAACCTTTGAGGGAAGATTGTCTATACACTCTGTTGGAAAGCTCCAGTGATTGGGTCTTTTCATCTAAAAGCAAAACAAAACCAACCAACCAACCAAGGTTCAGGGTGTAAAGGAATGCAAAAAAGAAAGGGTGTCTTTTGGCTCTACCACTCCTTTATTGTCTTCTTGCTCTGAAAAAAAAAAATTAAGGCTTTCTCTATGTGCCTTATATATGAGGAAGATTAGGGTTTTACAGAGAAACTGACAGAGGACCAGAAAGACATGTTGTAGAAAAGTTTCAATGATGTTGTATTTCTAATTCAACTTCCCTCTTTAGTGGACCTGTTTTGACTAGATAACTTATCCCAGGTTTTGAGTGGATTTTGACTGGAGCGAGATGTTTTAGCTTATCCAGTGGTCCTTGTAGCCCAAGCAGTCAGGACCATTTTTGTGGGTTACTGTCTTGGGGGTACTTTGAAGGCTAGGGTTATCAGAACTCTAGAGCCCCTAGAGAATTGCAAGATTGCTTGTAGGTAGCACAAGGGAGGTTATTGAGTGACTGTCAGGAATACATAATTAAAAACCTGGTCTTCAATTTGACAAATGCTTGAGGTAGTAAAGTAGTATCTTGGAGGGAATTCCTTCTACCCCCTCTCCTGCACTGTGTCTGTAGATCGGGAAGATAGTTTTCCAGGGAAAGGTAAGGACCAGGTACAGAGCTTCACTACCTATAACAGATCGTTTTCTTACCCGATACTTAATTCAAGGTACTTCAGCAGGGATCAGGAGTTAGCCTACTTCCTGGGCACCCTCAGCCCTGTAATGTAGCCATGATGTTGTGAGAGGGGGTTGGGTTCTTCTTTGTCTGAGACTGTATCAATCCACATTCCAATGTTAGACTTCCAGGTCCTTACACGTTGAACTCTCAGGATGGAGTGGTACTGGTTGGACTCTTACATGCCTAATGTCCCGACCTCCCCGCCCCTTCTTTCTTTTAAATCTCTGGGGCTTATGTGGATCCTTTGGATAGGTCTAGCCAATGCCTTCAAGGGCAAATGTAATCATCTCTGTTCCTTTTGGTCTTCCTCTAGATCTTGGCTGTTAAACACGAACAGAATAGTATGGAACAGCAAAGTTCGAGGGTTCTGTGGCCAACACTTTTTGTTCCTGTGGTGTTCATTAATCTCTAATGCTGTCTGGATAGTAAAATATCGACCCAGAAGGGCTTATACTTTGGCGAATGTAGGATCCATGTTGGTGAATTCATGAAAAGCCTCAATTAGCCTGTTAGGAAATAGGGCAGGGTTTTCTTCCTTTCTACAAGTTGTCCAATGTTATCATAGTTATTTAAATGCCATTTTTTTTTTATTCCTGCAATAAGGCTTTCTAGCATCTGCCTATGCCTATGATTCCCTGACAAGGAGTTAGAATCCTAGCCGTGGTTTCCTGATCTGAGAGATTGATCGTCATTACAACTTTACCAAATAAGTTGTTTTTATGGATTCGTAAAGTATCCTCCAGGATTCTCTCTTTTCCTCCAGGGATGTAGCAAGTAAGCAGGCAGAAGTGTAGGTCTTCCCTTGTGAGGTCATAAGCTAAAGGTAAGGTTCAGAAGTAACTAGTAGATGTGATGTTCCTCAGAAATGTTCCTAGTGTCTAGTATTATTAAAGATTTGTGATTGAAAAGGGACTCAAATTGTCACCATCAGTCTAGGCAATTCTCTTATGGGGAGTGCCATAGGCATAGAAGAGAATGGCACATAGGAAGCCTCACAATTTGTATGGCCTGCAGGCCTCGGTTCCCTTTTTGCTGGTACCTTGGGGCAAGTAGGAGAATATGGAGGTGGGGTGAGCCTCAGTTGAGGGTGAGAAGATATTTACCTGAGGCCTGCTGCACATTGTTTTTGTTGTTTTTGAGGCAGGGTGTCTGTGCATTCCATGGTGGTCTTTTTCAATGGAAGAGTTTGAACACAAGGAGGAAGCATCCCTTGCTTTTGAATTACATAGTCTCCTTTACTGGTAGAGGACCTTGAGAGCCTAAACTTAGGACATTTCAGACCGTTTCCCATGATTCCCAAAAAACAGATTTTGCTGCAGAATGTTGTTGTAGTTACTTACAACATCCTAAGGCTGAATTTCCCCATCACCGGAGCTTGTTTTGAGACCTATGATGTTACAGTAAAATATTAGCTTCTTTTTCTTTAGGTTCTCAGGATCAAACTTATTTCACTTATTGAAGATGTGTTGTAATGTCCAAGGGAAATGAAGGCAGGTTTCCCATAAAGATCGTGAGGGGGGAGAGACAAGCACCAGTGCTTCTGGAATGGATAAGTCTAGTGAGTCCTCAAGGAGATCTAGGAGGTTAGAATATCCTCTTTTCCATTGTTTGGACCCAGGCATCTCTGCGTGAGGGTGACCATAGTTCCAGTACAGTTACAAACACCAGTTTTAACATTCAGTTCTTCTGGCTTTACTTTTTCCTTTGGCAGAGGGTTGAACCACTTGCTTAAATTATTTGTCTTGGGATTAAGTCTTGCCATGTCTCTGCCCTGAGATTCTCTTACCTAGATGGAATACTCCCTGCCTCTTGAGTTATAGTTTCAGAGAAAAAGCTTGCTTGAGCCGGGCAGTGGTAGGGCATGCTTTTAATCCCAGCACTTGGGAGGCAGAGGCAGGCGGATTTCTGAGTTCGAGGACAGCCTGGTCTACAGAGTGAGTTCCAGGACAGCCAGGGCTACACAGAGAAACCCTGTCTCAAAAAACAAACAAACAAAAAACAAAAACAAACAAACAAAAAGCTTGCTTGAATACATGACTATGGCTTTTAGACCAAGTTTAATGCAATGGCATTAATGTTTTCCTTAGACCTCACCCTTAAGGTGATGTCTTCTGGTCTCCATATCCTTAGGCTAGTGTTGCCTACAGTAAATGGACAGGAGAATTTGAGAAAAATTGCCTATGATAGAACACAAGTAAATAAAAGCCTAATTGTCGTACGCCTTTCCGTCCAGTGGAAATAAGGAGGCAAACACGAGCTCTTCTCCATGCAGTTTAATCAGGAACCTTGTAATCTTGCTTCTTACATCTTACTTATTTCTATCTTACTTCTTCTATTTTACTACTTACATCTTACTACTTCTATCTTACTACTTACATCTTACTACTTCTATTTTACTACTTTCTCCTTACTACTTACATCTTTCTACTTTCTTCTTACTTACTCCTATTTCCTACTTACTCCTATTCCCTACATACATCTTACTTCTAATCCTTACATACTACTTCTATCTTTACATCTTACTTCTATATCTACTTACTTCTATTCCCTACATACTTACTCCTAATTCTATATATTACTTACTATTCCCTACATATTTACTCCTAATTATATATCTTTTTCAGCCCCCAGCCCTTGTGGGTTAAATACTTTCCCTGGTCCCAATCAGCATCAGCTACGTGGCAAAGCATAATAGGCTATGAGAAATCATGCCAGCTTGCATCATAATCTGGAGGCACGCAGCTTTTCCAACTAAGGGCTTGTTTATCAATGCTCTCTGCTCTGGCTGGAGACTGGGTGTTCAATATATATGTAGGGTGGCAGCTGCAGCTCCCCACACCTAATGGTAGGAAAATGGGGAGAAGAGTCAGTTAGGAGTTACAGGTAGTGTCTGCATGTGGAGCAGGCAGGTTTGAGAACCTTCAGGTGCCAGGGTTGAGTCCTGTTCCTCCCCAAGGCAGGGTCAGGAGTAGATCCTGGAGAATTATCTCAAGAGGAGGGTGCAGGTGAGAGTTGCTGTGATCTGGCTATGAGTCCCATATGAGTCTTCCATACTATGTCATGCATCGTAGGCTTCCAGGAAGCTGGAAGGAATAGTGGGTCTGAACAGTGAATACCAGTGGTTTTAAGAGAAAGTCTGTGGCTATAACACTATGCCTCAACCATAAGTGTTGCCACTTTGGCTGGTCATGTGACATCGCCATCTTTGTTGACCATGTTTATCTTATAAGTTGGCTGGGATCCATGTGGATTGCTGTGAACTTCCAAATTTAAAGGTGAACTCTCCCAGATAAACACTTACCAGTTTAATCTTAGAAAATGCTTCTATCAGATTGGCCTATAAGTAAATCTGTGGAACATTTTCTTGATTGATGATGGATGTAGGATGGCCCAGTTCACCATGGGGGTGCCATCTCTGGTCAGGTGGTTCTGAGTTATATAAGAAAGCAGGATGTGTAAGCGATGAAGAATAAACCAGTAAGCAGTGTTCCTCCATGGCTTTTGCTTCAGTTCCTGCCTTCAGGTTCCTACTTTGACATTTCTCAATGATGAACTGTGTGTGATTGGGAGATGCAAGCCAAAAAAAGCTTTTCTTTAATCTGGGTTTTGGTCATGGTCTTTATTATATCATTAGGAACCAAACCTGAGCACCTTGCAAGGGAAAGATTAAAAAGAGTGTTTGAATATGGATTCCCCAGGCTTTGATCAGACATTCCATGGGAACTTCCCATCATTTCCAAGTGTTTGAGAAAGGAGAGAATTATACTGTGGTAGGTAATCTGAAGGATGAGAGCATTGAAAGCCTTTTGTGCTTCCCTCCTAACTGCCTGATTGACAGTGGTTATAGGTGCACATCTGAGTTCAGAGCACAGCTGCTCAAGTTGTCAGGTTCTTGTTTCTGCAAACAGTGATTTGGACAGAAACACATGGAATGGGAAAAGATAGTTCATTAGATGAGAGGAACAAACGAACTTGGAAATACAGCAGAACTAGGGTGAGGTCTAGGTCCCAGAAGAGATCAAGGTTGGGCCCCTGTTACCATTAATGGGTCACTTACATATTGTGTACCTTTTCTGATGATGTGGTTTTCATTACATGTACCCAGTGTTCAGGAATGTTTCCACTTTTCCCTTAATGTTGGCAGATTTCACGTGTGTATCTTGGCGCCCTAGGGATCTGATCCTACCCTTGGTCATGCATCTTGTTAATTCACAGGATTGCTGCTGTTGGGCAACAGTTGCTATCACTTCCTTTGCTACTTGATGTCACCAAAGTCCTTTCAAGAAACAACTTAATGGAGAGTTTCTTTCATGAGCCTTACATTTTAAGAAGGATTCCAGGCCATTGTGTTACAAAAGACAAGACTGCAGGTGCATGAGGTAGCTGGTCACACTGTCTGCAGTCAGGAGGCAGAAAGCCATGCTATTAAACATCAAGACATGACTAGTGACATGTTTCTTCCAGTAAGGCTCTTCTTCCTAAAGCTTTCCAACCTTTCAACAGCACAAGAAGTTAGGGACCAGGTGTGCAAACACATGATCTTTTGGGGTACATTTCATATTCAGACCACAGCATTCCATTCCTGGCCATGTTATAGTGCAAGATGGATTTGCTCCAACTTCAAAAGTCCTCATGAGTGCTCATGATTACTCATTGGCTTAAAGCACATTCAGTGCAAGCTTAAAGACCTGAGTTTAATCTGTGGAACTTATGGTGAGAGAAGATAACTGACTTCTAGAACTTGTCTGTTGACATTTACAGACATACATGCACATGTGTGTACACACACACACACACACACACACACACACAACCATATATTTTATTCTTGCTCAGGGATCTGCAGTTTCTCTACACCTGCCTGCTGACACAGCCTGGTGACTTCTAACTAAACTGACTCTCCACTTCCCAGCCATTAGACCGCATTTACCTTTGTTGTGTTGTAGATCACCTTTCTCAAATTCCCCTGACCAGTTACTGTAGACAGTACACTAACCTAAGGGTGTGGAGATAATTTCCCAGGTAATAAGACATCACTACATAAACTGGCAACGTGACTACTCAATGGTATTGTTAAAGGCAAAGTTTTTATTGTAGATACGAGGGAGAGACCCGCCAGAGGCATCTGGAAGAATACAGAGCAGAGAGAGAAAGTAGCAGACTGAAAGCAGAACAGAGAAGGAGACAGAGTAGGAGTGTGGGAGACTGAGAGTGGAGGGCTAAGCACAGGCAAGATGGAGCATAGCCCAAAGAGCCAGTTATAAGGAGAATGAATAGCTGTTGGGGGGCTGAGGCAGGGGAAGAAACTCCTGAGCTGGGCAAGTTTAGGATGGAGAAGAGAAGATCTTTCCTCATGGACTTTGAAGTGTATAACTTGTGATATGGAGGGAGCCTGGAGGCTAGTGTGTACTTTGTTATACTGATAAACACCACAGGGAGCCATTTGTCCTTCTGCCAGTGATAAGGGAAATGGTTCCTTTTGGTAGAGGGGAACTGGCTTCAAAGTTCTTGAGGAATGCTGGCTTTTGTCTAACCACTAGAATTTGGGGAAATAAAGTTCTCCCCTGGACTTGATAATCACCTTAAAGTTGGGATCTAAGGAAAAACAATAGCTCTGCATTCAATCAGCAATAATAAATAGAATTTAAAATTTAAAAGTACCCATGAGGCAGGAGAATAGGGTGAGAGTCCCAAGAATATTTACATTTTAGGTCATGACTTATTTAGCCAAAGAACACCAATCTATGAACAAGTTGTTTGTCTTTTGGGTCAGCCTGGGTTGGTTGAGAAAAGCAAAACAACCCACCCAAGCCCCACTTTATTACTTTTAGTGGGTTCTCACCCATTGATAGACTGAAGTTACTTATGAGCTGAATAAGCAAGAAAACACTCTCTTTTTTTTGTTTTTTTTCCAAGACAGGGTTTTTCTGTATAGCCCTGGCTGTCCTGGAACTCACTCTGTAGTCCAGGCTGGCCTCGAACTCAGAAATCCACCTGCCTCTGCCTCCCAAGTGCTGGGATTAAAGGCGTGCGTCACCACCGCCCAGCTGAGAACACTTATTCTTTTTTGCTTAGTTTTTATGTGAACTGTTCTCTTATACGTACCATTGTGAATCTCTTATTTGGTAATGTATAGAATATCTTCTTTTAAAGTTTGAAAAATTTTTAATTACACACTGTAAGGGTCCATAATTCCTCGAAGAATGATACCCAGGACTTAAATTGTATGTAAATGCAGTGTTTTATTCTGCAGAAGTCCAGCATGCTGGGGTTTCCCATTACCAAGATAGAGAGACAACCGAGTGTGTTCCCAGGCAACCAAGTGTGCTAGAAGGCCTAATTTAAATAAAACACATTAGGGCATTCCAGGGTAGGTAACACTTTTCCTACTCCATCTCTAGGGACATTACCAGAGCATGGGGGCTGGAAACTGTTGTTGACAAAGTAGCTGAGGAAGTCTGGAAACTGCTGCTGACCCATTGTCCTTGCCTCATTAGCTTCTGAGTCCTAGACTTGCCTGGAATTGCCCAGTTCTTGAAAACAAAGACAGTTTAGGCATAGTCTTCTCAACTGCCAATTTGAAGCCTGTCATGGAATCGGCCTAGCCTTCTCAACATGTGTGTGGGTGGTGGTATGTCATGTACATGTGTCTTCAGAGGCTGGACTGGAGTTACAGACAGTTGTGAGCTGCCTGGTATGGATGCCAGGGATTGAACTTGGGTCTCCTGCAAGAGTAGTAAGTGCTCTTAATTTCTGGGCCATCTCTCCAGTACTTATGTATGGTTTACAAACCTTCTTCCTAAGGCTGGGGAGATGCCTCAGTTAGTAAGAATGTTTGCGATGCAATTGCTAGACTCTGAATTCATATCCATGTAGGAAATTAGGACTGTGTCATGAGTATCTGTAACTCCAAAGCACCAAGAGGTAAATTGCTAGAGCTTGATGGCCCCCAGCCTAACAAATCCCTATGGACATGTGTATATACATCACACACACACACACACACACATACACAAGCTCACACACACACATATACACACACACACATACACACACACAAACACACATACACACACACACAAACACACACACACATACACACACAAACACACACACAAACACATACACATACACACACATACACACACACACATACACACACCACTAAATAAGCCTGCTTTCCTGATATTCTTCTCACTTTTTTTATAGGTACTTCCTACTTAACAGACATTGTGTGGTGGGCTGGCACAATTGCAAGTAAGTGGTTTGTATAGTAGATTATAGTCTTCTTAATTTTTTTCTAAAGCCATCACATGGGTGGGGATGGAGAAGGCAAGGTGAGTGTGGCTTTGAAGATCCTCTCATACTTCTACTCTCTACACTTCAGGTTCACTCTTTTCCCGTTGTCCTTCCCTTCGCTGAAAGAGAGTAGATGGGAAAGTGTGGAATGCTGGCCTGGGAGGAGGAGACAGGGACTCCAGCTGAAGATCAAAGATCACGTGCTATAACTTAAATAATAAACTATGATTTTTTAATAATCAGGCAGTTTGTCATATGTGGCCTTTTAAGGAAAATGCTACCTCGATGAGGCTGATGATGCTCATTGGGGAACCCCTTTTTAAGCTCTGTTTGAGTAGCGCACCTTGGGGTCCTGTAACAACCCAGCTCTGGACAGCCTCTCATACTGGAGCAGGTCCAAGGTCACTTGAAGGCTGTTAGGAAGCTCTGCCCAACTTGTCTGGGAAAGATTGGTCATTGGGTATAAAGTGGCAGTCAAAAACCATATGGTACCTTGGTGTACTGCTATAGTGTGCACAGAAACTACTGTGCATATCATAAAAATAGTTTAAAATTTTTTGAGTGTTGGCACCATAAAGCAATGAAAAATGTTTGTGGACATGCATGTGCCCAAGTATTACGTGGTACCAACGTACTACTTTTATGTTACATTTTGTCTATAAGTAAATAAGTAAGTTTAAAATGTAAGGGTTAAAATATTTTAAGATAGAATTTAAAGAGTGTGGATATACTGGGTGTTGTACTTGTTACTGTGATAAAGCTGGTCATCTCCACAGGGAGTGGAGCCTACTTCCTAGACCTTCAGTGAAGTTCTGCGTTGGGATCTGTGAGCATGCACATTTGCTTCCTCAGAAGTGGAGCAGAAGAGGCCCTTTCAGAACAGAATCTTGCAAAATCTTGATTGGTGATAAAAAGGGAACTTTGTAATGTAACCTTGTGATTCTCTTGACAGTGGCTGTTGGCCAGATTGGAAACTTTCTAGCTTACACTGCGGTCCCTACAGTCCTGGTGACTCCCTTAGGTGCCCTCGGAGTACCGTTTGGGTGAGAACTGACATTCTGTTTTGATATTTAATACTCAGTTTACATAGGAAAACATCCTTTCATTACAAATGCTTCTGTTTAAAAAGTAAAGTTGTTGATGAAGATAGATCTTTTGTGCTTAGAATTCATATTTTCATTTTAACTCTATCAATGTATTTCTGTGTGTTACTGATGCTTCTCTTAGAACTTACTTTATTGTGTTTCGAATTCTAGTTCATTCATAGCTATCAGTGAGTCCGCTGCTTTTACTCTCCTGGGCTTTACTCTAGAAGACTTCTTAGAACCTAGAGTCTTCCTCATACCACAGCCTGTTATCCTAGGAAATTTTTCGGTAAAATGTCAGTTTGTGTTTTATGAGGGTGCTTAGCATCCTCTGCTAGACCGGTGTTCTCCCACCTCTTTCCAGCAAGCTACCAAAGCTGGGCGCATGACCCATGGGCATCAGTGCATGTGTTTGAGGGTTTGTCATCACAGTTCTTCAAATGGATGCCAACTGATGAGCGGGAACTCTGGGCTTTACTCTGGCAGGGTGATCCAATCCAAACGGGAACTTGGCATGCTCAAGTTGGAGTTTCATGGTTTGAAATATCTGCCTGTCACAAGGAATCTGTGGCTCCAGGGGCCAGGAATATGAGCAGGCCTATTCTCCCATTACCTAGACATGGAGTGGAATAAAGATTTAGAGTGACAGCTGTCAGAAATCACCCTCTTTATTAGCTTGGTCACCTAGGTCATTTTCTCTTGCTGAAACAAAATGGTTAGGAATGGATAATTTTTTTTTGTAAAGAAACAAGGTTTTAATTTTGGTTTGTAATTCTAGAATCTACAAAGTACAAGATTGGGCAGCCCCTTCCTTTTTTTTCTTTCTTGTTTTCTTTTGAGCTGTAGCCCTGGCTGGCCTGGAACTCCTTATCTAGACCAGGCTATTCTTGAGGGTGTTTCTACCTTAGATGCTAAGATTAAAGTTACATAGCACCACATCTAGATAAAGATTTATTTATTTAATTTTATTTGTTTTTTAAAAATAGTTCTTTTTATTTTTAATGATGTGTATATGTGTGGTCTGCATGTGGGTATGTGTACATGTAAGTGCGTGTGCCCTGGAAGTCCAGAAGAGGACATTGGATCTCCTGGAGTTAGAGTTATAGGCTGTCGTGAACTGCCTGATGTCAGTCAGTGCTGACGTTAGAACACTGAGCTGAACTGAACTGAACTCTGGACAAACTGCTGCATGTGCTCTTACCAACTGAGCTGTGTCTCTCCAGCCCCAGGCAACCCCATTTGTGAGACTCACAAACTATGCCAAGGGGACAACAGAACTCCCACATTATAATAGTTGATTCGGTGGCAACAAATCCAGTCCTGTGAGAGTTGTATTAATCTCAAGCTTTCCCTCCCCATTTCTTTTTTTCAAGACAGGGTTTCTCTGTATAGCTCTGGCTGTCTCAGAACTTGCCCTGTAGACCAAGCTGTCCTCAAACTCACAGAGATCCGCCTGCCTTCTCCGCTTGAGTGCTGGAATTAGAGGCTTTAGCCACCCCCACCTGGTTCACTAATCGTTTTTTAGTGATGTGATCACTTTTTAGAACTGCAAATCAAATTTCAGCATTAGTGTCTGTGGGAACAAACCACATCCAAACACTTGGCTTACTAGAAAATGTTTTTATAGACCTTTCCTGACTGTATCAACATAGCCCGCTGCAAAGATTTGGGTGTTCTGTTGTACCTTTGAAGACACTAATAAACAGGCTGGCACAGAAGAGAAATGAGCTGTTTCATCTCATGTGTATGTTGGCTGCAGCTTTATTTCAGACAGACCTCCATCCTTACAGAGAAGAATGTGATAAATGTATTTTTTTACCTTAAATTCACTTTAAAATTGTGTGGTTTGGGGACTGGAGAGGTGGCTCAGCAGTTAAGTGCACTTCTCACCCTTTCAGAGTATTTGAATTCAGTTTTGAGCAGCATACCAACATTGCAGCTCAGAACCACCTGTAACTCCAGTTTCATGGTACCTTTAGCCCTGTTCTTCTATCTACTGACAGTGCACTCACATAGACATACATTCAGGCAAACATTCATACACATAAAATAAAAACAAAGTCTCAAAAAAAAAAAAAAGATTCTGTGGTCTTAAAAACCTCAACTCTTTTTTTCACATGTAACTGTGAAAATAAGTTTTTTTCCACTGTTCTTATTCACACATGTGCTTGGTATTAATGTTGCTTGACATCACTTTGTATTTTGGGTGGCCCTGAAATTCTGGTGGAGGGCAGGAATGGTGCTTATGCCTGGAATCACTCCTTACTTTTCCCAGTTTATTCTCATGGAAGATAATCTGATTTTTGAACATGGCACATGTAATATGTAAGCCATTCCTCATGCCTTTTATAGTTAAGTAACCCACTACTCCAGTTTTGCTGTTCACCCAGTGAAGTATACTTTTTTCCTGCTGTGGTTTTAGGAATAAAACACAGACCTATGTGCATGCTTCAAGCAATACACTATTGAGCTTAAAAAAAAATAGATAAATCAAGATAAATTAGAAGAAAGCAGAGAAGGCAAAGTGTATATGTGTATGGATCATAAGAAGTTCTGTTGAGCCGGCTGTGGTGGCACACGCCTTTAATCCCAGCACTTGGAAGGCAGAGGCAGGCAGATTTCTGAGTTCAAGGCCAGTTCCAGAACAGCCAGGGCTATACAGAGAAACCCTGTCTCGAAAACCAAAAAAAAGAAAAAAGAAAGAAAAAGAAATTCTGTTGATAATGAGTGGATTGCTGAATTTATAAAGAATAGAAAAGAATATGCCACTGGAAAGAAAATCAGTCTGTATTTCTGAATAGAACAGAGAGCCCCATCAAATAGGTCCATTTTAATACACAACAGTTTAATATATGTAATCATTGCAATATAGTTTAACAGAGATTTTAAAAACTTATTTGGAAATAATTTCCAAATTATGGAAAGGGTATAGGATTAAGAGTCATCTTAATTAGTGCCCAAGGCCCTTACCCAGACATACTTCTTAGGACTTTTTAGCTTACTTTCTCTGTCCTTGATTTTCTTGAATCAGGCTCTTAACCTTGGCAATATTGCCATTGGAAGTCAGATACTTTGTTGTTGGGTATATTAAAGAAAGCTGTTGTGTATGCTGTAGGTTGTTTAGCAGTGTCCCTGGCCTCTGCTTACTACATGCGATTAGCATCAATCCCCTTTCTAAAGTATCTCTAGACATAAACAAATCAATTCATATGTTCAACAGTACAAACAGGATATATAGGAGGAGGACACAGGTCCTGTTGAAGGTACTTGCTCCAAAGCCAAATGACCCACACATTTGACATGTATGTCCTCTCTATAAAATATTTGTAAATAAAAAGGAAGACATGGTATATTATCTAAATAATAACTATGAGTACGTTAGAAAAGTGATCTACCAGACAAAGCAGATTGTACAACAACAACAAAAAATGTTACTGAGGGACATTTTATGATAAAATGGTCACTTTCTAGAAAATGTAAACAGTTAAATGCACATAAAACAACTTCAGAATACATGTAGCCAAATGTAATAGGAAAAAAGTGAGAGATAACAGAGATGGCACCATGGCTGAGAGTACTGCCTGCTCTTCCAGAAGACTCAGTTTGGTTCCCAGCACCCACATAGTGACCCACAGCTGTCCATATTATAGTCTCAGGGCCTCCACAGCCACTAGGTATGAACGTGATACACAGACACACATGCTGGCATAAACCTATTTACAGAAAAACAAATAGGTAAAATATACTTAATGTCTATGACAATAATAGAGGGTGTGACACAGATGAGGTCGGGGTGGTGGTTTTGATGACTGCATCAGTGGCTTTTTAAAAAGGAAAGAACTGGGGGGCTGGAGGGATGGCTCAAAGGTTAAGAGCACTGACTGCTCTTCTGAAGGTCCTGAGTTCAAATCCCAGCAACCACATGGTGGCTCAAAACTCTCTGTAATGAGATCTGATCCCCTCTTCTGGGGTGTCTGAAGACAGCTACAGTGTACTTACATATAGTAAATAAATCATTCTTAAAAAAAAAAAAAAGGAAAGACCTGAGCTCACACATTTGCTTCACCCTGCCACACGATTTCCTCCACTAGGCCATGTGAGTCAAATGCTAAGCAGAAGCCAGTGCTGTGCGCTTGGATCCTCAGCCTACAGAACTGATCTAAATAAACCTCTGTTCTTTGTAAATTATGTAGTTTGGGATACTTATAGCAACAGAAATGGACTAAGACAAGACTAATTGCTAAAACCAGAAACAAAATAGGGACATTTTTACAACTATATAGAAATGCAAATAATTATATGGCATCAGATTAGATAATTTAGGAGAAATGGACACATTCTTAAAGAGCCTACTGAAACTGTTTCAAGAAAAAAAATACAAATTTCTAATTCTTAATTTAAAAAAATAGCTCCAAAAAAGAAAAGGCAAGGAACAAAAATATTCACTGATGATTTCTATTGTTTGGGAATTTTATGTATGCATGTAATGCATTTTGATCAGGTATCTACCCCTTTCTCTCCCCTCTAGTTCCTCTCCAATACTTCCCAATGTTTTCCTCCAATCTATATATATATACATATACTTTAGAAAAAAATTTAAAATACCCACCAAGTCCACTTAATGTTGCCTGTACTTGCTCAGATGCCTGGAGCATGTCTCCCTGGAGCACCAGCCCTGAAGAAAACTGACTTCTGTTTCTGGATGAGAGTTTATGAACCCCTTCTCCATTCATGTTGGGATTTTGCCTAGCTTGACTTTCTGTAGGCCTTGTGCAAGAAGTCACAACCGCTGGAGTTCATGCATGCTATTAACATAACTGTCATGTCAGGTGTAACCTGTTTCTGTACACACACCCAACTCTCCGGCTCTTAGAATCTTTCTGTTTACCCCATCTATTGTAATGATCTCTGGAGGAGGGGGTATAATACACATGTTCCACTTAGAGCTGACCATTCCACAGTCCTATAGTCTCTGCACATTGATCAGTTGTGGGTCTCTGTATTAATCACCATCCACTGTAAAAAGAAGCATCCCCTCTAAGAACTGAGGAATTTATGCTGAGAAAGCCAAGAACTTAGGAGGTAGTTTGTTATGTCCATTTAGCAGAATGATAGTACAGGTTTCAGCCACATGCAGGTTTTTGGTTGGTTGGTTTTGGTTTGGGGTCAGTTAATTCTTCCAGGCTTGAGTTACATCTTGTGGTACATAAAGTGGTTGGTTAGTCTCATACCATCTTTTCCACTATTAACCCAGTGGGCATATCCTGCCAATGTCGATCATTATTGGAGCTCAAGGGCTCACATCTGGGTAAAACACTTAATTATTTCTCTTTCCCTATAGAATTCATAGCACGTTCCAAGACTGATGGCTACTGGGAGAGGTGGAATCACTTTTCTTCAGAGATGCTGGCCCTGAGAGACTATTCATGTAGATGGTCTCATACCATGCTCATACAGACAGTGTTAAATGTTCTCAGTTGGTATTAAATTAAAGGGAGGGAGGGAAAAGGAGGTGTACAGAAGCAAGAATGAGAATATGACAATGGGAGAGAAAAGAAGGGGGATGGGAAGGAATTAGAGAGGAGGGAATAGATTCCAGTATACTGAGTCTACATACACATGTATGAGCATTAAACAAAAATATTTAATAAAAATTAAAGTTTCATATCCAGTAGAACCTAAGTAAATGAAATAGGAATAAATTTCACAAAAAAGGAGCATTCATACTCAGAAAACTATGAGTTTTTCGCAGTCTTCAAGCAGATGCTAGTGCCAAAAGATATTTCTGAGTGTATTTAAAGGAGATGTAGTAATAGTCCATATTTACAGACCAGAAAAAAAATATATTATCATGGTAGTGCTCTTATTAATCTGTAGGTTCAGCACAATCTATCAAAATGCCATCTAAATTCTTCATAGAAATTGGCACACTGTTTCTAAAATTTATATGCAGATGGAGATAACTTTAAATAGATGAATAATCTTGAAAATATAAAGAAAGCTGGAGGAATGTCACTTTCTAATTTCAAGGCTTGTTTCAAAACCCAGTAATCAAGCTGCGTGTTGTGCTATATGCCTGTAAGCCCAGCACTTGGAAGGCTAATGCAAGGGAACTTCAAGATTGAAATGAGACTGGACTTCATAGTGAGTCCTTATCTCAAATAAAATAAAATAAAACAAACACTACAGAAATCAAAATCTGGGTTAAGGTCAGGTATACAAATCGATGAAAAGAGGATTGGGATTTCAGAGATGCACTTACAGTCTTACACTTATTCTTACCAGAAATACTGAACTATAACTCTATAAGAAAGAATAGGCGCCGGGCAGTGGTGGCGCATGCCTTTAATCCCAGCACTTGGGAGGCAGAGGCAGGCAGATTTCTGAGTTCAAGGCCAGCCTGGTCTACAGAATGAGTTCCAGGACAGCCAGGGGCTACACAGACAAACCCTGTCTAAAAAAGCTTTCAAAAAATAGTGCTGAAGGGCTGGGGCTGGGGCTCATATGTGTCTACTCAGCATTTTTTTTGAGCACATGCAAGGTCCTAAACTTGATCCCAGCATTTCCAGAATGAAGAAACAAACCAAATGCTGCCAGCAAATAGGACATTGGCATGCAAATATTCAAAGTTGTTGCTTCTGCTTCACCACACAAAAAGGAATTCCAAATCCATCTAAGAGCTAAAACTGGCAGACTCCTAGAAGAAAACAGTTTAAGTCACTATAATTTTTAAATCCGGCAATGGGTTATTTAATATGATGCCAGAATCACATGAAGAAAAACTTAAACCAAAATTAAACCTCTATGTTGCAGAGAAATGAAGGTTGGAGGGAGACTTGTTTGGGATGTCCAGGGTGTGTGGCAGGGTGGAGTTGGGGTAGGCCTAATCAAGATGCAGTGTATCTTGTATGAAATTGATTAAAAGAATAAATTTAAAGTGCTCTAGTGAGAAGATTTAGCAGGTAAAGACAAACCTGATCTTTGCTGCCATAAGGATTGCTGCCAAACCTGATGGATGACCTACATTCAGTCCTATAGTCCACACTAAGGAAACAAACTCCTATAAGTTATCCTCTGACCTCCAAATGCATACTATAGAATGTTCGCACACACACATACACAACACACAAATAAACTTTTTTTTTGTTTTTGTTTTTTGTTTTTTCGAGGCAGGGTTTCTCTGTATAGCTCTGGCTGTCCGGGAACTCACTCTGTAGACCAGACTGGCCTCAAACTCAAAAATCCACCTGACTCTGCCTCCCAAGTGCTGGGATTAAAGACACTGCCCAGCACAGATAAACATTTTGAAAACCACGTTCCAGAGATTGCCATCAAGAAAGAAAATTCAGAATAGGAGAAAAATGTCTCCAATTATGTATACGATAAGGAAATTGTACTTCCATATATAAAACTCTTATAAGTCACCAGTAACCAACTTTTACATATGGCTATTTCATTCTGGTCCTTTGCAGTAGTCCAGGCTCATTGTCTTGCTGCTTTTGTTCATGGCAGGCCCTTTTAACTATGGCACAGTCTGTCAGCTGTCCCAGGTGAACCTAGTTCAGTTGTTTTTGTTCTATGACCCTCCCCCCTTCTATTCCTGATTCTTTGGGCAGCAACATAGACCCCTACCTTTATTACTTTTCTATTGCTGTGACAAAACACCTTGATCAAGGCAACTTATAAAGCAAAAAGTGTTCACTTTGCCTTACAGTTTCAGAGGGTGAGAGTCCATAATGGCAGAGCAAAGGGACAGCTGAGAGCTCGTTTGTTGATCCATAAGCAGAAGGCAGAGACAGCACTGGGAGTGGTTCCAGTCTTTTGAAACCTCAAAGCCCTCCACCAGTATCACACTTCCTCCAGCAAGGTCACACCCCCTAATCCCTTTCCAAACAGTTCCACTAACTAGGGATCAAGTAGTCAAAAATATGAGCCTATGGGGGCCATTCATACCATCTCAGCCCTGATTTAAGATACAGGCATGTTTTGCCATGGTTTTCTTATTATATCAGCAATGCAGTTTATTTTCCAAACTGGATTACTAGACCTCCTTTAGGACAAATCTGTAGGTACAGTATAGTATACTGTGCTGACTTTACACAAAGTAGTATAAGGCAGGAGGTAGGAACTATGTCTAGGTATTTAGAAAATGATAGTCCCGGGCTGGCAAGATGGCTCAGTGGCTAAGAGCACTGACTGCTCTTCCAAAGGTCCTGAGTTCAAATCCCAGCAACCACATGGTGGCTCACAACCACCTGTAATGAGATCTGACACCCGCTGGAGCAAGCGGGGCCATCCTGCGTTCAATTCCCAGCAGCCACACACATGATGGCTCATGGCCATCTGTACAGCTACAGTGTACTCATACACATAAAATAAATAAAATAAATCTTTTTTAAAAAAAAGAAAATGATAGTCTCAAGTGTGTTGGCAGGGTGAACTAGCTAGCCTGCTTGCTTGCTTGCTTGCTTGCTTGCTTTGTTTTTCAAGACTGGGTTTCTCTGTGTAGCCCTGCCTGTCCTGGAACTCATTCTGTAGACCAGGCTGGCCTCGAACTCAGAAATCTGCCTGCCTCTGCCTCCCAAGTGCTGGGATTAAAGACATGTGCCACCCTGCCCGACATCGGGGTGAGCTTTCTAACTTAGGTCTCTTACCCGTGCCTTGTTGCCCCTGATCTGTTTAGTCATCTTTCATTCTCTTTATTTGACAAAGTACAAGTTAAGGATTTCTCAGTTCACTTATATGGCTGAGTTCATTTCTTCCAAAATTAATGAAGTCTTAACTGTGTGCCTCCTCCCAGTATTGTAATAACTAGGAAAGGAGAGCCACTGAATGAGAGAGAGAGTCTGAAGAGTCCAGCCGCATCACCTTACCCAGGCACCCTGTTCATCTGCCTTCTAAGGGCATCTGAACAGAGGAACTGATTCTCTGCAAAAGACAAGTGGTTTTTGTCCTTCACTTACTGTGACTCAAGGCTACCTCCTCCCAGAGCTGAGAGGAGCCCTGTCCAGCCACTTCTTCACATATTCACCTGCAGCCACATACCTCTCTTTCACTCCCTGGGAAGGCAATGTTTAAGTTCTAACCTTATGGCCTTAATTTTTCTTTAATTTTTTCTGGGTTTTGTTCTTAAGTATTTTTAATTAATTTTTTAGTTGGGACCCAGAGTGATGGGTTTATGAGCCTTCATGCATGGACTTCGTTCTTTCTCCACCCACTACTGCCCTCTCCTGGCCACTTTCTGCTTGCTGTTTGCTCGGTCTCCCCCAGGCAGCCCTCCCTCCCTTTGGCCCTTTTGTGGTATTATATTCCATTTCTGGTTTCCTCTCCCCTTGATTTAGATCTCCGCCTTCCCTTTCTGATGATCTAGTTTCCCAGTAACATCGCAGGCTAGAAACTGCATTAATGTCCAGCCATTGACAGACATTTATGATGGCTCATGGGAGACTAAAGCAGAGGCCTACCATGAGTTCCAGGCCAGCTGTGGGCTACACAGTGACATTCTGTCTCATTGTTTTTGTTTCCCTAAAAAATACAAATGATAATACACACTAAATAATTCTGGGCACTTTTTTCCTCTGTCAACTGTCTATTGTCTATTTCATCAAGAATAAGGGACATTTCTTCTGCTTTTTCATTAGCGTGTAGCCTTAGCTTCAGTGTGGATCCAGTCTGGGGACTATTTGTCAAAGTAAATAATCCAGTATGACCATGAACCCGTTCATTGCACAGTGTTCCTGGATGGTCATGTCCTCTGAATATCTTTGGTATTAATATCAGCAAAATAGGAATGATCTAGGGGAAGCCCATTTTTTCCCATTCAAGTTGTATGCTGATGTTGTAAGGGAAAAGAGATGAACACATTGATGTTTTATGAATTTATACATTACTTGTATATGAAAAAATAGTGCCATATTTTTTTAAGTTTTGAATGTTAGTGAAAAGTAGTCATCCACATTCCTTCTTCCATACTTTAGTTGCTGTTAGCATATCTGAATTTATTTGCTTTTTGTTTTGTGTGTATGTGTGTTATCTGCCTTTTTTTAAGAAAAGAAGTATTTTTATTTTTTGGTCAATAATAAAACTTCCTCTTCTCATATATTTTATATCTATAAGATAATTAAGATATTATTCAGTGATATGAGTTAAGGTGTTATAATCTACATATTGGTTATGCATGAAAATGATACAAAAACCCAATTATGCTGAAAAAAACTTCAATAAATATCTGATGGGAAAGTTAGATTTTCTATTTTTAAGAAATAAATAATGGGCTAGGTGTATGTGTTGCTCAGTGTTATAGCATACGCAGGGCCCTGGATTTGATTCCCAGTGCCAAAATGCAAATAAAAACATTTTTAAAAACTCAATGAAAATAAAATACACCTATAAAGAAAGTATGACTCTTTTAGATAAAATATCTTCAACCAGTAGAAACAAGTTTGATTTAAAGTGTAATGATTTCTTTTATTTAATTGAAGGTCCATTTTAGCTTCTTACCTTCTGAAGGAAAAGCTCAACATCTTGGGCAAGTTGGGGTGTCTGCTAAGCTGCGCAGGTTCTGTTGTGCTGATCATCCATTCCCCAAAGTCTGAGAGTGTGACCACTCAGGCTGAGCTGGAAGAGAAGCTGACCAATCCAGGTAACTCCTTTCTAGCAGGGTGGCTAAGTGTGTTTCCCCAGGAAGCCAGACATCTCATACCACCACTCGATCCTGATGCTTTCTGGCAGGGCAGGTGTACAATGTCTACTCTGATTTTTCACCACAGACCTTGATTGGCTGTCCATTTTTTGTGTGTACATCAGCTGGCTGTGAGGACAAGCCTAACCCAGTTTTCAGAGTACTCTAAGTTTGGTTTGATTACCTGGAGAACTCATATTGAAGTTAGCTAAGACTTTATTTCCCTTTGGTATTTTATGTCTGTTGTCTTAGTTACTTTTCTGTTGCTGCAAGAAAACACCATGGACATGACAGCTTATGAAATAAAGCATTTGATTGAGCTTATGGTTTCAGAGCTTATGGTTAAGAGTCTGTGATGATGGAGCAAAGGAATGTTGACCAGAACAGCTGAGAGCTCACGGCTTGATCCACAGACAGGAGGCAGAGAGACAGCCCTGGGACTGCCATGAATTTTTTTGAAACCTCAAAGCCTGCCCCCCAGTGACACAGCTCCTCCAACAAGGTCACACCACCTAACCCTTCCCAGATAATTTCACCAATTGGTGATCAAGTATTAACATATACAAATCTGTGGGGGACATTTTTATTCAAACCACCATCTCTGCAAACATTTCCCATTTTAATATTTCCTTATTCTCTTAAAATTCAAAGTATTTTCTGAGTGTGAGTATAAATACAAAGGAATTAAAAAGTTGACAACTCTATGAACTAGGCAAGGGTGCCCTGAAAAGTTCATATGATTTCCAGAGGATCTTATCTATAGGTTATCTTTCCCCAAGCTAGGAATGGAACTTTGGCCCATGCAGGCTAAATAAGCATTGCTCCTCTGAGCTGTATTTTCAGTCCCTACTTGTGATAAGTGTGATTCTAATGTTCCCACCTATTTATACATTTGTAACTTACACATGTATAACTATGCTATATTATTTTTATCTTTTTTTTTTTTTTTTTTTTTTTTTTTTTTTTTTTTGATTTTTCGAGACAGGATTTCTCTGTGTAGCCCTGGCTGTCCTGGGCCTCACTCTGTAGACCAGGATGGCCTCGAACTCAGAAATCTGCCTGCCTCTGCCTCCCAAGTGCTGGGATTAAAGGTGTGCATCACCACTACCCGGCTATTTTTATCTTTGATATGGCTTTGTACACCTGAATACAGGTGCACTTGGAGGCCAGTGGTGTCACCCTGTCCTGGAACTGCAGCTTCACTCAGTTGTGAGCTGCTCGGTTTGGGTACTGGGACAAACTTGGGTCCTCTGCAAAGGCAGTATGAGCTTTGAACTTCTGGTCTACCTCTCTAGCCTTATGTATAATTAACATGAAAATGTTAAGAAAATGTAAACTATAAAATCATATGATTCTAACTACTTTCTTAGGTGAAAAAATTAATTCTTTTTCCCCCTTCTACCTCCTCCTGTTCTGCTTCTTTTTCTTACTCAGGGTCACAACATATAGCTTGGCTGGCCTGGTGCTTGCTGCATAGCATAGGTTAGCCCCAAACTTGTTGCAGCTCTCCTCCTCCAACCTGTTCACTATTCAGATTACAGGCATATTATACCACGTCCAGCTTTGTTTTGTTGTTGTTGCTGATGATTTTAAGATGTCTTTAAATATATTTATTTATTGAGAATTTCATAACATGTATACAATGTAATTTGATGGGCTGGAAAGATGGTTCAGAGGTTAAGAGCACTTGTGAGTTTTGATTCCTGGTATCCATATGGTAGTTCACAATCTTACATAACTCCAGTTTTAGAGGGTTTGATGCCTCTTTTGCACTCGTCAGGCACCAGGCATGCAAATAGTACACAGACATACATGCAGGTAAAATATCTGTGGGGTTTTTTTTGTTTTTGGTTTTGGTTTTTTTGTTTTTTGGTTTTTTTGTATTTTCGAGATAGGGTTTCTCTGTGTAGCCTTGGCTGTCCTAGAACTCACTTTGTAGACCAGGCTGGCCTCGAACTCAGAAATCCATCTGCCTGTGCCTCCCAAGTGCTGGGATTAAAGGTGTGCGCCACCACTGCCCGGCCAATATCTGTCAATATCTGTGTAATCTAAAAACAAAACAATCACGAAACAAAACAAAACAAAAAAAGAATGTACTTGGATAAAATCTTCCCACATTCCTTTTCCTCCAGCTTCTCCCATACTTCACTTTACCCTCTCAACTGTATGTGTTTTTCTTTAACCTACAGAACCCACTTAGTGCTGTTAGTATATGCATGGCACAGCTCTCGTGCTCACGCTCGCTCTCTCTCTCTCTCTCTCTCTCTCTCTCTCTCCCTTTCTCTCTCTCTCTCTCTCTTTCTCTCTCTCTCTGCCTCTTTCTCTCTTTCTTGTTCTCTCTCTTTCTCTCTCTCACTCTCTTTCTTTCTCTCTCTCTCTTGCTCTCTTTCTCTCTCTCTTACTCTCTCTTGCTCTCTCTCTTGCTCTCTCTCTCACTCTCTCTTGCTCTTGCTCTCTTTCTCTCTCTGCCTCTCTCTCTCTCTTGCTCTCTCTCTGCCTCTTTCTCTCTCTCTCTTGCTCTCTTTCTCTCTCGCTCTCTCTTGCTCTCTCTCTCTTGCTCTTGCTCTTTCTCTCTCTCTGCCTCTCTTTCTCTCTTGCTCTCTCTCTCTTGCTCTCTCTCACCCTCTCTCTCTCTCACTCTTTCTCTCACTCTCTCTCTCTTACTCTCTTGCTCTCTCTCTCACTCTCTTTCTCTCTCTCTCTCTGCCTCTCTCTCTCTCTTGCTCTCTTTCTCTCACTCTCTCTCTCTTACTCTCTTGCTCTCTCTCTCACTCTCTTTCTCTCTCTCTCTGCCTCTCTCTCTCTCTTGCTCTCTTTCTCTCACTCTCTCTCTTACTCTCTCTTGCTCTCTCTCTCACTCTCTTTCTCTCTCTCTCTGACTCTTTCTCTCTCTCTTTCTCTCTTGCTCTCTCTCTCGCTCACTCTCTCTTTTGCTCTCTCTCTCACTCTGTCTCTCACTCTCTCTCTTGCTCTCTCTCTTGCTCTCTCTCTCTCTCTTGTTCTCTCTCTCTCTCTCTCTCTCTCTCTCTCTCTCTCTCTCTCTGCCTCTTTCTCTCTCTCCCTCCCTCACCTCCCCTCTCATCTAAAGGTACAAACAGCACAAGTAAATTTTTCCCCAGAGGAAATTTGAACCACCACTTAATTATATTTCCACCCCCCTTAATATACAACATTCAAAGACAGAAAGTCAGAGAAAATGTTTGTAAAGGTATTTAGAGAGCATGGTGGGACTGGGGTGTGTGTGTCAGTGTTAGAATGCCGAGACCCTGGCCAAGATGCACAGCACCGCAGAAAGAGAAGGCGCTACTTAGACAGCGCTGCCATGCCTGTATTCCTCAGCGCCGAGAGCACCACTTCAGAAAGCAAAAGCTCATGCTTGTGGGGAAATACATACACTGTTTCCCTGCAAGGCTTCTCCTGCCTCCAGTACAGGGCTAGACCTCCCAAGGGCTTGAGCTCCCACTGCCTGCTTGCTTGTTTGCATGTGCACACTTGGTGCAATGCACGTGTACATGACTGATTTGCATAACCACTAGTTTCCAGATCTATGAAGGCCAGCGTGTGAAATCAACCTTGCATATGGAATTTCAGAGTAGTCAATATAATGGCAAACTGTATAAAGAAGCCATAGCAGGATTCTACCTTCTAATGTAAATGCTCAGATACAAGTATAAGAAAAGTTGGCAGATCACACAAAATGTGTGAGTGCTGAAAAACTTTGGTTCATAGATGCAAACTGACATGAGCTAGCATGTTCATGACTTACTCTGAGCCTATGCCATCAGCATGAACACTTGCCATCAGCAGCATGACTCTCTGAAATGGAGGATAACTCTTGAAGTCACAATCAGAGAAAGAATAACCATCCTTCAGCTTACATGCAAGTTGTACTTGTGAAAAATTTAGTATGTATGAAATATGTACAAGATCTATCCATGTAATCTCTAGCTCTGATAATTTGTAATTTAAAAAAAAAAACAGGTATTTCAGTTAGACATCCAAGGAGACATTCAGAAGTTGTGAAGAATATAGGATAATTTATGGTTGTGTGTACTCTTTGTACCACACCCACACCCATTGTATGCATCCTCTAGACCAGTGGTTCTCAACCTTCCTAATGCTGTACCCCTTTAATACAGTTCTTCATATTGTGGTAACCCCAATCTTAAAAGTATTTTCATTGCTACCTCATAACTGCAATTCTGTTACTTTTGTGAATTGTAATGTCAGTATCTGTGTTTCCTGATGGTCTAAGCGACTCCTGTGGAAGGGTCATTTGATCTTTCAGAGATTGAGACCACAGGTTGAGAACCACTGAACAGGTTGAATTAGGCCTAAACACTACCACAGTTTAAGATTATCTACTTTAGCTTACATCCTGTTACGCCCTTAGTATCATCTGTCTGTGTGAGGTACTCCATAAATATTTGTTGAAATTAACTCAGAAGGAAGAAAATTCATCTTGTGGTTGGATGTAGGGTGCCTTGTTCCTACAGTCTCAGCTACTAAAAAGATTGAGTTGGGAGAGTCCTTTGAACATAAGTGTTCCAGACCAGTTAGAATAACAAAACAAGGTACAGCCAGTGAGAAAAAAATAAAGTTTACCATGTGACTAGCTTTGTTTTTTTTTTTGGTTTTGTTTTTTTTTTAAAAAAATTTATGTATTTATTTTATGTACATGAATACAGTGTAGCTATCTTCACACCCACCAGAAGAGGGCATCAGATCCATCCCATTACAGATGATTGTGTGGACCATGTGGTGGCTGGACATTGAACTCAGGACCTTTGGAAGAGCAATCAGTGCTCTTAACCTCTGAGCCATCTTTCCACCTGCTACTTTGTTTTGTTGTTGTTGTTGGGTTTTGTTTGCTTTTAAACCTGTCTTTGTTGTTGTTTTTAATGGTACTGATGGAGTAGGTCATATGACACTTTAGGGCAGGATTTCACATCTCTGTTGGGAGCCATGCAGGGGCTTCCTGTCAGTGGCGGTGGTTACAATTTCTTCAGCTATTCCAGGCTTGGTCCTGGGGGTCCTGGGAATGGATTTTCTTTTTTCCATTAGAGCATGTTTCTGTCCATTTGGAGGGGCAGTAGGTAGTTGTGGCCTGGTTAGATAGGGTCGTATCCAATCAGAGGCAGAATTATAATGAGGTCTTTAATGGTAAAGGACACAAAACAAAGACTCCTAGGCATGGGCATTCTAGGGAAGGTAACAATTGTTCTGGCCTAACTTTATCTTTGTGGTTGCAGTAGCTTGGAGCTACACATTTTTTGTTTTACCATGCTTGGGATCAAATCCAGGGCCTTGAGTATGTTGGACAAGTGCTCTACCATTAAGCTACATAACTGCTTGATTGTGGTTTTTTTTTTTGTGTGTGTGTGTGGAATGTACTTAGTGGGTGTAATAAACTCAAATTAGAACTGTTGAGTGGTTACCTGTCCTCCCTTAGGTCTCTCTCCCCCTGCTTGAAGGGGTGCCTGGAAAGGGATCAGGCGCTGTTCAGCTCTGCCTTCTGGGTGGTCTTTGGTGGGATGGTTTCCCTGGTCACTGTGTGCCATCTGTCTTGCAGTGTTTGTGGGCTACCTGTGCATTGTGCTGCTCATGCTGCTGCTGTTGATCTTCTGGATTGCACCAGCCCACGGGCCCACCAACATCATGGTCTACATCAGCATCTGCTCCTTGCTGGGGAGTTTCACTGTGCCTTCCACCAAGGGCATTGGGCTGGCAGCCCAAGACATCTTGCACAACAATCCATCCAGTCAGAGAGCCCTCTGCCTGTGCCTGGTGCTCCTGGCTGTCCTGGGCTGCAGCATCATTGTCCAATTCAGGTACATCAACAAGGCCCTGGAGTGCTTCGACTCCTCTGTATTTGGGGCCATCTACTACGTTGTGTTTACCACGCTGGTCCTACTGGCTTCAGCCATCCTCTTCCGGGAGTGGAGCAATGTGGGCCTGGTGGACTTCTTGGGCATGGCCTGTGGATTTACAACTGTCTCCGTGGGAATTGTCCTTATACAAGTGTTCAAAGAATTCAACTTCAACCTTGGGGAGATGAACAAATCCAATATGAAAACAGACTAAGGCAACCAAGGGGTGGGGGCTTGAGGAGCAGGCATTGGGGGGGGGGGTCTGTGCTTCTTACCACATGTCAAGTAGAAGAGACTCTCAGTGAGAGTTGCCTGTGTACTAATAATCTAGTAGACAATAGGCTTTGCACCAGGGTGAGGTCCAAACCTCTGCAGCACCGAGCTCCCAATGGTTGTTTGGGTGTAAACTCTCTCTGATGAGACAAATTCTGTTTTCATTTCCATTAACCTAGAAGCTTTCATTAATTACTTGTTTAAAACATTTTAACATGATTTACCAGAAAATAAGGATGAGGTCTTTCTACTTAGTCTTTGTAGGGGAGCAGATACTCTTAGAGTACCTTGGAAAAGGAAGTGAAATCTGGCTCTGTACAGTAAACGTGAGTGATTTTGTGCTTGTGTTAAGCATGTATAGCATTCAGGTATTTTACTCAAATAAGCGGTATGTGAATTGAGTTGTTTTTAGTCCTTTAACAACCTGACTCTCCTACATGTACCCCAAAGCCGAGGTAAGCAGAGAGAGAAGAGTCAATGACAGTGTCGCAGAGTTCCATTGACAGGGTGACTTTCTGAGAGCTCAAATCAATTTTAGTGCCTTTATCATTTGAATTATTCACTTAATTTAACTGTTGCTGTGTATATGTTAACTGTTCTAATTACAGATATGTAAAGCAGTTAGAAAAATACTATGTTCAGTGGAAGATAGTGAAAACTAAAGATACAGAACAATTTGAAAAGTGACCCACCTAGTTGTATATTGCCGTCCAGTAAGGACAACTGATTAAGTATGAAGAGATATTTAATTTGCATTTAACCTCTGTTACTTGGATTCATTATGAAAAACACCTGCTTTTTGTTTCAGGCAGTATTGTGTCCATTCAGAAGAAATAAACTATTGAACTTGACACTAAGGTTGTTACATTAGAGAATGTCTCTTCAGTACACACTCCAGGAGTTTAGTAAAAGCGCCTCAATACAGGAACACAGCTTAGGACTGTTTCTGCAAAGGGCAATGTGTACTTTATAAGGGAGTTTCTGGGAAAGATGAAAACAACGTAGCTGCCTCATTTGAAATGACAGAACCTTCTATACTTTCTTACTGAGCCTCTTACTAAACCTTCTGATTGTATGCAAGGCCCTGGGCTTGATAGCCAGCATCAGAGGGAACCAACAAAACAAAACAATCTTCTTAAACGGAAAATAGTTGTTAATCATGCAGTATTTTAGATCAAAAATGATCCTTCTATTCCACAGTAACCTTGTGCATTCAATTGGAGCAAGGTACAAGGCAACGACACAATATAGCATCATGTTATGATGTACCATATTATGATGTTGTATATTCTACCTGCCTTGTTTTATCTGAATGGGATAGGCCAAGTTTAAAAAAAAAAAAAGTGGGGTTGGATAAACAAGTTAAGTGAGGGAGAACATAAATTTTAATAATACCCAATTAAATTTCTCACTAAGACAAAAATGTGCTTTTCCAGATAGAAAGGGTACTGGGTTTTTTGTTTGTTTGTTTGTTTGTTTGTTTGTTTTTGGTTTTTCGAGACACGGTTTCTCTGTATAGCCCTGGCTGTCCTGGAACTCACTCTGTAGACCA
>NW_022196904.1:46417773-46428937 GCF_008632895.1 Mastomys coucha | reverse complement strand
GCCTCGAACTCAGAAATCTGCCTGCCTCTGCCTCCCAAGTGCTGGGATTAAAGGCGTGCGTCACCACCTCCCGGCTAAAAGGGCATTTTTAAAGTAAAGACCCAAGGAATAGCTGGATGTTGGTGGCATATGCTCTTAATCCCCAAAGGCAGGCAAGCCTCTGCGTTTGAGACCAGCCTGGTTTACAGAGCAAGTCCCAGGACAGCCAGGGCTACACAGAGAAACCCTGTCTCAACCCACCCCACAAAAGGCCCAAATAATAGTTTTCTGAACTGTAGGAAAAAAAGGAGTAAAATAGTATTTTAGCATAAAGGAATCTGTATTCTGGCCATTTGTAAGACTCGGTAAAGTGAAACATGAATAATGATCTTGGTGTATCAGACAGTAACTTGTGAAGAACAGCAACAAAGTGATCTAAACAAGTGAAAACCTTGTATAAAGCAGTAGTTAGTAAGTGATCAAGTTCATTCTTCTTTGTATCAGCTCTTGAATTTTTTAATTACTAGTATCTTTAGTAATATTAAAACTTAATTTATTGACCAGAACATAAGTGGAAAGTGTTACGCAGCAGGATTGGTATAATTTTAATACAAGGGTTTCTGAGGTAAGAATATAGCTATACTAGTACAGTGAAGAGATTTATAATGTGAAAATTGCCTTGTTCATTTTTGCTGCTTCCCATGGAGTTAGTTTAAACGCACCTGTTGATATACCTGAAGTTTCAACCCACAATTATACCATGAATATCCAAAGACTAATATTTTAGGTGTAAAGCAAAATTTATAGCATTAATAGTTCTCTTAAGGTTTGGAACAACCAGGTCACCCGGATTTACATCTGGTTACAGATTGCTTCAGTAGGTTTCATGCTTTTGTTCTGGAAGAGCAAGGTATCACTGTTAACTTCCAAATGACAATCATGAATAGGTCCTAATTTTCAAATTTAATGTAGTGCACATGCATGTATACTTACTATTTTACAAATTCAGTTTTTCACAATTCACTTGGAAGTGCAAAAGAAGATAAAAATTCCCAAGTCAGTGCTCTGGGGGAAAATCTAGAATGCAAAAGAATCTCTTATTGGTCTCTCTAAAAGTAAGTTTATAGTTTTGGGTTTTCTTTCTGATAAAAGTTAAGAAAACATGCCTACTATATACTTTCTCCCACATCTTTAAAGTCATCAAAATAAAAAATGTTGGAACAACTTAGAGAATTACTCTTGGAAAACATTTAGGCCATTTCTCTCCTCTTCTTTTTGGACAGTGCCCTTGCTCATAAATATCTTTACATTTGAAAAGGCTGTTTCCTGTCGTACGTACTGATCAGGTATGAAGTCAGTTAGGGATTCCTGCTGGAACCCAGGTCCAGGAAGCAATGTTACCATGCGGAACATTGCTCTGCTCTGCACAAAGGCTGGGTGTGTTCTAGAGGAAGACAACATAACTGCCCACACTGGGGCCTTTGCCGAGGAACTGCTTCTCCAGTGTCCTTGCTGATCACTGAGATTATCACTATAGTTGTTTTCTATCAAAATATCAATAAAACATTTTGCTGCTCTCTGTTCAACTATAAGATTCTATTTCTACAGTTTAAGCCATTTTGTCCTGCTTAATTTTATTTCTTAAACAGTCACAGGGATAATATATTTATCTTTTCCTTTCAAAAAGAGTTTCACATCTTTTTGTGGTACTAAGAAATTCAGACATGGGCATTATGCATGCTAGGCCAAGAGTTTCCCCAGAGTAGATCCCTAGCCTGCTTGTGTGTACTTTTAACAGAACCATGTTCAAACCTGCAGTCACAGATCCTTTTCCTTTGTTCCTCATGGCCCAGTTCTTGGTCAGTGCTGTGTTGAACTTTTCGAAGCTGGTCTCTAGGCTTCTGTCAAGTAATCAGATGTAATGACTTTTAGATGTAGAAAACAGATGGTCTGTTGAAGCAAGTATTAGTGAACATAGACTATTGCCTGTTGCATAATTTTTTTTCTCTTTATCCCCTTAAAAGGGTCTTGTTGTATATCCCAGGGTGGCCTTGGCCTGTATTTCCTCAACCTCTCCAGTGCTGAGATTACAGGCCTGTCATTACACTGGGCCTCCTGCATGTTCATAATTTTCATTAGCAGTGATACTTTTATTCCAGACTTATCTAGCAGAGCAATGGTCCTCTCTTGGATACCTACTAGTCTTGGTCAGTATTTCTGTGATCTTTAAAAGACATCATGACTATAGGAATTAGATCTAAGGAATTATCCTCAGTGTGTCTGACACAAAGGAGCTTGTTAGTCTGGTAAGCAGGACTGGAGAGAGTCTTGGTGTTAAGCCTTCTCAGGGACCAAAACTGTACTATCAGCTCCTTAGCACAGACTTTCTAAGGACATAGCCACATTTTCCCTATGTTTTACTTAGATTCACTGCTAGATTCTGTTAATTTGAGTTGGCAAAAGGCTACTTGGCACACCAATCACACCATCAGCCAGTTTACCACATAGAAGGCCTAAATTTTTTGTATTTCTCACTTACATATGATATCTGTCACTGGTAAATTTTAAGAGTCTGTTATTTCACTCATAAGTGATTTTTCACATCTGGCAAGATCTGTATACTATATTATCCATTCAAGAAGATTAAGAGTTATAGGAATAGTAATGAGTATTTGGTCCAGTATCACTACTCATTTTTTATTGTACACATTTATCATATGCAATTAAATGCAGCAAAAGAATATTTTTAAAAGTAACAGCTGTTGTATCAAAAGATATCTATTTAAAAATTGATATTATATAGGAAAAAATGACCATGTAAATAAACATCTATTTCAAATGTACCCAAAGTAATTTAAAAGGATAGTCATAGGCCCATGGAGTCAGGAAGGATTTATTTATTTGTTTATTTATTTGTTTTTTAAAATTTTATATTTATTTCATGTTATATGGGCTTTTTCCTGCATGTCTGTATTTGTACCACCTGCATGCAGTACCCACCACGGCCAGAAGAGGGTGGAAGAGCCCTTGGAACTGGAGCTTCTGCAGGTTGTGCTCCACCATGTGGGCTCCACCAAGTGGGCCCAGGGAACTCAACCTGAGGCCTCTGCAAAGCAACAAGTACTTTTAAGCACCGAGCCATCTCTCCAGTTCCAGGGGACTTACTCCCCCCACACACACAATTTTCTCCTGATTTGTGAATATATATGTGAATTTTTTAACCTTTCTGTACCTCAGTTTCTCTACCTGGAAAGTTGTAGGAAGGTTCTCCAGAATTGATTCTAAACTGAGAGTGTGTTCAGTTACTCTGGAGACTGCAGGTGGGAGCACCATGCTCAGAACTGCTCTGGAAGCTTGCAGACCTTGGAGTCTGCTCAAGACTGTGCTGTAGAGCATGGAGCCTTGAACACGAAACAAGCGAGGGGAACGCTGGGTATAAAGTTTGCATGATTCCATAAGACTTTAATTTTTGTTTTAAGGGTTTACATATTTTGTTGGAGAAAGAGGAAATAAAATAGGGACTTCAAAAAAAAAATAATGGAAAGACCAAATTCTGATGCTATGATGAGTCCCTTTGTGTTCTACTTTGGGTTGTGTGCTGTGTGTGTAGCCTATGTGTCCCATCAGTTCTGTTGCATTGAACTTCTCATGAGTCATGCTGAACTTCCCGCTTACCAGGGCACTTTAGCCCTGATACTCAATTATCTGATGCCAGGCAAGTGCCAGGAACTCCCGAAACACTAATGCCAAAGAGTCACCTTGACAAACTCAGAACGCTTCTTTCGTCACAGTACCGTGTATTTCACCCCATCAATATTTTTGCACTTTACAAAAGTTTAAAGGTATGGCATTTTGGTTGTAATCCTGGTTTTGCTTTTTAAAAGGATAATTATTACTTTCTCATGAAATGAATATAATGAGAGAAACAGATTAAAAAGAATGCCAAATGTTGGTTCCATGAAAGCTTTTTCACATAAATGTAGTAGGGGAAAATGTTTCCAGTTAGTACATACACACATATTTATCAGTGTCTAAGACTTGCTTATATTTTGCTTCATAGAAGTAGTCATAGCATGTTATAATTGCCTTATGTAGAGTTAAAAAGGCTCTTAAGTTTTACAATAATATTTATTATTCTGTGTAAGTTTTAAAATAAAGTAACATTTCTAGCTGAGTCTGTGTTGATTTTTACCGGTGTTTATAATTCTATGTACTCTGAGGTTCTAAATCATCCCAATGTATCATATTTTTGTTGTATTATTTATGTGTAAGTTGACCATGGTGGTGCATGCCTAAAATTCCAGCAGTCAGGAGACAGAGAGAGGCAGATCCCTTGAGTTCAAGGCCAGCCTGGTCTTCACAGTAAATCCCAGAACAGTCAGAACTATATAAAAAGAACTTGTCTCCAAAAAAAAAATTATGTGTATGTGTGTGTGCCTAAGTATACTTATGTGTGCCATATGCATTCAGTGCCCAAGGAGACTAGAAAGTGGCAGTGGATCTCCTGGAACTGCAGCTTTAGGCAGGTATGAACTGTCCAGTGTGGGTGCTAAGATTCAAACCTTGGCTCCCTGCAAGAGCAGCAAGTGCTCTTAATCACTGAGCTATCATTCCAGCCCATAATACAGCAGATATTTATTGTGTAAACTGACAACATGACTGCTCCATGGTATGGTTGAGCAGAAGGTTTTTGTTTAGATGTGAAAGACAACAGCCAGAGACATCTGGAAGAAACTGGAGCAGAGAAAGAAAATAACAGACTGAACATGTCCAGCTGACTAGACCTGGGGAGGGAGGAAGTGAAAAAAAAGAGAGGACTAAGAGACGACCCAGAGAGGGGGACTAAAGAGAGCACCTAGCTGAAACAGCAGGGTTATAGGAAGAAGTGAATAGCTGGGGGAGGAAAGCTCCTGAACTGGAGCCAGAGTTGAGAGGAGCTAGCTGGGTACTTGTGATACTGAGGGAGCACAGAGGACAGCATGCTCTCTGGTGTGCTAATAGGCACACAGGTTCTCATATGTCCCTTCTGCCAGAGGTAAGGGAAATGACTCTTTCCTGGGGCGGGGAACCGGCTTCCTGAGGAATGCTGGCCTTTGTTTTGCCACCTTAATGTGGGGGAAAAGAATTTCTTTTGGACTTGAAATTTGTTAGTTTACTGTGTATCTGGCTTAGGGGATGTATTTGTTCCTTTTATGGTACTGTGGTAAAATACACTTGCCTTAAGGACCAGTAAGTTTCATTTATTCCAGAGAGATAAGAAAGCCGATCATGGGGATAGTACAGCATGTAAGTAGGGGGAGGGAGCTGGCTGATCACATTTTAAAGTCTGCCCATAGGAAGCAAGAAGAACATGCAGGAAGTAAGGCAAGACTATAAACTCTCAAGGCCTGCCCCCGTGACATACTTCTTCAGCAAGGCTCGATCTCCTAAGAGTACTCTACCTTCCCCAAACAGTACTCCCATCTGTGGAATAAATGCTCAACTACATGAACCTACAGGGGACACTTCTTATTCACACCTCTACAGTTGGCCTCTGGACCACATGAGTTCATGGCCATCTCATGGTACAAAGCTATGCAGTCCAACTTCAAAAGTCCCCATAGTCTTTTAACAGTTTAACACTTCAAAAGTCCAAAGTCTCTTCTGAGACTCAAGGCAACCTCTTACCTGTGACTCTAGTAAAATAAAAAATAAATAAAATTACATAGTTTAAATATAAAATGGCCCAAAATATACATTCCCATTGCAAAAGGAAGGAATGGGGACATAGTGAGGAAGGTTTGGGTCAGGGCTAGTCTGAAACCCCACAGGGCAAACACCAAATCTTGTAGCTCCATGTCAAGTATCTGGGTCATTAGCTCCAAAGAGCTTAGACGCTCTGCTGCTCTGAAACACAAATTTTTCTCTAGGGATGGTGGTATCCTTGTATGTAGCTCTCCTTGGCAGATGTCTCACAGCTCTGGCATCCCCAACATCTTGGTACTTCCATCTTAACATAGGCTTCACCATCTAGACTTCACTCAGTGTCCTCTCAAGGACTCCAGCCTAATCACACATCCCTTGGCCACAGTGATTCAGTCTATGGAGAAAGAATGCAAAATGCTCTCCTTTTTTTTTTTTTCTCTCTGTTTACCTTTCATGTCTCCAAAACTGGTACCATATGGACAACACTGCTAGATTTGGTTACTGTTAAACCTTTGAGAAAGATAAACTCCTTGATTGTCCAATAAAATAAGTTGTACTTTAGTATGCACCTGAGACTAGCCAGCCGGCTGTCTTACCGTAAATTCAGTTTTAAGAGAGCAGCCCCCTGACTGGAGAGATGGCTCAGTGTTTGGTTAAGAGCACTGACCGCTCTTTCAGAGGTCCTGAGTTGAGTTCTGAGCACCCACATGGCAGTTCACAGCTCTCAGTACTGAGATCCAATGCAAAACATCCATATCCATAAAGAGAGCAGCCCCTGCTGACCACTCGAAGTCCCTTTTGTAGGAGAGATAATGTGATCACAGAAGCTAGAGAGTTGGCTGTTATACAGCCCAAAAAGATGAGGGGCAAAGAGCACGGGCTGCTCTTCCAGAGGATCTGCATTCAATCCTCAGGCCCCACATGGCAAGCTCACAACTGTTGAATCCAGCCAGTGATTTGGCACCTTCATACAGTCATACATGTAGGCAAAATACCAGTGCATATAAAATAAAAATAAATCATTAAAAAATACAATAAAAGAGAAGGAACAAGGGTAAGGATATGCATCGTGTGATGGGGTTGCAAAGCAGTTTATAGCAGATATAAGAAGCAGGAACTCATTTTAAATTACAAATAGAAACTATAAGTTGCAAGGACTTAAGCACAAACAGAAACCTTGACCTGCACAGGACAAGCAGAAACAACTCCTCCTCTTCCTCTTCCTCTTCCTCTTCCTCCTCCTTCTCCTAGTCTTCTTCCTCCTCTTCCTCCTCCTCTTCCTCCTCCTAGTCTTCCTCCTCCTCTTCCTCCTCCTCCTTCTCCTAGTCTTCCTCTTCCTCCTCCTAGTCTTCCTCCTCCTCCTCCTCTTCCTCCTCCTCTTCTTCCTCCTCCTCCTTCTCCTAGTCTTCCTCCTCCTCCTCTTCCTCCTCCTCTTCTTCCTTCTTGTCTTCTGCTTTTCTGTTTTTCTAGAGACAGAGATTCTCTATGTCATCCTGGCTGTTCTGGAATTAGCCCTGTAGACTAGGCTGCTTTTGAATTCACAGAGATCCACCTGGCTCTGCCTCCCAAGTACTGGGATTAAAATTGTGCCCTACCACCTGGCAGGAACTCTACATGGGGAAGGGTGTGGGGAGGGGGGAGTTTTCGAGATCTGGCTGGTCTGAAACTCACTTTGTAGAACAGGCTGAAATCTGCCTGCTTCTGCTCCCATGTGCTGGGATTAAAGGTGTGCACCACCATCTCCAGCTCAGACCTTTTAAATTACAGACAGAAACCCTTACTTACAAGGACTTAACATAGGACAAACAGGAACTTATTCTTAACGGTCTTAACTGCAAACGTAACCCTTAGCCTGCAAAGGTATATTTTTCCTGTTTTGGTCGCAAGTTACCAGTTTAGAATGGAACCTTCCCTACTCTTGTTCTACAGTAACAGAAGATTTTGTATGCTGTTGCTTTTTCAAAGAAACCCTTTAGGCCTTCCACAATTTGGAAGTTTAGCTGGGTGAGGTCTTGCCCTGAGGAAACCCTTCTTATTCTAATGATGAGCAGCAGGCTTCTCTCTAATGGCACAGCTCTTCTTAATTATTGCAACCACCTTTTCAGCACGGGGCTTGGTTGTAGCTTTAAGCTTGGTTGCTTTTTTCCTCTCCAAGCTACACATTTTTCAGTTCATTCTACCCTGCTAGTTGCTCCTTTTCAAAGTTGATGTGCATACAAGTGTTAGAGATGGGGTTGGCGTTGTGAAGGATGAAACTAGGACTGCAATTGAAGTGTCCCCATAAGGCAAAGCTTATTCTAGACTAAGAGCATACTAGGAAGAGGAAGCATCCTGGGACAGGAAGTGCACTGGGGCTTTATTCTAAAGTGGGTGGGGACTATCTTTTCCCCCCCATCAGGTGGGCCAACCTCACTCTCTTGAGATTGGTTAGTTCAAAAAGAATTTGCACAGAAGAAGGAAAAGGAGATGAGCCTGAGGCTTTGGCACAGCTGGTTTATCCCAGGGGATTAAAACAATTGGTTAAATGTCTTACAGGTGAGAGAGCACAAACAAAGGTTTGAATCTTCTTAAATACACATTCCACTGTGTTTGATAGAAAAGACTTTTCTTTACAAGAAAAATTAGCAATAACCGTATCCCAGACTCAGTGTTATATTGTCTTGAAATAAAAAGAGTCAATTTCTTAATTTAGCCTCATCATGAAAATTCTCAGGAAAAACAGGCAGAATGCAGTCAGACACCTTATAAACACATCACAAAAAAATGGCTTTCAGCCCAGTTGCTACAGTCCTTGTTCCCCTCAGAAACCTGGTGAGCTCTCACTCCACTTTCCACATTGCTCTTAGAATTGCTGTACCGGACAATTCAAGGACAGTGGTTGAACTCCATTAAGTTCTGCTTACGTGAACATTTAACCTGTTTTCTAGTCCAAAGCTCCAAAGTCTTCCACATTCCCCTCAAAACTAACACAGGTTCTTCACAGCAACAACCTTGCCTTCCTCATCCCAACTTCTGTATTAGTTACTTTTCTGTTGCTATGATAAAATACCATGACCAGAAACAACTTAAAGAAGAAAGAGTACTTTGGCTTTCTGTTTCAGAAGGGTAGAGACTCCATCACAGTGGGGGAGACAGGGCATGGCAGTAGGAGAAAGATGCTGGCTGATGACACATTGTATCTATGCACATAAAGCAGAGTGGAAGCAGAAAATGATGCATTTTCTCCAGCAGGCTCCATCTTCTAAAGCTTCCACAGTCTATCCTACCACACACTGCCACCAACTCCAGTGAGTATTCAGATCTATACGTTGGTAGAGGGCATTTCTCATTTAGACCACAGTAGGAGGCATATTTATTTTATGCGAAGAATTCATCCCGTGAATTCATCTCCTAGTTCACAGAACACCTTATAAAAAACTATTATTCTAATTTTTTTTCATTTCGAGTTGTATATTTTCTGTTTTAAGCTCAGAAAAATTACATGTACCATAGTACATTTTTAGTACTCTCTAAGCATCACTAGGAATCTTGCCATTAAAATCTTTCTTACTGTCCTATATGATTTTTGCTTTTTTGTTGTTGTCATTGCAGATAGAACCAATCCTCTTTACACATAGAGCATTTCTTATTAGTAGTGTTCTTCCCCTCCAACCTGTTATGTGAGCTAATGAGGAAAAGAAACATCTATTCTGCTCATGTAAGGAGGGCGCAGACAGACCAAGGAAAGATTCCAACAAGTTTGGTAAAATAAAAATGGATTAGGGTTATTTATATGACTATGGATGACATGGGGCATTTCTGTCACCCAGCAATTACAATGTCATGCCCACAAAGTTATTTTATATGGCTGTAAGTTTACAGCTGAAGAAATCCAAACCTGTGTTCAGAGCACTATCCAGTATTAAAAGCAATAGAGATGACTACACACTAAGGAAACTTAAAGCATAAACAAAACCAGACTTTGTCCTAATCAGAAATTCTGTCAGTCTTGGAAAACACTGTCCAATTTTGGGAAGAATGGCTTGTGTTGATGTAGGGTGGCTCTTAGAACAGCTTTAAAATGGAGTTACTCTGGCCAGGATTTGGACAAGTCTTGCTTATGTCAGACCAGCACTCTACCATGGAGCTACACACTCAGCCTATTGTTTTTGAACCTTGGATGCTAGTTTCAGGAAGGGCTTTCTAGTTGTGAAAGTGGAGAGAAGAGTCAAGAAACAATTTGAAACTGGTGCATTCCTGTTGAAGGGGTCTATGGTGTCTATTCATTCCATTCTGTCTCAATTCAGAAACTAGGCCATAGGTTATCTGCTCCAAGTGCAGACCATGAAATTAGGCCATAGGTCATCTGCTCCAGGAACAGACCATGAAACTAGGCCATAAGCCATCTGCTCCAGCAGCAGACCCCCAAGTCCAGGAACAAGATAATAAAATCCCCCACCTGAGGAACAGCCTGAAGATAGCCACATGAATGGGAGATTCTCATCTCAGGATCGGCCATCTGTGCTGGGCAGCCCATCCTGTGGTTAATCATTCATGATGCAGAAAAGCACTCCATCTGGGGCATCCTGGTACCCACTACTGGGGTTTTAGATTATTTAAACCTAACATAGTAGCCAGTCAACATTGTACTAATGTCAGGGCTTTGGCCCTATCATTCACATTAGAGATTACCTAATCCTTCTGGAAAATTCCCCCAGTTCCCTATAAAAGAGGCCTGAGTGTCTTTGTCTGGGTTGCCATTTTGATGCAGTTGTGATGCCTGCCATGTATGTTGTTTCTACAGAATAAACACTCTTTGATCTTGTATACTCTTTGAGTATGGGGTCTTCCTTCAGCGATTCCTGAACCCTAACACCATAATCACAGCACTCAGAAGGTGCAAACTGAAGGATCAGTTCAGAGTTACTTTCAGCTACACACTGAGTTCCAGGCCAACCTAGGGTAGAGATTCTGTTTCAGTGACAATAAATAAATAAATAAATAAATAAATAAAAGTATTCCCAAGAGATTGATTTTCAGTCAAGGACATGAAAAGGGGTTCAGAGTGGAACTGGACTGTGTTAATGGATGACAAGGCAACTGAGTAACAAAATACAATTAATCTAAGTAAAATAAATGAAATGGTGAACCAGATGGAGAGAAACGACCTAACTAATTTGCCCGTGTATAAAATTGTACCTTTTTACAGTTAGTTAAGATATCGGGGGCTTTTGCTATCTTCTCTTCCTCCACAGATTTTGGGGCTTATATTAACATAGGTTGGTTACAAGGCTCTGGAACTAAAAGTCCAATTCAGATTTTATTCTGGTTATGGAAAGATTACATCCTTTCAAAGGCCCCTCATATTTTAGAATGTGCCTGTTTAGAGTGTGTCTGTTATTCCTGCCTCTTTCTAATTTTTTTTTTTGAGACAGGGTTCCTCTGTATAGCCTTGATTGTCCTGGAACTCACTCTGTAGACCAGGCTGGCCTCGAACTCAGAAATCCACCTGCCTCTGCCT
>NW_022196904.1:46406483-46417405 GCF_008632895.1 Mastomys coucha | reverse complement strand
GTGTATGAGTACACTGTAGCTGTACAGATGGCTGTGAGCTATCATGTATGTGGCTGCTGGGAATTGAATGGCCCTCTCCGGCCCCGCTTGCTCCGGTGTAATTCACTGTAGCTGTCTTCAGACGCACCAGGAGAGGGTGTCAGATCTCATTATGGGTGGTTGTGAGCCACCATGTGGTTACTGGGATCCGAACTCAGGACCTTCGGAAGAGCAGTCAGTGCTCTTACCCGCTGAGCCATCTCAGCCAGCCCTCTAATTTTTTTAAAGCTTTATTTAATGTGTTTGAGTGTTCTATTTGCACATACACCTACATGTCAGAAGAGGGCATCAGATCCTATTATAGATGGCTGTGAGCCATCATGTAGTTGCTAGGAATTGAACTCAGGACCTTTGGAAGAGCAGCAAGTGTTCTTAACCACTGAGCCATTTCTCCAGCCCCTGCTGCTTTTCTTTATCTGTGACCATCCTCCTATTGTCATAGCACATTATGTAACTTTTGTGACTCTTACCCTGCTCTTAGACATTTGAGGTCACCTATGGCTTTAAGTAAACTAATAGTAACTGAAAAGCATTTATATAATCATTTTAATATATAATATCTAATATATGATATTTATTATACAACAGTTTTAAATACTTATGAGGCCTGGAGTTTACCTCCCTCAAGCTTCCAGTGTCCCCCCAAAAGCAAGTTAGAGAAAGAGCAACTCTAGTGATAGGTGTTGTTTGTGGAAAATATAATTTGTTCTGCAGTTCTGTGCTTTTGTGATAATATAGCCAAAACTTACACAGGAAAACTATTTATTAGCCACACTTCTTTTTTTCCTTTTTTTGAGACAGGGTTTTTCCGAGTAGCCCTGGCTGTCCTGGAACTCACTCTATAGACCAGGCTAGCCTCAAACTCAGAAATCTACCTGCCTCTGCCTCCCAAGTGCTGGGATTAAAGGCATGCGCCACTACTGCCCAGCTATTAGCCACACTTAAAAATACTATTTTAAGGCCAGACATTGTGGTGCAGGTTTTTAATCTTATCACTCAGAAGTCAGAGGCAGGTGGATCTCTGAGTTCAAGGCCAGCCTGGTCTACAGATCAAGTTCCAAGGCAGCCAGGGTTACACAGAGAAACCTTGTCTTGAGAAACAAAACAAAACAAACAAGCAAAAAAAAACTATCTACTGGGTATGGTAGTACATGCCTTTAATCCCAGAGCTGGGGAGGCAGAGGTGGGTAGATCTCTGAGTTACAAAGCCTGGTGAGTTCTAGGATAGGTAGAGCTATCTAGTGTGAATCAGTCTCTAAAAACAAACAAACAAAAAAACTACTGTAAGTCTTGACTGGTTTTGTTGCAGTGACAAATAGGATTTCACTGCTTTATTAAGGTATAATTGGCACATAATAGGTTTTAGTCATATAGTGTGTCTTCTTAATTAGGATTTCATTGCTATGAAGAGGCAGCTCTTATAAAGGACAATTGGGGCAGATATGGTGCTAGAGAAGGAGCCAAGAGTACATCTTGATTCGAAGGCAAACAGAAGGACACTCTCTGTGCACTGGGTGGAGCTTGCATATCTGACCTCAAACCCCACCACCACAGTGACTCTTACTCCAACAAGGCCACATCCCCTAATAGTGCCACTTCCCATGGGCCAGGCATATTCAAACCACCACAAGCATATAATATGGTGTATATGATGAAAGTAATATCATGAACAAAACTGAAGACAGTCATCACCCCAGTTTCCTTTTGGTACTTGAAATCTGCTTTTCTTGCCCCTCCACACCCACACAATCACTTTATGCCACTACGTGCTATTTTTTTTGGTTTTTCAAGACAGGGTTTTTCTGTATAACCTTGGCTGTCCTGGACTGACTCTAGATTTTCTTTTTTTAAGGTTTATTATTATCTTCATTGATTTTTTTTTTTGCCTGCTTGTTTGTCTATGCAAGTGTACCAGATCCTCTGTAACTAGAGTTACAGTGGTGAGCTGCCATGTGGGTGCTGGGAATTGAACCCTGGTCTTCTGGAAGAGCAGCCAGTACTCTTATCTGGAGCCCTCTCTCCAGCCCCCATTTCCTTCTATTCTCTTAGCCAGATATTTTATGTACAAGGAAAGGCTGGCTTTCACTTCTCAGAAACTCAGTCATTTTATAGCATCTATCAGTAGCTCACTCCATTGTATCACTGGTTAGTTTTCTACTATATAGATATGATACTGTTTATTGTCTTACATTAGGCCATTTGAGATGTGTCCAGGTGTGATTGTTGTCATTGCAAATATAACTGCTATAGAATGTTTATTTATCATTTCTCTCATGCTTATATGCATGGTTTCATTTCTTTTTGATAGATACCTTAAACTGTTGGGTCATATGGTTGGAGTAAGTTTACCTTTTTTTTTTTTTCTTTTTTTTTTGAGGCACCGTCTTGTCTATATAGTCCTATCTGTCTTGGAACATCCTGTGTAGACCAGACTGGGTTGAACTCTGCCTCCTGAGTACTGGAATTAAAGGTATCTGCTACCACATCTAACTATATAGAACTTTTGTAGAAGTTGTCAGTCCATTTCCCAAGGTTGTGCTATTTTAAATTCCATCAAGAACATATAAAAATTACAATCTTATTTAATTTTTCTTTTTCTTTTTTCTTTTTCCTTTGGAGACAGTGTCTCACACTATATCCAAACTTCCCTGAAAATATGTATGTAGCTCAGGCTCGTCTTGAATTTGTGGCAATGGTGCTGTTCCTGTCTCCTAAAGGCCTACAAAAACTAGATTTTAAAACATTAAAGGTACCTATGATCACCACGTGAACAGTCACAAAATATTAGATATGGAACATTATGCATTAGAAAAATGATTTGGGTATTTAAGGAGCCTACATCATACTAAATAGGCACGCATGTGCGTGCGCGCACACACACACACACACACACACACACACACACACACACATCACTGTGTGATGTGTTAGTTTGGAGGGCCAGATAATGAAAGTGACAGTAACTTAAGGATTTTAATGATGAAAGTAGATAGATGAAACAGATCTGTATCTTGGATGATTAAGGCAGTGGCAAACAAAAAACAAACAAATAAACAAAACTCTAAAAACAAAAACAAACAAACAAAAGTAGTGCCACAAGACAATTCTTCTCACTCTGTAGATCAGGCTGGCCTGGAACTCAGAAATCTGCTTGCCTCTGCCTCCCCCCAGTACTGGGATTAAAGGTGTGGGCCACCACTGCCCGGCCACAAGACAATTCTTTACTTTGGTTAAATTACAATGCTGATCCCACACACCACACATGCCTGTTTAAATGAACCAACCAGTGCTTTTATGATAATCAACAGGTCTTTGGAGGTGCCTGTGGTCATCTTTATCAGTTAAGTTATTGCTGCCTAGCAGTCCAAACCAAAATGAGATGACAATCACTTATTCTTTCTTATATGCCTATGAGTCAGTGGGGCAGTTTGCTGATGTGAACCAACCTGACCCTTGCTAGAAATTATGAGTTAGCCAGGAAGTCAGGAGGGTGGCTTTGTTCCTGGTCTACATTGTTCTACATTTGTTCTACTTCATTCCCTCCTGCCCACCAGTCCAGGCTTCTTATCAAGTTTCATTCAGATAACTTGCATTTTTCTTTGCTCAATACCATCTCCCCGGCCAATGCAGATTCAGAGAGTAGAGATGCAGTTACTGTAAAATGTGTGGACACATGGAAAGGTGGAGAAAATTGAAGTCATTCTTCATTTATCTATCAGACCATCAAAGTCCCACCCCGGTCATGATTCACTACCTTATAATGACATTTAGAAATTAGCTGAACCTAAGAATTGAGCAAAATAAGTCCTCAGAGCCAGTTCTAAGACGCTTGGGCATCTGGTTGTCAAGTTCACAGCAAAGTAGCTTTAAAATTAGCTGCTTAGCCACTCCCGCAATGTTTTAGGCCATCACTTCCAAAGCATTAGAATAGGAAATAGGAAAACTACACGTGCTGTTTTTAAGTTTCAATAAATATATAATTCATTTTACAAGGATCCTCTGACAAAAATACCCAACAAATGTTCTTGAAGTTAGTCACATCCTGGAGTAACATATTCAAAGACCTTTACACCTCTAACCAAGGATTTTCAGAGGTCTGTCTCCTTGTCCCTTCCACTTCCGCCCTTAGCGGTCAAACCCACGTCCTCAGTCCCAAAGGACCCACGTGAGGGCTTCCCAGGAAATCGGATTTTAAATAACAGGGCTTGATTTTTGATCGGTTGGTGAGCAAAGATCAGTTAAAGAAGACACCACTCCCCCTGCTCGCTGTCAGGGCTGAGCGGAGAGCCTTGCGGGGGTGGGGTCTGAGCTGTGCCCGCCCAGTGCGCGCGCGGTTTACGTCACTAATCTGCGTCCAGGTTTCTCGGCAGGTTCTCGGCGGCTCCTCTGGTGCTGGCCGCCGTGCGGCCGAAGGCTGTCCGAGGTAGGCTCCTCTCGGCTCTCCCATGGAGGAGGCGGCGCTCACTGCAGTCCCGGATGCACGAACTTCCCGCGGGACGTCGCCGGAGACGGTGGCTGTGTGCACGCAGGAGCGAGCTGCCTGCGTGGGGGTCTGAGCGGACTCCCGGGTCGCGTCCCGGAGGGAGCCGCGTCGCCCGCCGGCCTGCGACGGCCCTAAGGTAGCTACTTCCTGTATGCAAGCTCCAGAGCTTAGCTGCGGGCTGTCTCGGCCGCCTGAGGTCGGAGAAGGGCCCCAGGGGCGACTTTCTTTTCCGCGTGTTCTGAGGTGGACGCAGCTTCCCTTGTGATCCGCAGTGAGGAAGTCCATGGTGAATCGGATTGATTGCCATTCAGTCCGGCGGAAGTCTGGCTGGTTGGCCCTGTCCGGTCGCGTACTCGATAAGTTCTGTTTTATTTGCCTTCAGCGTTTTCAGAAGATGGTTTCAGCTTGCTGTAACGTTTTAAGCATGCTTGACTCAATTCCCTAGCACTTAATAGGGTCGAGAAATCTCCTTTTTCATGCAGTTACACAAAACGCAGGGTTTTGGGTTCATGCTTTCTTTGATTTCTCTACTAATAATGGCAAGGCATTTAGTTTAGGAGTGGTCTTGAGTTGTGTTTCTTGAGATCCTATATAATGTGCCCATTTGATACCATATTAATTATTTTTGAAGTTAAAAGAGGAAGTCTGAGAGCATAGGTCTTTCATTCCAGTAAGTTGTATGTAGAAGCTCAGTAGACCTGTTCTTACAGTACTTACTAGCTGAAAAGTACATGGAGGACAGTTACTATCTTTCTAAGAGTATTTAGTAATTTTTCTGTCCTTTCACCTACTTCCATATTTTCTTCTTTCCAGGGTGGAACTACTCTGCCGTGGTTAAATACTTTAAATGGGAATAAAGGATAGCATTTCCAGAAAAATGAGAATGAATAAATCATCTCTGTTTTTTAAAAGAAAGACCATATTAAACTTACATGTAAGTTAAATTTTTAATTTCTAACAGTGTTGCTAAGTTAGATTGGAGATTAGGTTCTGTTGTATTTTTAAGTATGGGTTTAAAATTATCAGCCAAGGAACTGGGGAGATGACTCAGTTAGTGAAATGCCTATCTCTTAATCACCCTCATAAAAAGCTAGGCATGTAGCAGCCCACCTCTGTCTAGCTAGTCTTGTTGAGTCAGTAAGGTTCAGGTTGATTGAGAGACCCCCATCTGGAAAAATAAAGTGGAGAGTGATTGATAAAGCTGTTTTCTTTAGTTTTCCAGAGATATGAGGAAACCCCACTACTACTTGCTGGTATACACACACAAGAAAAATGAGCTAAACATGAAGTTGAGACTGCTAGAAGCTTTAGATAGCAGGAAAAACTATGTAGAAGTAGACTTCAGAGCTGAATTTTTAGAGCCAGGTATGGTGATACAAGCCTGTAATTCCAGCACTTAGGAGGCTGGGGCGGGATGGTTTCAAGATCAAGGCCAGCCTGGACTACGTAAGAAGACCCTTCAGCTCTAACATTTTAAGATTAGTAGAGCCAGTCAGTTTTCTGAGTGATCCTGTCATGAGTGCTTAGCCTTCTGAGAGGTGTTTTCTGTGGCTGTGAAGGAGGAGTAACACTACCTTCTGGTGCTGTGTGAAGCGGTAGCCCTTTGATGGAAGAAAAGCAGCTCTACTTGTTGTCAAGCTCTGTGAAGATAGAAAATGAGTCACACATGACTAAATAGCACCCGTTTTTTTCTATAGAAAATATAAAAAGCTTCACCTAAATCTGACTTATTTAATGATACTTGTTGTATGCACAAGCACTTTGTAGAGTGACACATGAGGGTGGGGTAGAAGAGAGACTTGCATCAAAGGAGGCAAAGTAACAGGTATGTAGAGTAAGTTGTGAGATTTAATGTATAACATGAAGGTTATAGTTAGTAAAAATTGTATTAGAGACTTTAAAACTCTCTATTTGACAAACTAAACAAAGTTCTACATAGTAGAACTAAGCACATATCTCAGATTAAAACGGTCCCAGCTATAACATTTTGTATATATCTAATTGTATTAATTTTGTGTAGATAAATTTGAAATTAACACTTGTGTAAAGTTCTGTGTTGACTATAGGTAAGAATAAATGTATTGCAGGTGTGTTTATGTCTTTTGGCTTGCTTATAGGAGCTCCCATGTGGCCTAACATATAATGTTACTCTGCTGTGGTATCTCACTTAACTTTGCTCACTTAGGATCAACCATAGTAATCTTTCCTTCCCAGAAAACAGCATACCTGCTCTTAAGTAGAGCCTGCATTTATATTGCTGCTTTGTTCTTTTTCCATCCCTTTCAAGTCTGCTAAGTGTTACCTCATCAAGGCCTCCTCCCTTAGTGCCTTAATGTGCATTATTTTTCACCATGGCATTTACCACATTGCAGTGTCCTTTTATTTCTTGTTTTACTCTACCTCCAACTGGGAGGTAACTTTCATGAAGACCAGAGTTTTGGTCTGTTTTTTTCTTCATGGCTTTATCCCCTGTTCAGAACATCTTTGTTAGTTTAAACAAATGTGATTGATAGGCAAGCCAGTTCTTCACTGAGGGCAACATTGAAGGAGGTTATGATCTATACAAATAACCATAATACAGATTAAGAAATTCAAAATGGGATAGACTGAGAGCTAGGGAATTCAGGAAACATGGTAATTACTTTGGCTCCTGGAATTCAATTAGGACTTGCTTACAGGAGTGCTTTCTGATTGGGCCCTTTGCAATGAAGCCGGTAAATAAACACGTAGGAGTACATTAAAGTGGCAGCTATGGAAAGAACACAAGGTATGCGAAATACAGTATTAGGAAATAAGATTTAAAAGTTAGGTGTGGAACAAAGAACAGGTCTTAGTTATTGGTCTTAATTACAACATTAAGACTTTGCTAAATAGTGGTTTTTTTGTTTGTTTGTTTTTTTGCTCCTGTTAACCATGTACTACACCCTAACTCCTAAGTTTTTAAGCAGGGGAATAAGATTGGCAGGGGGATGTTTTCTACCCCAGTTGACAGCATTGTATGGTTTAAATTAGTTTAGGACCAGGAGGCATGGAGAGTATCTATCTGAGTAGGTAGAGCAGAAGCATGATCATGCTCTAAAGGTAGAACACATATGACACGGTTGACTTTTGAGCACTTTTGGTGATAAGAATGGTGATGGTATTGTCAGAGCAGTTGGAGGAATACATGGGGTAGAGAAGGTAACTACTTTGGGACCCTGCTTTAGCTGCAAGTTACCTGCTGTGACTAGGAGACATTCTTTGAGAAAAGGAGAGAATAAAAGGATGAAACCTCCATCGAGTCCTGGTTCTGCTACCTGCTAGTACATAACAAGTTATTTAATGTCTCCGCCCGTTTTCTCTTTCCTAGCTTTGTCCACTTAAAGATGTTAAATGTCCTGCTTTGTTAATCGCTGTCTTACTACCTTGATAGAGGGTCTCTCACTGAACCTGTAGCTGTGCTGGTAACAAACAAATCTGAGCAGTCATTTCTTTGCTTTCTCTCTCCTGTTCCCAGTGCTGCCATTATAGGTACTGATGAGGCCATACCTAGCTTTTTAAAACTTAGGTGCAGGGTTTTGAACTTGGGTTCTCATATTTGCTGAGCTATCTTCATGCCTTCAATGTCTTCTCGTTCAGCTGTCTTTAAGTTTGACCCTGTCTTATAACAAATATCCCTGTGGCATGTGCTCAGCTGTGTTTGACCTTCAGTTACAGAGAGTAGGAACAGGATCAGAGACTATCAAAGCAATGCCTTCCTTTCAGGACATTCACACATATGTCCTATTAGTAAACTTTAAGTCCAAATGAGGTAATTAATTTTCAGAGTTTAGTGGCTTGTACTCTAGAATTTTTAGACAAGCCTGCACTCCTCCCCAACTGGTATATTTCCAGAAGAAAACAGTGAAAAAACAACCTTAATTTTAGAAAGCCATTCATATAAAATTTGCTACCACAAATGAGTGCTTTTGTGGAAAGCTGCCATAGATAGCCAAAGTAATTGTCTTTAAGGAACTTAGTAAGTTTGAAGATGAAGAGTTTTTCTTCAGGGAGCTGAAAGACTTGGCTCAGTGGTTAAGACCACTTGTTGCTCATGGAGATGAACAGTACTCAGCCATCTGTAACTCTGTTCCAGGAGATTGACCTTCAACAGTACCAGCAGCACACATGGGTACATGCATGTAGGGAAACCACTTATACATAAAATAATTATTTAAATTTTTTTTAAAGATTTATTTATTTATGTGTATGAGTACACTGTAGCAGTACAGATGGCCGTGAGCCATCATGTGGCTGCTGGGAATTGAACTCAGGACCTCTGCTCAGGCCCTGCTCGCTCCGGCCCCACTCTCTCCGGCCCCACTCTCTACGGTGTAATGCACTGTAGCTGTCTTCAGACATACCAGAAGAGGGCGTCAGATCTCATCATGGATGGTTGTGGGCCACTGTGTGGTTGCTGGGATTTGAACTCAGGACCTTTGGAAGAGCAGTTAGTGCTCTTACCTGCTGAGCCATCTCGCCAGCCTCTTTTAAAGTTTGTCTTCAAAGACAGAACAGTAATTGATAATTTCTAAAACCACATGTACATGATTGAGGCAGTCTGCCCCCTAAAGCCCTTTTAGCTTTATGTTTGGATACTATGTAGGTAAAAAGAAAAAGAAAAGAGAAAATAATTTTTTTAAAAGATTTATTTATTATTATACCTAAGTTCCCTGTAACTGTCTTCAGATGCACCAGAAGAGGGCGTCAGATCTCATTACAGATGGTTGTGAGCCATGTGGTTGTTGAGATTTGAACTCAGTACCTTCAGAAGAGCAGTTAGTGCTCTTAACTGCTGAGCCATCTCTTCAGCCTGAGAAAATAAATTTTAAACAGTGTCATGAAACTTAAAAGTGTAAGGAAGTTCTTACATAAGGCATAATAAAAGTAGATGCAGTTAACTTTCATTAACCTTAGAATAAAATGAATGGCTTTCTAGAATTAAGGTTGCTTTTTTACTTTGTTTACTTCTGGAAATATACCAGTTGGGGAGGAGTGTAGGCTTGTCTAAAAATTCTAAGTTAGCCACCAACCACCAAACTATGAAAATGAATGTCCTTACTTGAATTTAAGTGCATAAAATAAATGCATTATTTTAATCACCCCTTTACCTTATTGATGGGGAGGGGGCAGTCAGTTCTCACTTCACGACCCTGGCATGTAAGGTAGACAGCAGTTTCTTAGTTTCCTGTACTCAAACCAGACAAAGAACACTGCATACACCATGCAGAACCTTATAGGTGTGATATTCAGAGTAGAATAAAGAACTGTAGGAGCCATCTAACCAGCCCCCATATCCTTCATTTTTAGTTTTTGGAAGTATTTTCATACAAACAGGCTGTACTAGTTTACACCTCCATTAATACGTTTCCTTATTCCTTTCCTTTTTGTTTTCTTGATGATAGCCATTCTGACTGGATTGAGATGAAATCGCAGTTCATTTGATTTACGTTTTCCTGATCGCTAAGGATGTTGAACATTATTTCGCTATTTATTGCTTACTTGTAGATAACATTTGTGTGTGAGTGTGTGTATTTGGGATGTGAGTTTATTTTATTTTTTTAAAGTTTTATTGCATTATAGTGAGAAAAGTTACATGATTTCAATTTATCTGAATTTGTTAACATTTAAAAACATTTTAAGTAAATAGAATTAAATCACATTCTTGTTTTCCTTTTGTACCTCAACTCCTCCTAGAGACCCCCCTTTAATACCTACAATATCTTTTTTTGTCATATTCTTTAAAATTTATAAAATATTATAACAATAAAAATGAGTATTATAAAAGTTGTTTGATATAAAACAACAATTTAACAGTCTTATGTAGATGCTTGTCTACAGCAATACTGAAAATACATACGTTTTTCTCGATATGAATTTTAAATAACTCTAAGCGTATTAATAGTATATTTCAAAATAATACATCACTACTAATATTTTCTTAAATGAACATAAATATATAAAGTGTTTTTGTTTGTTTTATATTTAGTAGAGCTTAAAATCTTGGCTCTTACTGTGGTAACTTGATACAAGAGTTACAAACGTCAGGCAAAGCATTCATTTTCACTCTTTGTTGTTCTCTTACCTCCTCCCAATTTAATTGTCTACATTTCTTTTGGGTATATAAATACTTGTAAAATATATAAGCTGTCTTGAAAACCATAGTATAGTGTAAAAACATCAACTAAACAATACTACTAATAGAGAGGCTGAGATAGGAGAAGCAAGATCTCAAGGCCATTATGTTGTACACAGCAAGACACTGTCATGAACAAACAAGCTGAAAGTGTATTTGGGTTGTATAATATTGGACATATTTCTCCAATTACCAAATTAGAGAGACCATTGGATAACAGTCAATAAATTTCTAATTCCTCATATT
>NW_022196904.1:46371479-46405743 GCF_008632895.1 Mastomys coucha | reverse complement strand
AGCTCTTTACCTGTGTTCTCCTGTATTTCTTTGAGGGTGCTATTTATGTCTTTCTTATGGTCCTGTATGTATCATCATGAGAAGTGATTTTAGATCTGAATCTTGCTTTTCCGGTGTGATGGTGTGTCCAGGACTTGGAACGGTGGGACTATTGGGTTCCGATGGTGCCAAGTAACCATGGTTTGTGTTGCTTATATTCTTACGCTTGCCCTGCATCATCTGGTTTGTCTCTACTGCTACCTGCCCTTGCTAAATCTGACTGGAGCCTGTCCTTCCTGTGATCCTGATTGTGTCAGAACTCCCCAGAGTCAAGCTGTCTCTGGGATCCTGTGATTCTGGGATCCTGTGACGCTGGGCTTGTTAGAGCACCTGGGAGTGGAGCTTCCTCAGGGTGTTTTGGGAATGACTGCAGAGTTTGCGCCCAAGGTCTGCTCAGTACACCAGCCAGCCCAGACAGACCGGAAGGAACCTGAGCCTCTGAGCTAGCGGAGTTCCTGTGTGCCTGGTCCCGCTGGTCCCAGTTACTCCTAGTGTTGGGACAGATGTTGTGTCCTCCTCACCTCTGATCCTGGGTGTGTTAGAGCATCTGGGAGTGGAGCTTCCACTGGGTGTTGTGGGACTGGCTGCGGAGCTTGCGCCCAAGGTCTGCTCAGGGAACCAGCTCAGATAGACTGGAAGAAACCTGAGCCATGAGTTTATTTAGTGTATATGTGAAGATTAGAGGACAACATCAGTTGTGAGTCTTCACCTACCTTGTTATGAGACAGGAGTATTTGCATAGTTAGTGTTTTTTGGTTTGGTTTGGTTTTGGTTTTTTGAGACAGGATTTTTCTGTGTAGCCCTGGCTACACAGTGGAACTCACTTTGGAGACCAGGCTGGCTTAGAACTTAAGAGATTGACCAGCATCAGTTTCCCAAGTATTGGAATTAAAGGTGTGTGCCACCACCGCCTGGCTGATAGTTAGGTTTTTTTTTTATTTATCCTTTTCCCAGGTTGTAAGCATTGCCATTGCTTTTTACTCAATATCTAGTGTTATTACTTCCTAATGTACTTTGATATTTTATAGTCTCCTCTGGCAATTTGGTTCCATATTACAATGCTTATCTAGATGATGAAGTTATTTATTACATATTAAATGGTCACTCCAGAATAGGCAGCTTTACTTTTTTAGGGTCAGTTAACATTCATTCTATTTATCTGTATTGATCTAGAAAACGTGAAGCATACTTTGGAGCTGCCAGAAAGTTGTGGACTTAAAAAGCCATTAATTTGCTTAGAGCTTAGGTGACTTATAGACAAGTAACCAGGCCTGTAGAGTGTGATAGGAACAATGTAGGCAGAAATCTTTTTTAAAAAATTGTGATAGTATATAGAAATGGTTGTCCATTCAGAAATCCTACTTTTCTCCTCCCTGCATGTGTTTCCATCTTTGTAGCTGGTGGTTACAGTCAGATAGGGCACGAGGAAGTTACCTTTAAACTTGAGGTGACAAGTGTTTGGGCACATAGAGCAGTTCCTTAGATTGGTTAGCTCTTTTTCTTTTCTTACATGTATCTGTTGCACTCAGAGCCTGACAGTCTCTAAACTCTTTACCTAGAACTTCATTTTTACATCTTACCTTAGGAGCTGCAGAGGGAAGACTAGAAATGCCTTGAAAGAGGAATCTGGGAAATGTTTTATATAGATGACTACTGGCATGAGTGTTATATTGATGCTGCTCCTTCACATGATGGACTATTGGGGCAACTTTGCTTTTGGAACTTGGTTGTGATTTCTGTCCTGAGATTCCTGCAGCTTTCCAGCATTGAAGATGTATTTTAAAATCTTTACTGTGGGATTACTAAATCAAACACAAAAGTTTGTACATGCAAATCTTTATTTTTCAGAAGTCAGATGAAAACTGGGCATGATGGCTCACTTATACCTTGTAATCCCAATATTTGAAATGCTAAGGTAGGAGCTTTAATGCAAGTTTGAGGACAACCTGGGATACAGAGTAAGAGCCTCAAAAACAATAAAAAATTAACAAAAGTTTAAAACAAGTAAATAGAACATGTTGGGTGGGCTTTATGTAGTACTAGGGATCTCCATAAGACCCACAAAAGAATTCTGCCTACATTGTTCTTATCACACTCTACATGCCTAGTTACTTGTTTATAAATAAGTCACCTGAGCTCTAAGCAAATTATTGGCCTTATAAGACCACAGTTTTCTGGAAGCTCTGAAGTATGCAGTACAGCATGTTGGATTTGTTTTATGTAGTACTGGGGATCAAAACTAGGTCTTTACAACTAAGCCATACCCTTGGCTTCAATGTTGGAAATTTTATACTTACTGTACAAAGTCTGTTGAACTGTTTAAGTCAGTCATCTAAGGGTTATATAGGGTTAAACATCATTATGTTCATAGGTTTGAGTCAGCTGGTCAGATATGATAATTATGTATGTTTCCCTGTGTTGTGAACAATGGGTTCTGTGAGGTTTGCTCTTCACTAGGTATGTTGCTCAGGATTATCTAAAAGCACTGAGCTTTTTGGATGACCATATATATTAAAAAAGGCTTTTTTTTTTTAAATGGGTATGAGTATTTCACCTGCACGTATATGTACTGCATGTGCCTTTGGTGCTCATGGAAGTCAGAAGAGGATGGAAGGGACTGGAGGAAAGAAAGGGAAGTTTAGAGAAGTGGTATAGTTAGATTTTAGTTAAACTGAGAGGGAAAAAAGGCTGGTTGAGGTGATGCATGCCTTCAAGCCCAACATTTAGGAGGGAGAGACAGGTGGATCTCTGAGTTCCAGGCCAGCCTGGTCTATAGAGCTAGTTTCAGGACAGCCAGGGGTATACAAAGAAACTCTGTCTCAAAAAAAAAACAGAAAAAATCCAGAGAGAGAGCGAGAGAAACACAAAAAGAAACAAAACCAGCTGGTTCTAATATCAGTGAAGGTATGCCAACACCCAAATATAGGAACTTGAAGGAGTAAAGAAGGCAAGCTGATTAAAAAGCAGTTTCCTTCCGTGTTCCTTTATCTGGGCTGCCACTATATGATGCCACCCACATTTAGGGTAGGTTTTCCTGCTTCAGATAGTCTGATCAAAGAAACTCTTTACAGGAGAGCCTGGAAGCTTTCATTTTCTTGATTCTAGATGTAGTAAAATTGACAACGAAGATTAACCATCACATGCGGTGATGGCAGGGTATAAAGGAATAAGCAAAGTGTGGGAGACTGTGGCCCAGATGCAAAACTGGCAATCTGCCACATGCATTTTCTTTCCCATTTATCAGAGCAAGCCTGGTAGCCAAGTCCCAGATCAGTGGGATGAGAAGTATCTCATTGAAGTATATGGAGTCATAAGGAACCTCTACTGGTCTTTCCCCTTTGTTTGGAGTACTACTAACTTAGTGTGGTAGTGTTTATTTTTGCTATAGTGTATATTGTTGCTTTCTTGTCTACCTCCCTATTGAAGACTAAAAGTTACCACGTTTGTTTTGTATGTGCATTTGCATAAGTGTGTCTGCTCCTGGGGAATCAAATATAAGGCTTTGTACATGTTAGGCATCCTTGGCCACTGAGTTACTTAGCCAAAAAAACTTACCATTTATTTAGAGGATTAAAATAATATTTATTGCATATACCATGCATCTAATATATATTGTTTGAACAGAGACATTATGGGGCCAAGTATGGTTTCAGTGGTCCTATAACCTTGTACTCAGGAGGCTGAGGAAGTAGTATTTTTATTTGAAGCCTGGGATACTGAAAGCTGGAAAAAAGTATGTTTATTTTTTTCTTCCCCTCTGCTTTGTACACCTTCATTTTAACATCAGTGAAGTTCATGAGTTGGTTCATTTGGAAAATAAATGAACCATCTGTCAGCTTTGGATTGAGCCTTCTGGTCTTACGTTCTCTAAAGACCAACAGTATTACAGTCCACATCCTAGTAGATATGTTTGTTAAAATTGCCATCCTTTGCTAACAAAATAGTGCTAAGACTGCCCTGTCTAGCATGTTTCCAGATAGGCTAAGTAGATTATCCATCATACACTTTGATATCCTTACAGCTTCCTTTACCGTGGCTGTCTAGGGGCTCCCTATGTTGCCGAAGCTGGCCTCAAACTCCAGTTTCCTCTGCATCTGCCTGATGAGTGCTAGGATTGCAGGTGTGTGTTACCACACCTAGCTCCATGCATATTTCTGAGTGAACAATATATGCGTAAGAAAAAAATTTCCTCTGTATGAAAATAAATATATTGATAAGCATGTAGATAAGTATATTGATAACCTAGATTCATGAGTTGTTATATTTAATTTTTCTGTTCTTTACCTAATAGCAAAATTATATTATGGACTGTCAGTTAAGATTGGAAATAGTTAAAACAACACAAAGCCAGAATTTATAAAACAGTCCAAACTTGACTTTGTATTACAGTCTACTCTTTTGCCATAATTACAAGAAACATAATTAGGTTAGTGCTAAGTTTAGATAGTATATGTATTTCTAATCAATTATTAATCAGATACCAGTTTTGTAATGAGAAAAATAAGTAGTTAACTGCTTCCTTCTATAGAAGGAATAGAAACTTGTCAAAATAGGAGCAGGACCAGTACAGCAGTTTCTTTTTTCCTTTATGAGGAGAGAAATGAAGTAAATATTTGAATTGTATATGAGCTTTCTTGATCATTTTGTGAAAATCTCACCTTATTTCATATCATTTAGGTTTGAAGACTACATCATCTTGTCTTCAGTATAAGCATTCTCTGTTTGGTGATCAATGTCACTCACAGGAACTTAAGTAACTAACGAAATGAGCCTGGGGCGTGGAAAATATGACTTTTATATTGGTCTGGGATTGGCTATGACCTCCAGCATTTTCATTGGAGGGAGTTTCATTTTGAAAAAAAAAGGCCTTCTGCGACTTGCCAGAAAAGGCTCCATGAGAGCAGGTAAGTATGTCCTTTGGGTATCAAAAAGTGCATATATACTCACACAGTCAGGTTCTTCGAGTACAGAAGCACTGTCTTCATGCTTTGTGATCATATTTGAATATTTGAACTGCTCAAGAGATTTCTAAATATTTAATAGATAATCAGATACCGGTTTTGTAATGAGAAAAATAAGTTGTCAAAACTAATTAACTGCTTCCTTTTATAGTTACTGTCAAAATAGCAACAGGACCAGTGCTAAAGTAGTTCCCAAGGTTTAAAATTCATTATATCTGCACAGGAGGAAATTTGATCCATGAATAGAACCAGGCTTTTATTGAAGACTGGGATATTTTGTACATGATAGAACTTGTGACTTCTGCCTTAGATGTTTTTCTTGATGATGTGAAATGAACAAAGGAAAGAATGGTCTTGTCTAGTTTGTGTTTTCCAGTAATTGACCTGAATGGTGTATGTTGTTTCCCCCAATTTACAGACATGTTACAGGACCCTGGAGGATACTCAGTATAATTGAACTTTACTTCAATCCGTGGATTTCCATTACAGCTCCCTTTACTATGAGATATTAGTGCTTACATTCCATCTTCCTGGTTGTGCTTCATTGGACCCAATGAATAGACTATCTTTTTGGCCAGATCTAATTCAGCAATGTTAAAACATAAAACAGAGTCTCTTAGGATTTAATCGACAAAGGAGAAAGAAAATCCTAGCATCTCAGTTATTTTCTGTAGCCATCCAACCTTAGTCTTAAGGCATCTCTGTTATTGTTCCTAAACTATAGGCTTGTAAAATTCACCTTTCTTTCCCTTACGTACAATATCTGAAGTACCAATTGCTTTTCAGCTTAATTTCGTCAAGGAAAAAGTAGATTGTCTCCTGGCAGCCTAGTTTGTGAGCATTTCTCAGTCTTTGTAGGACTGTAGTGTCTTCTCAGGTGATGTTACATACCTACATCTAAATAGCTTTCCTCTTTGCAGACTAACTCAGTTGAAGTTGATCTATTTCTGCAATACCCCCTCCCTCCAGAAAGGATCTTATTCTCGTTCAGGCTCTCCTGGAACTTACTCTGTATTCCAGGCTATCTTCAGACTTGTAGGACTCATCTCGGTTGAGACTTCCAAGTGCTGGGATAGCAGGTGTGCACCACTCTGCCCAGCTTTGTTATTTTTTGTTGCTTCATCTATCTTATTCATTAAAGCTGCCTTTTATAAAGGACACTAAGTACGAGGGTTAAGTTAGTTCTTTAACTCCAGATTATAGTACAAAGATAAACATTTTTAAGAGTCATGAAATGTCTAAGAAATCTCATATCAGACATTTTTAAATCTGTGATAAATTAATACTTTTTATAGGTTCTAAAGAGAATGATAGTCTTCCAGAAAAATAAAATATTTCTTCATTCACAGGTCAAGGAGGCCATGCATATCTTAAGGAATGGTTGTGGTGGGCTGGACTGCTGTCAAGTATGTATAGAAAACACTTCAAGAAAGCATTATAGCTATATGTTAAATACTTTACATATGTTGTTACAGCTCATATTAGCAAAGTTTAGAACATTTTGTTTTTATAAGTTAAATTCAAAATAGAATGAAGCCTATAAAAAGTAGTTAATTGCTTATTTATTTCAAATAATATCTTTATAAAAACTAATCTGATTAAAATATTTTTGATATATCTTTGCCTTTAAAAATAATTACCAGATAAGTAGGTTAAAAGGTGTGCGTATGTTGGGGGAGGGAGGAAGTAGAGCACCTGCCTAACATGTAAAACACCCAGGATTTGATCCCCTAGCACTTTAAAAAAAGAAAAGAAAAAATTGGCAGATGAAAAAAACCTGATTTTATTTTCCTTCATTATTTCTCGAGATTGTTCATTTTTATTTTGGTCACTATCTTTATGAAGGTAAGTGAAGGGGGCTGGAAAGAGTAAAGGCTGAAGTTAAGAGCACATGTTGCTCTTGTAGGTGACCTGGGTTCTTCTATTCCCAGCACCCATGTAGTTTACAACCATCCATAACTTCAGTTCTGGGATATCCAACATCCTTTTCTAACCTCTGGGTGCACCAGGCATACTCATAGTATACATACATACATTCAGGTAAAACTCTGAGACACAGATTTAATCTCTTAATGGGAGTGGAGAGATAGCTTAGTGGTTAAGAACACTGGCTGCTTCTCCAAAGGATCTAGTGTCTACATGGCATTTCACAACTGTCTGTAATTTCAGTTCCAGGGTGTTTTACACCCTCACACAGGCATACATAGAGAATACCAATGTAAATAAGACTTACAATGTAAATAAGACTTATTTAAAAAAATTTTTAAAATGTGAAATAAATTGTCCTTTAGACACCTGAGACATAAGCTGTGCAGTGATGTTACATAACTTTATTTAATCCCAGCACTCAGGGGGCAGGTGGATCTCTGTGAATTTAAGGCCTGTCAGGTCTACAGAGTGTGTTCCAGGACAGCCAGGGCCACACAGAGAAACCCTGTCTTGAAAAAGAAAAGAAAAGAAAAAAAAAGAAAAGATACCTGAGATGAGTATTTAACAGATGCTTATCTGTTGATCAGCTCTTATACCCTGACATTGTTCTTAGTGCTGAAGACATACTAGAAAAAGGAGAGAAGCACTCTTCCCCACAAGTGCCCACTTACAAGACGCTTACATTTTAAGTGGGGCAAACAGTAGAAGGATAAGTTAAAAGGTGTGTGTGCTTGTAGAGGGAAGAAACAAATCTAGAAGGGGGATATAAACTGGAGAGTAAGTAGACAGACTTTTAGATAGGAGACCAGGAAGGAAAACCTACTGAAAAGATAGTATTTGAGTAATAGACAGTTGAGGATGTGAGGGATCTGGTCATATGAAGAAAGAACTTTTGAATGAAGGAAATAGTAACTAAAGACTTTGCTAAGGACTGGGGCTAGCCTGTGAATGGGATAGCTTTCTCTTTAATGCCCCAATTTGTTCTTGCCTCCTGATATTCATGCCTTTGAGTAATTCTCTCTTACATAGAATTAATGCTGGCCCACTATGGTCACAGAATCCAGGAAGTTTGATGTATGACTTCTAAGGCTACATCATAAATATGCATGCAGATTTTCCCTTTTTTCTTGGATTGTTTGTTTTTAGGGAAGCCAGTAGCTGAGCTGTGAAGACTTTCAAACGATATCTTTTCAGAGATCCCTGAACAGCAGCCAGTCATACCAGTGCCTGGAATATGGTTCTAACCTTCAGATACTGCAGCCTTGGTTTACATCTGACTCAGGATTTTAAAAGATCCTGACCCTTTGCTAAAGTCTGGGCTAGCAAACCATGTCAGTAAACAGCTAGTTTTAGACTGACGTACTTTGGAGTGATTTGCTCCATAGGTAGTGCTAGAATAAAAACTTCAGGAAGCATTAAAGAAAGTTCAGTAGTAAGGGAGTGAGGGCAATAAGGACAGTAGGACATAAGGTCAGAGAAATGAGGGCATTTATTAAGCAATGTTGGCTTTTTAGGTCACAGAAAGGATTTTGAATTTGTTGGATAGAAAGCCATTGGGAAGCTTCAGTAAAATGTGTGGTATAGTTTCTTTGCCTGCTGTGTTGATGCATAGATTGGCTTCATAAAGAAGAGGTGACAACATGGACCAAGGTAGTACCAGGGAATGTAGTGCAACCAGTTCTGAATGTTTTCGATGTAGAACTAACAAAATGTATGGTATGAAAGGATATTGAAAAACTACTGTTCTGATGCTAAAGATATAGCAAGGACCAGAGCAGATCAGGAGATCAGGAGTTTGTTCTGAGTGCATTAATGCTAAAAGTTTATATTAAATTTAAAATAATTTTATTAATTAAATAATTAATAGCTATATTAAATAGATATGTGAGATTGGCATTTAGACAGCTCTGGACTTCTACCAGGTCATTCAGGCTGGTGACAAAAAATTGGGAGTTGTTATCTCTTTAAGACCAAAAGATTGCAGGGTATCATTAGGAAATGAGAATATATAGAAGTCCAAATATCAGATACTCAAAATACAGTGTAGATTGATGTAGAGTTCAGGAGTAGAGGAAGAAAGAGACTGGAACTAAGCCTCAAAATAACAAGGAGAGACCAAGTAAGCCTTCTGTCTTTGGAGCCAAGTGATAGGGTTTGGGGAAACAGTTCTGGTTGGTGTCAAATGATGTTGATACAAAGTACTGTGAGGATTGAACATTGACTATTGGGTTTAGCAGTATGCAAATCCTTAGTGACCATAAGCAGCAGTTTTGATATTAAAATCTTTTGTATAAAACTTTTTTAAAGATAGAAACTCACAGAGTATGGTTGCTCACACTTTTAATCCCAGTAGAATCAGACAGGTCTCTGAGTTTGAGGCCAGCCTGGTGTACATAGCTAGTTCAAGGTCAGCCAGAGCTATATAGTGAGGGCATTTCTCATTAATTAATTAGCTAGTTAGTTAATTAAAGGACATAGTTTTATATAGCCTAGGCTGGACTTAAGCTGTTAAGGTAGTAGCTAAAGATGATCTTGAACTTCTAACCCTGCTGCTTCTACGTTCCAAATGTTGGGATTACAGGCATGTCCTCTCAGTTAGTTTTACACAAAACTTTTTTGAATATCAAAAAGAAGTGAAGATGGATATAGTGGTACAGTGTTTGAGCCAGACACAGTGGTGTGTACTTGTAGCCCCAGTTACTTTAAAAAACCTTTTTTCCCCAAGACAGCATTTCCCTGTGTAGCCTCTATAGACTAGGCTGGCCTCAAACTCAAGATATACATGGCTCTATGTCTCAAGTACTGGGATTAAAGGCATGTTCCCCCATGCCCAGCACCCCAGTTACTCTTTAGGTGAGGCAGGAAATACCAGGAAAATATAAGAAGACTTAAAATACAAATACCACACTCCTGCCATCCCTTTTGACAGTGCCATGTAAGCAGAGAACAGACTCTTTGGTCAGTGATGTGCCGATTAGTTTTTGTCTGTTTGACACAATCTAGAGTCACCTGGGAAGAGGGAACCTCAGTGGAGGAATTGCCTCCATCACACTGGCCTGAGGGCTTATCTGTGAAGCATATTTTTAGTGATTGATATGAGGGGGCCCAGCTCACTGTGGACAATATCAGCCTGGGTGGGTGATCTTGGGTTATATAAAAAGGCAGACCAAGGTGGGCTGGATAGAGATGGCTCCTTGGTTAAGAGCACTTGTTCTTGCAGAAAACCCACAGCCATCTGTAACTTCAGTTCCAGGGGAGCTCAAGTCCTCCTTTGATTTACTTGGATACCAGGCACACTTGTAGTATACATGTATACAGGCAAACAAAATTCATATACAAAAAATATACTTATAAAATTTTTTAAAAAAGAAAGCCAGTAAACAGCATTCCTTCAGTGATGGGCTGAGAATGGAAATGGCAGTGGAAGGCACTACTTTGTGTGCCTGATAAAAATAAAATAAAAACATGCAGCCTAGAATGGTGGGTAACACTTGCCCATCTATGTTCCTGGTACTTAAGAGGCTAATACAGAAGGATCAAGAGTTTGAGGCCGGGTGCTGGAGACATGGCTCAGTAATTAAGAGCACTGACTGCTTACAACTGTCTCTATCTAGTTCAAGATATGCACTATCCTCTCTGGCCTCTGGAGGTCGATTCATACGAAGAGTACACAGACATACATGTAGACAAAATTCTCATGCACATAAATAAAAACAAAATTAGAAATAATGAGGCCAATCCAGGTTACACAATGAGAACTGGTCTCAAGAACAAAACAACTCAAAGGAAGGGGAAAAATGCTTTCTCACCACTACTAGGAAAAACAGTCAAACAGAAAGCAGTATTGAAAGCACATAGTAATAGTGTATTGGATGAATCAGTCAACATTTTTACTGAAAACAAGTTACAAAGCTGGAGAAGAAAAAATGCTCCCACTGCAAAGTGTCTGTCTGCTAAAGTGGCATGTGCTTGTGGCTCCAGCTGTGTAGGAGGCTGAGCAGTATCATTAGAGTCCCTGTGAGGGTTAGCCTGGGTAGCATAGAGACTCTTAAAGAGGGATGCAAAGAAGGAGAGAAGAAAAGAAAAAGAAAAAGGAGTAGGGAAGAAGGAAAAAAGATGAGCTGGGAGTGTGCACTTGAACTAGCAAGACAGCATCGCAAAAAATAAAAATAAAGAAAAGTTGGCTTTTAAAAAAAAGAAGAATCCAGGGCTGGAGAGATGGCTCAGTGGTTAAGAGCACTTGACTGCTCTTCCCAAGGTCCTGAGTTCAAATCCCAGCACCACATGGTGGTCACAACCATCTGTAATGAGATATGACGCACACCCTCTTCTGGGGTGTCTGAAGACAGCTACAGTGTACTTACATATAATAAATGAATAAATCTAAAAAAAAAAAAAAAAGAAGAATCCAGAACAAAAATGTGAAATTTATCAATGTCAGCTTCTTTTAAGTGTATTTATTGTCCTAGCTGAGAAATATATTAATAGCCTTATGCATAAATTATATCTTTTAAATTAAAACTATTGATTTTAATTACTTTTACTGACTTGGACTGTTGGTACCAGATGTTGGTAATTTACAGCACTCATACCTAGGTGAGAGAAGATATGGAAGTTATGATGAACAACAATATAGCTGAAATAAATAGGTATGTGTTGCATAAAATGCAGACAAATTGAGTCCATTCTGTCTGAGATGGGTTTTTATTCATCTCTTTAGTGGGAGCTGGTGAAGTGGCAAATTTTGCTGCATATGCATTTGCTCCGGCCACACTTGTGACTCCACTAGGTGCACTCAGCGTCCTTGTAAGGTAAGACTCTGTATTTCACGTGAGAAATGGTATTTTAGTCTGTAAAATACTAACATGCTGATTATATGTCAATATACTTGTATACACTTAAGGATTTTTAAATAATCTATAGCAGTGTTTTTTTCAGGGTTATTTCTTTGCATAGTTAAGTTTGTGGGACAAAACTTTTTTTTTTTTTTTTCAGTTTTTCGAGACAGGGTTTCTCTGTGTGGCCCTGGCTGACCTAGAACTCACTCTGTAGACCAGGCTGGCCTTGAACTCAGAAATCCGCCTGCCTCTGCCTCCCAAGTGCTGGGATTAAAGGCGTGCACCACCACTACCCGGCAACAAAACCGTTTTTATCCTTCCTTCTGCTAATATCCAGGACCAGCATATTATTAGTGATTTCAACTTTAGAAACGTTGCTACTTGTCACAACATTTACTATGTACATATATTTATTATACATATACTGTTGTAGGTAGGATTTATAAACTATTATAGGACATCAAGTCTCGGGTGGGGTTGCAGGGAGGTTGAATACCTCTAAAGACTGGCATGAGGTACTTGTTTTACAAGACCAACATAAAACTTGTCTTGTTTTGTTACTGTAATGATTAATCCAAATAGCTAGGCCTATTTGAAGTCTGGATTTTTATTACTATTTTGAAAGTTGAGAACAACTGTTGCCTTTTATATATATAGCTATATATATAAAATATGATTATTTTATGTTTTTATCCTTTCCTTTATTACACTGTGATCTTATTTATTTATTCTGTACTTTCTTTTTAGGTTTGAATAAAACTGACTATAAGTTATAAAAATTTTGCAGTGTATAGGCAAATTAATAATGAAATGGTCTCGATTATAGTTTATTGACTCTGTTATTACCAAAGAACTTAGGATGACTGTAGGCAAATCATACACAATTAAATCAATACATAAGGGATGGCAAGATGACTTAGCAGATAAAAGCACTTACTGCCAAGCTTTGTGGAAGGGAGACAACCTACTTGGAATCTTCACACAGATAGAGAGACAGAGATGGGGGTAATAAATGTAATTTTAAAAAAGAAGGCAAACGTTAGTCAATTTAAGTTTTGTAAACTTGAAGCATTGGCTTGGATACAGGTTTTTTTTTTTTTTTTTTAATTAAGAACTAGGCTGTATAGATTATAGCACTTGATACTTCCTGTGGAGTCTTATAGTAAAAAGATGATTAATACACAGTTTCAGTGTATATGAAGGAGGTGGTTCATTTTGTTCCAGGAGTTTTAGGGCAACAATTCTAATGGTCCTAGACTAGATTCTGCAGCTCATACAGAGTGAAGCAGTAAAGAAGTCAAGGGAAGAATATAACAAGTGTGCTGGAAAGGCAGGGGGGCAGTACTTTATTACAGTGTCTTTTGGGTACTGACATGAGTTCACAGTTGATACAGAGAGGGAGCCACAGTATTCACAGCCGAGTACTCCCAGTCAGTCTGGTCAGGCTAATTGATTAGGAGGGTGATTGCTGAATATACTTTTTTTAATTTATTTTTTATTAGATATTTTCTTTATTTACATTTCAAATGATATCTCCTTTCCCCTCCGAAAAGAAAAAAAGCCCTGTTCCCTGCCAACCTCCCCCCTCACCAACCCACTCTCTCCCGTATCCTGGCACTGGTATTCCCCTACACTGGGGGATAGAGCCTTCCTAGGACCAAGGGCAAGGGCTTCTCCTCTCATTGATGACCAACTAGGCCATTCTCTGCTACATATGCAGCTGGAGCCATGAGTCCCACCATGTGTACTCTTTGGTTGGTGGTTTAATCCCTGGGAGCTCTGAGGGTACTACTTCATATTGTTCGTCCTAAGGGGCTGCAAACCCTTCAGCTCCTTGGGTCCCTTCTCCAGCTCCTTCATTGGGGACCCTGTGCTCAGTCCAATGGATGGCTGTGAGCCTCTACTTCTGTATTAGTTGGGCACTATCAGAGCCCAACTATACAGGAGACAGCTATATCAGGCTCCTGTCAGCCATCACTTGGTGACATCCACGATAGTGTCTGGGCTTGGTGATTGAATATAGGAAGGATTCCCAGGTGGGGCAGTCCCTGGATTGTCCTTCATTCAGTCTCTGCATACTTCATACTTTATCTCTGCATAGTCCATACTTTATCTCTGCAACTCCTTCTATGGGTATTTTGTTCCCTCTTCTAAGAAGGATCAAAGTATCCTGATACCTAAACCACACAAAGATCTAACAAAGAAAGAAAACTTCAGACCAATTTCCCTTATGAATATCAGTGCAAAAATACTCAATAAAATTCTTGCAAACCGAATCCAAAACACATCAAAACGATCATCCATCATGATCAAGTAGGCTTCATCCCAGGGATGCGAGGATGGTTCAATATATGGAAATCCATCAATGTGATTCACTATATAAGCAAACTCAAAAAAAAAAAAACCATATGATCATCTCATTAGATGCTGAGAAAGCATTTAACAAAATCCAATACCCCTTTATGATAAAAGTCTTGGAAAGATCAGGAATTCAAGGCCCATACCTAAACATAATAAAAGCAATATACCAGTAAACCAGTAGCCAACATCAAACTAAATGGAGAGAAACTTGAAGCAATCCCACTAAAATCAGGGACTAGACAAGGCTGCCCACTCTCTCCCTACCTATTCAATATTATACTTGAAGTCCTAGACAGCAAGAGGAGATCAAAGGGATACAAATTGGAAAGGAAGAAGTCAAATTATCACTATTTGCAGATAATATGATAGTATACTTAAGTGACTCCCAAAAATTCCACCAGAGAACTCCTAAACCTGATAAACAACTTCAGCAATTAACTCAAGCAAATCAGTGGCCTTCCTCTACACAAAGGAAAAACAAGCTGAGAAAAAAATTAGGGAAACAACACCCTTCACAATAATCACAAATAATATAAAATACCTTGGTGTGACTCTCACTAAGTAAGTAAAAGGTCTGTATGACAAGAACTTCAAGTTTCTGAAGAAGGAAATCGAAGATCTCAGAAGATGGAAAGATCGCCCATGCTCCTGAATTGGCAGGATTAATATAGTAGAAATCTTGCCGAATGGCCATCTTGCCAAAAGCAATCTACAGATTCAATGCAATCCCCATCAAAATTCCAACTCAATTCTTCACAGACTTAGAAAGAGCAATTTGCAGATTCATCTGGAATAACAAAAAACCTAGGATGGTGATAACTATTCTCAACAATAAAAGAACTTCTGGTGGACTCACCATCCCAGACCTTAAGCTGTACTACAGAGCAATTGTGATTAAAAAAAAAAAATGTGATGGTATTGATACAGTGACAGACAGATGGACCAATGGAATAGAATTGAAGACCCAGAAATGAACCCACACACCTATGGTCACTTGATCTTTGACAAAGGAATTAAAACCATCCAGTGGAAAAAAGACAGCATTTTCCACAAATGGTGCTGGCTCAACTCATGGTTAGCATGTAGAAGAATGCAAATCAATCCATTCCTATCTCCTTGTACAAAGCTCAAGTCTAAGTGGATTAAGGACCACCACATAAAACCAGATACACTGAAACTAATAGAAAAGAATGTGGGGAAGAGCCGCAAGCACATGGGCACAGGGGAAAATTTTTTTGAAGAGAAAACCAATAGCTCATGCTCGTAAGGTCAAGAATTGACAAATGGGACCTCATAAAATTACAAAGCTTTTTGTAAGGCAAAGGACACTGTCAGTATGACAAAACGGCAACCAACAGATTGGGAAAAGATCTTTACCAGTCCTATATCCTGCATAATATACTTATTAAACAAAGGAGACAGGTTCAGAATGGAGGCAGCGGCCACATTTTTATCCTGCTAGATGGATGCTCACAAATTCAGGTGAAGAGAGAGTGCTTTCTAGCTAAGCAAACTTTAAGAGCTCATTACAGTTTTATGGTTGATTGTACGTTTTCTTTGTCAGTAGCTGGAAATATTTTTGTGTGAGCTCAGTTATCTGCATTGCAAGTCTGTTAATTTTAAAAGTTTTTAAGGAACATATTTAAGTGTTCAACTTTTATTCTTCCTTTTAGTGCCATTCTGTCTTCATACTTCCTAAATGAAAGACTTAATCTTCATGGGAAAATCGGGTGTTTGCTAAGTATTCTAGGGTCTACAGTTATGGTCATTCATGCTCCAAAGGAAGAGGAGATTGAGACCTTAAATGAAATGTCACATAAGTTAGGTGACCCAGGTAAGAAAAGCTTCATTAATGTTACTGTACTTAAATTTTATTTTTATTTTAATCTAGATTTTATGTACATAGATGAATTGTTTTACACAGATTATAAGAAATGGTTCTCATGTGTCCGTAGCCTCTTGTCTTTTTTTGTTTAATTATGTTTTTAATTTCCTAATACTATGCTTGTATCACTGCTATTTCCTTGGCCATAGTCATTATCTGTTACCTATTATATTTATATAGGATCACTATATTCTTTATATTCTCCTTACAATAAAATCTTTGTTCTTAAACATTATGATAACTCTCTTCTTTCTCTCTTCTTTTATTTTCACAGGCTCTCACTTTATAGTTCAGGCTGGCCACCAACACTTGGTACCTGCCTCACAGTCTCAGGGGCTAGAATTTTAGGTGCATCACTTTACCCAGCTTATTGGAGGTTTTTTGTATAGCTTGAAATTTACCTCAGAATCATTATCTTACTTGGTTAGTTATTCCTAATTATCCTAAAGAAATCATCACTTCCTCTTAGAACTTTTCTCCATTGTCTAGTTTTACTCCAAGTTGTCTAAAGTACATCAGGCAGCCAAGGTGGACTTTGAACCAGTTATCTGGTTCCCTGTCACCTTTGTACTTCTACACAGTGGGTGTGAGTGTTCTGTGCTCTGAGTCACATTCTGATGCAACATGAAGAATCCAACTTTTTTTTTTTTTTTTTTTTTTTTTGAGACATAGTCTCACCATGTAACTTTGGCTTGTTTGGAACTCTGTATACACTATAAGATGCCTTCAAACTAACAGAGATCTACCTGCCTCTGCCTTTCAAGTGCTAGGAATATAGGTGTGTGCCACCATGCCCAATTCAGGATTCAGTTTCCTCAGATTTACTGTAGTGAGTTATCCTGTACTTTTGATATACTCAGAAATATGGCTATTACTGCGTTTCTTTCCTTGTTTCTGTCTGCTTTAAATAGCCTGTTATTTGTGGAGTTTGAGGGAATAGAGTGACTTTTCTTATCCTTGATTTGTTTCCTATTCTGTTCTGTTTTCTGTTCTCTCTCTTTTTGACAAAAGTCTCAGGTAGCCTAGGTCAACCTTCAACTTTTGCTATAGTCTGAGATAATCATGAGTTCCACATGCTTCTGCCTCTACTTCCAGAGTGTTAGGGTTGCTGACATGTCCATACCCCCACCCCCCAATTCTTCTCCTTTCCTCTTTCCTATTCAGATACAGAAGGTTATTTATTTATGTACTATGTACAGTGGAGAACTGAGAATCACTGAGAACTCTGTCTGGCTCACATAATTGTCAGCTATGATGCATACCACTATTCTCCATACTCAACCAGGACTCCAATAGTTTTTAGGTTCTCTTGTTGATTTACTTGGTTTATTTCCAGATATGTCCCTTTACAAAAACAACTCATAACTTCTGATACACACACACACGTTTTTCAAGACAGGTTTTCACCAGGCTGGCTTGGTTTATTTCCATATACGTCCCTTTTACAAAAACAACTCATAACTTCTGATAGATACACACACACACACACACGCATGCACGCCCGCCCACACGCACACTCAAGTGGCAGATGACAGCCTGCCTGGTCTACAGATGGAGTTCCAGGACAACCAGGGCATGCGGAGAAGTCCTGTCTTGAAAAACCAATAAAATTAAATGTTAGTGGTGTCAGGTTTTTTTTTTTAATACTATGAAGCATATTTTAATTTTAGACTGTGTACTTTTATTTTAAAGTGGTACTGAGGCTTTCTTTGCACATTCAAGGCAAGCACTCTGCCAGCTGCACTCTGTTTCCAGCCCTCCAGTATGTACTTCTGATGTATTTGTGTAGGTGAGATTTGGCTAGAGGAGCAAGAGAGAAGTCACCACCTGAGAATTATTTTCGTAGAATCACATATCTTTTTGGTGTGAATAGGAGTTACCTACAATGAGTAACTTACAAATTCTTTAACATTTCAAAATGAATCCATCAAATAGTTTTATAGGCAAGATATATCTGAGGATGCAGTACTGGGAGATACATATACCTTTCCTGTTGAGTTTGTGTGTGCATTGTTTCAATATAACTTTTCTTTTTTTCCTCTAGGTTTTGTGGTTTTTGCAACATTTGTGGTCATTGTGGCCTTGATATTCATCTTTGTGGTGGGACCTCGACATGGACAGACAAACATTCTTGTGTATATAACAATCTGCTCTGTGATTGGAGCATTTTCAGTCTCCTGTGTGAAGGGTTTGGGTATCGCCATAAAAGAGTTGTTGGCTGGAAAGCCTGTTCTGCAGCACCCACTCGCCTGGATTCTGCTGCTGAGCCTTGTGGTCTGTGTGAGCACACAAATTAATTACCTAAACCGGGCTCTGGACATTTTCAACACTTCCATTGTGACTCCAATATATTATGTGTTCTTTACAACTTCAGTTTTGACTTGTTCAGCTATTCTTTTTAAAGAATGGCAAGATATGCCTATTGATGATGTCATTGGGACTTTGAGTGGCTTCTTCACAATCATAGTGGGGATATTTTTGTTGCATGCCTTTAAAGATGTCAGTTTTAGCCTAGCAAGTTTGCCGATATCTTTTCGAAAAGATGAAAAGGCAATGAATGGCAATCTTTCTAATATGTATGAAGTTCTTAATAATAATGAAGAAGACTTACCCTGTGGAATTGAACACACTGGTGAAAATATTTCCCGTAGAAATGGAAATCTGACATCTTTTTAAGGATATGTTTGAAAAGTTAACCTATAATTCTGTTATAAAGTGATTTTTGAGTATCAGAATGTATGTGAAAAAAATTGTCCTCAAATAATGTCCTCTAAAGACAATCTTTTTTTAAGTTTTCACTAATTTGGATCAAGAAATTACTTTTCTTATAGTTAAACAATGGTAGCTCACTAATATGACCTCAGTACATGGCTAATTTCTAATAACATTGTATTATTGTAAAGGTATTTTACATTTTTATTCATTCTCCAGAAATTTAAATGCACTAATGACAAGTTTTAAGCTTATAAAAATGTTTTATTTTTTCCAGTGGTGATGAACATTAAAGTGTACATTTGTGATCCCCATTCCATCAATACCTCATCATACTAAGGCTTTTTGATTATAAAGATACATGTGTTTGTGATTCCAAGAAAATAATTCTCAGGTGGTGATTTGTCACCCAAACATCTGGTTTCCCACACATATCTGCTGGCCTCCTTTTGGAAAAACTCACTGTGCTATCAGTCAGTACTTGCTGTTTCCATGGTGACTAGGTCTCTGTGTCATCTTATGTGAGCTCTTGGACCTTTCAGTGTGTGTTCAGAATGGATTAGATTGTCATTTAGCCCTTAACTCTGTCTGGGATGTCAACAGAAACTCTTGTGGTTTCTTAAATTTAGAAACTCATGCTTGCATAAAAAGACAGGTTGGAACAAAGTCCTTATTCTGATTCTAAATGCTTATATTTAAAATGTTTGTAAAATAGGTCTCTTTGAACCAAGTGGTTTATTTTGCTTCAGAGTTTGCATTTTGGTTGTTTTTTTTTTTTAAAGAAACTGTGAAAATATGCTTATAGAAAAATGCAAACGGGTACAAAAAGGTTAGAACAATGTAAGGAACAATCTCCAGTTTCAGACCTGCCCTCTTCAAAGTCATGTATTAGCTTAAAAACAAAAACAAAAACACCCCACCCCCTCCATCCTGCCTGCCACTGACAGGAAGAACCGAGGTTTGGGCCTGTTTCCTGTTCCTGCCCATGGTGGTGTAGTGGCTTAGTACTGGTTTTTAAAAAAAAAAAAAATTTTTATTTTATTTATTTATTTTTTTTTTGGAGTAGGGTTAGCTTTGTTCTATTATTGGCACTCTTAAGGACTCTTGCCTTCCTTTCCTCTCATCACTGGCTCCCTCTCTGTTAAGTCCTTTTTGGGCCATACTTGGTTTCAGTCACAGGACCTTGTATATTCTACACAAATGTTCTAAAACTGAGCTACATTTCCAGCCTTCCTATGTAACTTAAATGCCAGAGAGAATAGGTTTCCCCCTCACCCTCACAGATATAATTTATGTCTGTTTTATGTACTGTGTCTATATCTTATTTTGCACATAAAAAAGCCAATGTTCATTCCCTTGGGGGTGAAAAGTTTCCTCATTGAGAATGTATGTGTTGTACGTACAACACTTTATACATACGTAATCTTGTACGCAAGCATTTTATTTGGCCTATCGGTAATATAGATGTTAACTTTTAAAATCTACACTTCATAGGGTCAGTACAGATGCCATTACGACTATTCATATCAACAAAGATATTTTAGGTAACTTTTTGATAAATAGGCTTGTTTAAAATGTAACTCAGGTTTACAGTACAGCTGAATAGTACCTGTGTTTTATTTTCTGTGTAAAATAAAGCTCAAAGCTTTTGGACTTTGGTGTTTCCCAGCCCAGTGATGTTTCCCTTTATGTTTGTTCTTAAGACAGGGCTCTTACTATGTTCCTTAAGCTGTCCTTGAACTCCTTGGCTCCATTGATCTTCATTCCTCAGCTTTACAAGTAGTTGGGATATGAGTGACACATCACTACACCAGATTCTCAGTTTCTTTTCACTTTCATACTTCTGATAGTAGAGCAAAATTGGGTTCTTGTTTTTCTTTTTTTCTTTCTCTTTAAGCCACTTTAATATAAATACTTCTTTTATTTTTATTCTTTTTATTAGATGTTTTCTTTATTTACATGCCATACAATATCTCCTTTCCCAGGTTCCCCTCCAAAAGAAACAAAAACAAAATCAAACCCCTGTCTCCTTCCCTCTCCCCCTGCTCACCACCCCACCCTCTTCTCCTTACTGGCCCTGGCATTCTCCTATACTGAGCCATAGAACCTTCATAGGGCCAAGGGCCTCTCCTCCCATTGATGACTGACTTGGCCATCCTCTGCTATATATATGCTGCTGGAGCCATTAGTCCCAAAGAAAGTACTCTTTCTTTGGTTGGTGGTTTAGTCCCTGGGAGCTCTGAGGGTACTAGGTAGTTCATATTGTTGTTCGTTGGCAAGTCCCATATTGCGTTAATTCCCCTAGCAATTGAAAAGGTATGCTGAAAGCTGTTAGTCCTTTTTTTTGCAATATCCACTGTCCCATGTAAAACCTCCGCCCTCCCCCACACCATTGGCCTTAAAGAGTAGGTGCACACACCATAGAAGTTCTGGTGTTCCTTTTATGTCCTTTATGGACAACAAAACTGTTCTTACATCTCACTGGCTTTCATTTCATCCCTGCCCAGACCTGAGTGTTAAGTTCTAGTTGTGTTTGAAAGTTGTCATGATATTGTCCTACTGAACACGTCCTGTGAAATCTGGGTACATACAGGAATGGACCATCTTGTTCATGCCAATGAACAAACACAAACAGATTCCATTAGTTTTATTTCATGAATCAGACTCACTGTTGGATTTACTTGAACAGAGGAAACAATTTCACTATTTTGGCATAAAAGGGAATGATGACTTAGAAAAGATTTCCTAAAAGGCCATCAGAAAAATCCCTAAACAAAGCTAGTCATTAAATTTAAAAGTAATTGGTAGAGTTTTTTTTTTTTAAATACAATTAGTTGGTATTATGTTTTTACAGGATGAGTGAATTTAGCATTTTATAGTTAGCTACTGGAATATTCAGCATGAAAATATTTGTTAAGACCATAATGGCAACAACTAGTAGCCATATATTCTCAGACTTCCCAATTTCAAAGGCATATACAATTTTAGTATAGAAAAATAAGTAAGTTTTATAAAGTTAAGCTTTCAGATCAAAAAGTACCCCCTTAAGTAGGTTCAGTCATAATGGAAAATAGCCCCTAAAAATTTCAATATAGTTTACATAAAGACAAACATGCCATCAGTTACTGGGATGCTGTGAGCTTAGCCCTCAGCTGCTGGCTAGGGATTGGTGGATGGGTGGCTGAAAGCAGCGTACATGTTCCACAGGTGTGCTCTCCCCATCGCCAGATTTCAAGTACTTGTCCAGGATAGTGATGATCTCATCATTGAGAATCTGGAATTTGCGAATCCTCTCCACCATCTTCTTCAATGGCTACAATTAGATCAGACTGTTATATTTATTGTACTTTAAAATTCAAGGATTCTACTTGAGAAAAAGTATAGAAAATTAAATTGACCCCTACCATCTTTCTAATATTACAGTTGGAATAATGAATACATTTCCAATTCACCTTGTAACCTTGTTTGTAAGTATAAAACTTAAAAACACGTTCATTCAATTATCAGTTGCTTATTGTCCAGGAGAGATGGCTTATGTCATGCTGGATGACCATTTCCTCCAAAACCCAAAACCAAAAGCAAACAAAGAAAAACCTATGAGCCAAAAGCTGGAATATTAATATATATATATATAAATATAATAAAGTATCTAGTATGCAAATAGTATAAATTAATAAGATGTAAGTTCTATATTTCCAGTTTAACAGTTCTGTGGAGAAGATGCTTTGAAGTCTGGATAAAGATTACAGAAACAGAGCTTGAAAGCATTGCTGGTACTGCCCAAATAGGAGGTAAATGTGAGAAGAGTAAACTGGAATGAAGAGACCGTCTGTACTAGAGCTGGAGACTTCATGAGAAGCTCTGATATCCCAGGGTGGTAACAATTGTCAGTAAAGCACAGCAAATCTTTAATGGAGACATTTAAATCACGTTAAACAAAAAAGAAGCTTGTCATGTAACACAAGAATGCCAGTCTTAAGTGTCTTATGTGTTTTATATATAATGTTATATAAAATAACAAGACATTACAATTTGAATATACCTTCCAAGATTTTAAGAACCAAATTAAAACTAAGAATTTTGAAAGTAAAAATTCTGGTTAACTTAACCTGAAATGAATTGGTTACCTCAAATACAGCAAAAGAATATTCTGGTTATATTCCAGGTAGCCATAAAGGAGGTATGGAAACTAAAATAACCATTCACACATGCCCACATTGAATTTCTTTGCACCTATGGATAGTCTTTTGAGTGACTTCAAAAGAACTGCATTGTCTGGACAGACCAGGTCTAATAATCTAAGCAGAAAAGTTTCCTAAGTTGTTGACAGGAAAGATGTGGCAAAAGTGGGTGGTGCCCTGTCATTTAAAGGTGCCATGTGGGAAGCATATGACGCAATGAACTGACAGCAGGAAATGGACCTTGTTTCTACAGTTACAAGAAACTGAATTCAGCCACTGACTAAAAGGAGACTGAAAACACATTCATCTTTCAAGGCCTCCAGGGAAAACACACTCCTTTTAGCTTTGTGCAACTAAGCAGGGGAGTCAGCTGAGCTATGTAGATGTTGAAAAGTGAGATAATCAATGTTGATATTTCTGTCATTAAGCCTATTCTGATTAGAGCAACTGAAAACCAGAGTAAGTCATATGGGAAGCAGAAGAAAGTGTAACAATAATGTTCTAAAAGGACAGATAAAAGAGAAAACATTTGAGAACATAATATTTTCTGTAATTCAGTTGTGGCGAACTTTATAAGATGACAAAAAGGTAATAAAAACAGTTTAAAAACCACATGGTTTGGAAGCTAGAAGACTAGAATAGTGTGTCAACAATCTGAAAATGCAGGTAAGTAGATCTAATTACCTTAAAAAGAAAAAAGAAATATAAAATATTAGAAGAAACCTTTCTGGATTATGTTTTAGAGTAAACATGATGTTGACACTTGAATTTTATGTTAGGATAATGAGCATTCTTCACCTAGACAAATATATAAAAGACTGTCCACATACCACATTTTTGATGATCTCATCTTTGCCATCATGTTTCTGAACTTTGAGAAGATGATAGCAGAAATCCAACACAGCAAAGCGCCGCTGCTGTCCAAGAAGTACAATGATCATGCAGCCAGCCCAGTGGAGACCATCTCCAAAACACTGCCTAGAGGCACCAAGCAATAAGGAGAATGAACAAACAGGCGTACTCTCACAAGTGTCTCTAAAGGTCAATAATCTGGCTACAATCGTTCCTTTGTCCACAGATGGAAGAAAGAGGAGCACAGGAAATTTTCTAATTTGATAATGCCAACTTTGGGTTCCCTCTGGCATGCTGTTTCATAGGTCACAGACCTACAAAGACCTGAGTTGCTTTAGATTCCCAGATACTCATGCTAAATCCTTTCTTTGACATGGAAGAAGGAAGCACACCTTAGGGATATTAAACCAGTGCAATGTTTGTGTACTTTCTAAAAGAGTTTTGTCATCTGTACTGACTTCACACTCCTTTCAGCAACCATCTCCCTTGCCAGTTCTCCCACTCTTCCAAAGAGTCAGAACACACACAGACTTACTCTACTGTAAACTCATGTGTCCCTACAGGAATGCAGTAAACAAACTGCATGGCACTCCATAGTCTGTGAAACTCCACACACTCATCCACGTGCATGACCCCATTGCTGGGCAGGGGCCCACGCCAGATAGGATCATCCAGAAAGGTCCGGATCCGTGTCAGGATGACTTCAAACATGGACAGACCACAACAGAGCCGCTCCTTGGTCAGCAAGTCCCCCTCTCTTGCAATTGCAATTTGCTGCAAAAAGTACATGGAATATTATAAGCCATGATAAAATGTTAAAGGGCTAAAAACAAACTACTACCAGCCCAGTTATTCCATAGTAGGTAGAAAATGCTAAGTTGGCAGAACAGGGTTTTGTAGCATGAGTAGGTTATATATATCAGCAATTACCTATATTCTAAAGATTAAAATACTGAAGTCTGTCTAGAAGAGTGAAGTACAGCTATTTATAACTGCAAGCAACTTTGCCTCCAGGTCACATGGCAATTTTCAAAGATATTTGTAGTGGTCACAAAAAAATCTACTCTCATCTCGTGGGTGGAAGCCAGCAATGACACTGAACAGAGTCCATAAGACAACCTCAAACAAAAAACTCTGGTTCAAAATGGCAATGGTCCAAACAGTTAAGTATGCCAGATCTAGGGTAAACTTCATTCTGATACTCTATTTAAAAAAGCTTTGGGACAATGGTGATGCATACTATTAATCCCAGCACTTGGGAGGCAGAGGATGGTGGATCACTGAGTTTGAGGCCGGCCTAGTCTACAGGGCAAGTTCTAGGACAGCCAGGGCTATACAGAAACCCTATCTCAAAAAGAAAAGGAAAAACAAAACCAAAAAAACCAATTGTTCATGAAAGAGTGGAGTATGACAACAGACAACATCTAAGTACATATTTGTTTCTGAGCTAGATGTTCAGCACTTTCTGCATACCAACTCCTGCAACATTCTTTTGACCTCACAATAACTTCTGGCTGCTTCTAACCCCTCCTCTATCCTGATGTGAATTTCCACCCAGTATACAAACCCTAGCAACCATAGCATCCCTTACCTGTGGGGTCCCCAGCCTTTCAATCAGAGGGACAAGATGCAGTGGGGCATACTTGGATTCTAGTCTTTTCATTTTGGCATCAACTCTCTCCCCCTCTGTATTGGAAAATATATTATTATGCCCTGTCCTTATGTAAGATTTTAAAATTGCCAAAGTTTAATTTTTAACAGAAATTTAAAGATTCAGTTAACCCTATGGATGCAGATTCTCTTTGCAAAGATTATATTGTAGTATATTAAAATATACAGTATATTAAAATGACTTATTTATAATTTTAATTAAAGCTAACAGATTCACTTATGTAATATAACCATTTAGAATCTAGTTTCAGCTTGGACTGGTGTAACATTTTCATGCAACTATCAACAGAATAGAGGAACATGGAAGAATTTAATATGCAGTTTTCAAAATTCACTGAAAATTCTAAACATGATCTAAAGCAAAATAGTACAGTGAACCTCTTTACTCATCACCTACTATGACAGCTATCATCTTGGTGGCCATTTTTTATTATCTCCTCTTAACCTGTTTCTGTGTTATTTTGAAACGGAGCCTAGATATCATTATGAATACTTGAGTTTATGAATTCTAACCAGGTTAGACACTCCCCACAGAGACTCCCGAGGTATTACTGAACAGGCACCAACATAATTGAACATTGGCCTTTCTCTGGCTGCACAGTGTAATAAGTACAATTCCTTCAGTGCAATGTGAACTCTGGTTTATGATGCAGACTCACCTTTTACATGGATGCGAGGTAAGATATTCTGGAAAGGAGCTGCATGCAACAGGTCACAGACTTCTTCTAAAGACTAAAACAGAGTAGAAAAAGTCATCCCAGGAAGAGTATCTCATAATGAAACCAATGATGTCTAGTGCAGAAAAGTTACACTTTTCCCAGTTAGACTAAAATAATTGTCCACAGAATTTCCTGGAATAGTGTTAATGTCCCATTGAGCTACTTTTCTGGTCCACTGGAAAAAGACTCTTTAAACAAACATTATATTCTTGTTTTCTAAATGTACGGAACCAATAAACACCTACATTGCCCACCTCATACCCTTACTAAAGGGGGGTGTGGAAAGCACAAAAGAGGAAAAAGAGAGAAAGAAAACTTCTTTGTCACCAGCAGTGGAAACTCTGGCCCAACTCCGATGGGCTGAACTGAGAACTCACCAGGCTTTGCTCGATGAGCAGGCAGAAGAGAACAGCATTTCCCACCTCCCGCAGGTTCTGGAAGCATACAGTTTTCAGCTCTGCATACTCCACAATGTCCTTCAGCTGGTGGTGGAAGAACTCTAGGATGCCTGTGGCAGCAGAAGTGTCAAGGATTCAGGCATAGCACTAGCACCTGCCAATCTGACACTACCTGACTATGGAGGTTGCCACATGCTTCCAGCAACGGTAGTTTATATCACCTGGCACATCCTTAACAGACCATAGAGCCTAGCCTCTGACACCCTGCTCAGTCAACTCCGTATGTTCAGAGAAGGCAATTATGACAAAGAATGCCAACATACCAGAATAAAGGAGAGTCTAGAGCATCATCTCTAGTGGATTCAGATAAGGCATTTGATAAACTCAGTGGATCTCTACAGGCATAGAAAATAGTGTGTCTAATTTGATAAAGAGTATAAAGACCCTGCAGCTTATTTCATATTGGTGTGAAAGCCTGGCATACTTTTTCTCTGAGTTCCCGCAATATTTAAGTCATGTTTGTCAATGCCTGGACAGCATAACATGGCCCAAGAACTCAGAAGCCAACACGGCTAACTTAAGTCATACATACAATGCCAACCTGGTCCAACTTACTAAGAGCAGCCCAAACTACCCTCAGAACAAAGTTGGATTTAACACACTTCAGTTTAACCACATAAGACGCAGCTCAGCCCTGAGTATCTTCTGAAGGATTCATTCTTCCTGCTCACCTCAGAGAGTCCATGCCTCCTATTCCTGCTATCTCTCACTTGTCAGTACAACTATCTAGCTACCCAGTGTAATGGAGACCCGTTTACCTGAGTCATCCCTCAATAAGCATGAACAAAGTTAATGCTATGAACTACTGATTTGTGCTCTACCAAGACTCATCTGACCTAAAGGCTTTCTCTTCAGCATTTAAGTTTTCATCTGTAGTTTTATTACCTTAAATTACTTATCTGCTTTCTATCAATGAACTGAAATGTGATTCTTCTAAGCCAGGTCCATGCTGATGGTATTTTCTTTTACGAAGGCAGAGTAATTCCCTCAAATGCCAACTGTATCTGGGAGTTCAGCCACTTCAGCAGTTATCAGGATAGCAGCATGAGTTATATATGTGTAGCCTCAAATACATGAACAAGACTAGACTAGAAGAGCTGTGGGGAACACTAGTGAATCATACCTCTACGGGTATATGGTGTTTTCCTATTATGATGTTGTAATGAAGAAATTCATCTTGATAATGGCATTATTAGGAGGTAAGGTAAGATGGGCCTGGTTGGAGGAATCCGGTCACTAGGAACATGCCCTTGGGTGCTATATTTTGCCCTGGACTCCTCTGTAAGCCCTTTCTCCACTTTTTGTCTGCCAGAAGGCAAACAGTCTCTTTAATATGCTGCCATTGTGATGTTTTGTCTGGAAACATGGCACCAAGTGTTCATGAACAAGATCCTTTGAAACTGAGCTAAAATAAATCATTCTTGCCTTAAGTTGCTTTGCAGAGATATTTGGTCATAGTGATAAAGAATAAACTAACTGATGCCATCTTTGGAGAGAATACTATCAGGTAAGAGTTTATAAAACATTCTCTCTGTCTCTGTCTCTGTGTCTCTCTGTGTCTCTCTGTGTCTCTCTCTTTGTCTCTCTCTCTCTCTCTCTCTCTCTCTCTCTCTCTCTCTCTCTCTCTCTCTCTCTCTCTCTCTCTCTCCAGGGTTTCTCTGTATAGCACTTCTTGTTCTGGAACTTGTTTTCTAGACGAGGCTGGTGTTGAACTCAAAGATCCACCTGCCTCCTAAGTGCTGGGATTAAAGGCATGTACCATCACTGCCTAGTACTTTTTTGTTTTGTTTTGTTTTTCAAGACAGGGTTTCTCTGTGTAGCCCTGGCTGTCCTGGAACTCACTCTGTAGACCAGGCTGGCCTCGAACTCAGAAATCTGCCTGCCTCTGCCTCCCAAGTGCTGGCATTAAAGGTGTGCACCACCACTGCCCTGCTACTGCCCAGCACTTATAAATGACAAAGGTTTGTAGAGCCGAAGTTAATCCTAAAACAGTATTTGGATGGCCTTATACCAGCATGCAGCAAGTCATGGAGTACACATCCAAGGACTTTGGGTGAAGTTCTTACAGCCTGTGAGCTAGATAAGGCAGAATGTTTTACAGACCAACAAGGCTATCTAATGGGTAAAAGGCCAGAGGGAGGGTACAGGAAGTAGAGCCTGTAGCTGCTTTAAATGCTTTTCCCCAATAAAAGGGCATTAGGATCTGGTAGTTAAGCTGCCTCTGCTTTTGTTGGTAGGTGATTATTTTCAGGATCTGGGATAACAATATGTACAATACCCCATTATCAAAATCCTTGCTAGCTGACAAGCTGGGTCCCTTGGTTATTTAACTGCAAATAATGATCCCAAAGTCCTACACACTTGCCTGCTACCCAGCTGTAAGGTGTGTTTGTTTGTTCTACTCTAAACAGGCAAATTCTGGTTTGGGCTTCTTTCAAATCTGATCCTTCTCAATAGCTTCCAATTTGATTCCCTTCTCATGTCATGAGGGTTATACTCATGAGGGGTACTTCAGGCAGTTGCTCACCAGGAGAGCCGTACTCATGTCGTGGAAGACGGCAGATCTTGGGCATCACTTCCATCAGAGTTTTCACATACTGCAGGATTGTGCCTTGCAGCTGCAAGAGACGAAGGCTGTTAGCTATCTCCCTCCATTCTCATGGAAGGCCCTGGTAAGTGTGTGCTCTGAAAACCAGTCCATGAGCAAAACACAGTTACTGTAGAATCAGTTTGACTAGGGAATGAAGTCCCACCTGTGAAAAGAGAGCACTCTCTACTGGGTGTCTATAGAGACAACTATATTCACACTCTAAAATGCAAGTCCCTTTCTAAGACATGAAGTAGCCAGGAAACAGAGCAGCAGAGTACACATTCCCATATAGCTTCCATGCTGACCCACTGTCAACACCAAGAGTGGCAGCAGCTCCAGGAGCAATAGCCCTTATAAGATAGTTTCTGGGGCTGGAGAGATGGCTCAGCAGTTAAGAGTACTCACTGCTCTCCCGAAGGTACCGAGTTCAAATCCCACAACCACATGGTGGCTCACAACTATCCGTAATGAGATCTGACTCCCTCTTCTGGTGTGTGTGAAGACAGCTACAGTGTACTTACATATAATAAATAGATCTTTTTTTCTTTCTTTCTTTTTTTTTTAAAGATAGTTTCTATTTCCTCTGACAGGCTTAGTTAGGATGGCTTCCAGGCCAAGCTATGCCACCTTTGTGTTTAGCCATATGAGGGCTGCATTCCTGATTTTCTTTTCCAACTTTCAAGTATTTCAGGGCAAAACAGTCCATAAAGTGTTAGTGGTTCCCAAGAGCACAGATGTGCAAATGAGCAAACTCTTCTACATTTTAGTTAAGTGTGATGGTTTGGATGAAAATAGCCCCTACAGGCTCATCTACTTGGATGCTTAGTCACCAGGGAGTTGGAATATCTGAAAAAGAGTAGAAAGATAAGGAGGTGTTGGAGGAAGTGTGTTGCTGGGCATTAGGCTTTGGGTTTCAAAAGTCCATGCCAAGCCCAGTGTTTACGTTTCTGCCTGCTGCCAGACGATCGATCGAGTTCTCAGACAGTTCTCTAGCACCATGCCTGGCCAATGCGCTGCCTCATTCCCTGCTGTGATACAAATGAACTAACCCTCTGAAACCAAGCCTGCAATTAAACAATTAAATGCTTTATTTTATAAGAATTGCCTTGGTCATTCATGGTGTATCCTTTCAACAATAGAACAGTAACTAAGTCATTACATATAACCTATGTTATAACTCTACAACTTCTCAGAGTTGTTAACCTTTGCTAGTCTTAAGTTCAAGACAATGTTATGTCTTTGATGAACTGAGGTTGTACTCAGGTGGCCACAAATTCATATTCAAATTTTCTTTTCACTTAGTGGGCTGTACAGCATAGTTTGATGTCAACTTAAAACAAGCTAGAGTCATTTAGGAACATGGGCATAAATGAGACAATGCTTCCATTAAGATTGGAAAAAGGCAAATCTATATGGTATTTTCTTGATTGATGATTGATGTGGGAGGGCCCAGCTTGCTGTTTACAGTGCCACTGCCTGGCCAGATTGCCCTAGGTACTATAAGAAAGCAGTCTGGGAAAGAAATACACTTTCCCAAGAAGATAAATTATGGAAGAATAGGTTACAACTCAATGATGGAACATATGTATAAGACTCGTTTAAGTTCAACTCTCAGCACCACTCACAAAAAAAAAAAACAACAACAACAACAACAAAAAACAAGCAAACAAACAAATAAATGTAAGGAGAATTGATTGAAGATTTTAAAACATTCTTTTTCAGTGAATAATAATAAATTATGAGGGCTGAAAAGATAACTCAATCCATAATGTGTCCATGCAAGAATAAAGATCTAAGTTCAAGCCCCAAAACATACATCAAAAAATAAATAAATAAAAATAATAAAAAGCAAACAGTGCAGCACATTTGTATTCTCAGTACTGGTAAGAGAGAGAGGTGGTTCCCTGGGATTTGTTGGTCATCCAGTCTAGCCTTGATTAGTTCTAGTCCAGTGCAATACTTTGCCTCATAAAACAAGGAGGGAGCAACGGAGATGGCTTGTGGGTAAGAGTGCTTGCTCTAAATTAAAGATATGAGATTATATAGCCTTTACACACACATACACACACACACACACACACACGGGGGTGGGGGAGGATGGAATATGAATAAAAACAAAAGTCTAAAAATGACATTTTCCCTTTTCAAAAACCTGTACTATAAGGCTTTGTACTGGCCAATTTTGTCTTTACTTGATACAAGCTAGAATCACTGGAGAGTAGGAAGCCTCAACTGAGAAAATGCTCCAATTTTAGGATGGGGCTATAGGCATATATGCAAAGCCTGGAGAGTATTTTCTGGATCAAAGATTGATGTTGGAGGACCCAATGGGTGGGGCTGCTCCTGAGCAAGTGTTCTGCGTTCTATGGGAAAGCAGGCTGAGTAAGCCATGAGGAACAAGCCAGTAAACAGCATCCCTCCATGGCCTCTACATCAGCTTTTGCCTCCAGTTTCCTGCCCTGCTTCAGTTCCTGTCCTGATTTCTTTGATGATGAATAGTGCTGTGGAAGTATAGGCCAAAACAAAATAACAAAAAAAAAACCAAAACCCTTTCTCCTCATTTTGCCTTGGATTATGGTGTATCTCACAGCAATAGTAGCATAAGACAGGCTTCTGTGCAGAAGGTGACATGTGTACAACTCTGACCTCACTCTGAGGTTACACATGTGCATCTAAGCATTTTACTCACATTTGTTTCCAGAACAAAAACACATACCACTTGCCTCACTAACTATGCAGCTAACTTTCATCTGTTGGGAGCCTTCTCACTGGAGCACTTGTGAAGAATGGCCCACAGCTGAAGTATCTATCCCTGTAGTGGCTGTTCCTGCCCACCATCAATGCCTGAGGGTCTGTAAACTTCCTGTGGTGGGTATGATCTCCATTTACCTCTATACAATGTTTCCTAGAGATCTGTGTTTTATGAAAACTCGTACCTCACAAATAAAGACAAGAATATATATATTTATAGAATTGGAGGCTAGAAAGATGGCTCAGTGATTAAGAACACTTGCTCATTTGGGTCAGAGGACCCTCATTTGGTTCCCAGCATCTACATATCTATTACAGATGCATTTACATATATATCACAGACAACCACCAACAGAAACAAACTGGAGAAAGCAGACTGGCAAGCATCTCGACTGGGACTGTTGGCTTCTACTTTGTTTTTCATCCCCCTCAAGTAAAGGGTTACAGCGGTGGTCTCTGATAAGACAGGAATCACTTCTGCATATAAGAAGAAACATTCTCGACTTTATGGATAGACCATCTTAATACACACACCATTTCTTAAATGAATGTAACCTGTTCTCTGTGGGCTGAGAATAAAGTCACTCACTCAAGTCAAATAGCTTTGACCATAGCAGGAAGTCTGTATCTAAAATCATGCCTACTATTCATTCCTTGGTGCAGCCGAACTATCAACTCTCAGCTTAGCTACGATGAAGGTAAAATCTTTTGGTGATGTGAGGGTCATTGAAGTACAGCTTTATTACAATGAACTCCAATATCTAAAAATTGTTCTTATTTTGGGCTTGTACCACAGTAAGAGCCAAGATTTTAAACTCTACTAAATACAAAACAAACAAACAAAAAGACTATATATTTATGTTCATTTAAGAAAATACTAGTAGTGATATATTATTTTGAAATATACAGTTAATATGTTTGGAGTTATTTAAAATTTATATTGAGAAAAATGTATTTTCACTATTGCTGTAGACAAGCATCTACATAAGACTGTTAAATTGATTGTTGTTTTATATCAAACAACTTTTATAATACTCATTTTTATTGTTATAATATTTTATAAATTTTAAGGAATATGACAAAAAAAGATATTGTAGGTATTGAAGAGGGGGTCTCTGGGAGGAGTTGGGGTACAAAAGGGAAACAAGAATGTGATTTAATTCTAGTTACTTAAAATGTTTTTAAATGTTAACAAATTCAGATAAATTGAAATCATGTAACTTTTCTCATCATAATGCAATAAAAGTTAAAAGAAAAAAAAAAAGAAGCAAGATTCTCTTATAACAAACATAATATTCTGGTTATTAAACATTCCCAAAGCCTGGTATGGTGGTGCAAATCTATAATACTAGCAATCTAGAGGCCAAGTCAGGATGATTGATGACTGAGACCATCTTACACTATAGTGAGACTATATCATGGACAGGCAGAAACAACAAAAAATTATAAATCAGTCCTATAACTTCAATATTTCCTTTTGGGAAACTGGGGCTGTTATTTGTAAGAGACAGATCAGATCTTGCTATGTTCTCTAGGCTGGCCTGCAACCCCTGGGTTTAAGCAAAACTCCTGCCTCAGTCGCCTGAGATCCAGGCAATAGAGTGACATCCTTTTATATCCAGAACCATTCTCTTTAGTTAGGAGAAATGTCCGAAGCTAAGTTGAAGCATTTTTCCGTTTGAGCCACACATCCCAGACTGAAAGAGAAGACCCCCGTGGCTGACTTTTGTCTATCTCAGTGAATCCATGCTACAGGGAAAACTCACCAGGCTCTTGACAACCTTCAGCAACTCTTCCATGACTACTGCAATGCCCTGGTAGCCAAGTAGCCGGCAGATGACTTGGAAGTGAGGAGGCCCCACAAAGTTCCGGTAGCTGCCATAAATGCTTGAGTAGGCTAGGTTCAAAGCCTGGGGAAAAGAGGACAGTTTTCAACATCATTCTCACACATTCATGCAGATGGCATTTGGAGATGTGTTCAATTTTTACCACATCTTAAGAGAAGGAGCAACTTCCCTTGTAACCTATACTGCCCTTATGGATGCGGAGGTTTTCACCTTTTTATAGAGCAAACTGTACGCAGAGAAACTAATCGGGACAGTGGAGACCATCCCCTGAGGGAGCCAGAGGTATTCAAGAGATGACAGGAGCAGTCCCCAGGGGTAGGTGAAAGATTTTCATGCAGGAAAGGTCTCTAACCTTGTGGAAGGACCAGGTATGGAGAACAGGGAGATGTGGAATTAAAGGATTTCATTTCCTTTATGTATCTTCTAAATTTCCCTTAAAACTTCTCTGACCTGATGGATTCTGCCCCCCC
>NW_022196904.1:46340689-46371469 GCF_008632895.1 Mastomys coucha | reverse complement strand
CTCTAATCCTGTGTTATAACATGGGTGCTGGGGACTTGAACTCAGATCCTCATGTTTGCATAGAAAGTACTCTTTCTTGTCCACGGAGCCACTTCCACAGCCTGTCTTAACTTTTTAAAAATTAGTTTCTCTTATTTATTTATTTATTTATTTATTTATTTATTTATTTATTTATTTATTTTATGTGTACAAGTACATTGTAGCTGTATAGATGGCCATGAGCTATCATGTGTGTGGCTGCTGGGAATTGAACTCAGGACCTCTCACTCTGGCCCCGCTGGCTCCACCCTGCTCGCTCCAGCGTAATTCACTGTAGCTGTCTTCAGACACACCAGAAGAGAGCGTCAGGTCTCATTATGGGTGGTTGTGAGCCACCATGTGGTTGCTGGGATCCAAACTCAGGACTTTCGGAAGAGCAGTCAGTGCTCTTACCCACTGAGCCATCTCGCCAGCCCCTAAAAATTAGTTTCTAGTTTGAATTTTCTATGTCTATGATTTCACCTCCAGATTTAAGATTCTTTTTAAATTTATTTTGTAGCTCAGGATATGGTCTAACCTGGTAAATGTCCATGGCCAATTGAGAGCACATCCTGATGCTATGTAGTGTTGAGTTTCAGTTCTTCATCACTGCTCATTTTGTTGCAACACATCTACCAGTTACTGAGAAGAGTTGAAGTTCTTGTGTATAGCCCATGGAGTGTCTCATTTCTTTTAAAAATTAGTTTTTGTTTCTATATAGAAACTCTCATTGGCATATAAACATGCAGAATTGGCATATCCTAAGTATTTTCCTACTAATGTCCTTTACTCTGAAGTCTAGCTTATCTTGTAGTAATATAGCCACATCTGCTTTGTTTTTGACTAACACTTGTATCACAGATCTTTTTCTATTCTCACCTTTGCCTTCTGGTATCATAAACTGAAACTAAGCTAAGCATATAGTTGAACTAAGAATTTCTGTTGTTCTTATCCTGAGAATCAAACCTAAGACCTCATACACACTAAGCACATTTCTACTACAGGCTACATACTGGTCCCAATCATCTTTTAATCCATTCTACCAATCTCTGTCTTTTGAATGTGTTCAGGCTGTTTATAGTTAATGTATTTACACACTGGTATTATGCAGTGTAAGCCTATTGTTCTCATTTTCTGCTTGTTCTTTGTTTCCTATTCTTCTGTTTCACTCCCACTGGGTTATTGAAAACAGTTTTTAGAATTCTATTTTGGGGCTGAAGAGAAGGCTCAGCAGTTAAGAACACTGGCTGCTCTTAGAGATCCTAAGTTCAGTTCCCAGCAACCATATATGGTGGCTCATAACCATCCATAATGGTATCTGATGACCTTTTTGGAGTGAAGGTATACGTGTAGTTAGAGTACTCATACATAAAATAAAGTCTTTTAAAAATATAACAAAAAATAGAATTCCATTTTGATTCATCTATAGTATTTCTAAGTATGTCTTCCTATAGGTATTTTGCTAAGTCGACTGTTGCCAGCAATTGCCACTTTGAATTTTTGGTCCCTCTGTCCTCCTTCCCTTTACTACTGTCTAGCACGCTCTACGCATACAATGAGAACCTCATGGATTTCAGTGTGCAAGAAAGGGCATAGCACATCTGAAGAAGGCCCTCTTTGCATCTCCTGGGAGCTTACTCCTTAAAATATTCATTGTGTTATAACTAGCTGATAAGGTTTTCTACATCTGGAACCCATGACTAGCATGGTTTATAAGCTTGTTTAGGTCACCTAGGTAAACATATTTTCTATAACAACTGATTTTCTCTGACAAGTTTTAGAAGACAGAGCTGGTTACATAGGTAGTATGTACCCTACCTCCCAGCCCCAGGGAAGCCTTTGACCTGAGGATTTGGATAGCTTCTCCTCTCTGGGCAGAAACATATATCTGTTTAGTCTCTGATTCATCTTTTACCTGTGTGGACCCTGCTTTGTCCTCCTGCTGCAAGCCATGAACATAAATAACTATGACACCCAAGTCCTTCGTGAATCTCAGATGTGTGATTTGTCATGGACCCCCTAAAACAAGAATCTGCTCATAGAAGACTGGCTACACAGAGCACATCAAGAGCAAACACCCTGCCTGTGCAGTGCCAACTCCTACAGCCTCATCATATCACATCACACATGAAAGAAGCATAATCAGATCAGGTCAGACATCCCCCTCTCCAGGTCTACCTTGAAGTCTACCACTGTGCGCCAAAGGCTGGGGATTCTGTGTAAGTTATATGCTTGGTAAGAGGTTCATTGCTGGAAAAACAACAAAACTTGAAAACTATCAGTGAAATGGATTGACTTCATGTTGCAAATGACAATGTTCACGCCCAGAGTAACCCTGCCTGTGGCCAGTGGCTATAGAGGAACCAGTGCTCAGTAAATCCATGGTCCCTGGCTTCTTCACTCAACTGGGTGTTTAGTTACTCAATGGATTAGACTAATGTCAATGAGGGATGGGGAGATTGCTCTGTTTATGAGAGGGCAAGGTTGTAAATGCTGTACTTAAAATATTTAGACTCTGAGGATGTCCAAACTCATAGCTTCACTTAAGATTCTCTTACCCAAGTCTCAACCAGAAGACAAGAGATGGCAGCCTGACAAAGCCTGATCTAGGTTTGCTGGGTTCTAGGATGTGAGGTGAGGTCTACAGATCTGCCTCTGGATGATGCCACAAGCATCCAAGAACATGTCAGTCACCGAAGACACATCCAGGAGCACAGAAGAGATAGGAAAGGAAAGGGTTGGAAACATCTTCCTGTGCCAGGCATGGTGGTACACGCCTGTAATTGCATCTGAGAAGCAGCAGCAGAGGGATCAAGAGCTCAAGGTCCACAGAGTGGGTTCAAGGCAAGTCGATGCTGCAGGAGACCCTGACTCAAAAAAGAAAGTCCTCCAGGTTATTTTTTTTTCTGTTTCTCAGATCTAACGAGAGTGTTTATTATTTGCATGGTGTCCTAGTTTTTGTTTTTGTAGTTTGGTAGAAACCAGTTATCTGAGAATAAATAACCACAGTTGAGAAAGTGCTTCTAGATGATTGGCCAATAGACAGGTCTGTGAGGCATTTTCTTTTTTAAAAAACAATATACCCATGTATTTCTTATATATTTACATATTTATCTAATGTAGGAGTGCTGTCAGCTGTATTCTTCCATGCCAGAAGAAGGCGTCAAATCCTTTCACATATGGTCAGAAGCCACCATATGGGTTGCTGGGAATTGAACTCAAGTCTCTGGAAGAGCAGCCACTGTTCATAAGCACCGAGCCATCTCACTAGCCCAGCCTGTGAGGCATTTCCTAAATTAGTGATGCCGGAGAACCCAGCCCATTGTGAGTGGTACTGCCTTGGGCTAGTGGCCTTGGGTATCAGAAAGCAGGCTGCTATGGGAAGCAAGCCAGGAAACAGTACTCCTCCATGGCCTATGTATTCGCTGCTGCCTTGAGTTCCTGTCCTGACTTTCTCAAGTGGTAGACTGTGATGTGAAAGTAAAAGCTGAAATAAATCCCCAAGTTGTTTTTGGTCAGTATTTGAGCACAGCTGTAGAAATCAGAGACATAGGCCGATGCCCTCTAGGTCTATGTCATCTGTCATGATAACTTTATAAGTATTGCTTTTAATGTGTATGTGTAGTGTTTGGCCAGGTGCCCATGGCGTCTAGAAAAGGACATTGGATCCTTGGAACCAGAGTCAAATCTTGATCTTAAGCACATAAAATCTGTTCCTGGTGTCAACTGCACTCTATAGAAGAGTTGAAAACAGCAGGGAAGTGTTCTGGTACTGCCCAAGCTCCTGGTCAAACTGCCAGCCACCTCTCACATCCCACGTTCCTAGCAGGTAAGGATTTTATGAAATTCCTCATACGATTAAGTAGTTTTAGGAAGTTAGTTTGATTTAAATGGTTTTAGGAAGTTAAGGTAGTTGAATGAAAGTTTAAGGAGATGGTTTAAGTTGTTTTGCCAGAAAGATTTAACAAAGTTAAAATAAAGACTAGAATGTGCCCCCACCTTGTAGAACAGTAAGTGCTGCATAGGTTAAAAAAGGAGTACAGTGAGCTTTCATGTATTACAAGCATGTAATGTAGTAGCAGCAAGGAAAATAGGCTTGGGAAAAATTAATGATCAAAGGAAACATTCATTCAAGGTTTGGTCATCCTAGATCTCGTACCTAGGGATAAGGCCACAAGTTTTGGAGTTGACCATGAGAAGACAGGATTATGAACTAAGAGTAAATAATTCTATTATGAGAATAAGAACAGAGAACAGATGATCTGTTTCTTGGTAAATACAAATTATCAGCTAAGCATAGGAAAAAACTTGCTAATTGATGACAAAAGAATTATTGTTTTGAGTTACATTCAACTCAGGGAGAAAAAGATAGATGGGAAATGTCTAGTTAGGTGTAACTTTCAAAAGAATATATAGTCAATAATCTTATAATAATTTCCTTTTGGGCAATGATTTTAATCTTTTTTGAAGGGTATGTTTGTGTGGTGATTGTTTTTAGGATAACTTGTGAGAGGGTTTTCTTCTTACATAGAAACTGCCTTAGAGGGTACAAAAGGCTATGGAAAAAAGAAAGTTGTTGGAGCCAGCTAATTGGAGTCTGCTCCATATATCAATACATTTGTGTCTGTGTATGTAAAATGCTTGGGGCCTGCTTGTTAAAGCTTTCCTCCAGCCGGGCGGTGGTGGCGCACGCCTTTAATCCCAGCACTTGGGAGGGAGAGGCAGGCGGATTTCTGAGTTCGAGGCCAGCCTGGTCTTCAGAGTGAGTTCCAGGACAGCTAGGGCTACACAGAGAAACCCTGACTCGAGCAAAAAAAAAAAAAAAGCTTTCCTCCACTCATCAATATTCTGTCAGTCTGTGTGAAGTTATTGGAGCTTGTTGGAATTCCTTTCATCCAGCAAGTAAGTGTGTGTGTGTGTTGTGTGTATGAATTTTTCCCTTTCTAGCCAGCCCCAGATAATTAAGTTTTGCTCCCTCAGAAGAAGTCTGCTGAGAGACTAATTGTCAACTCCACACTCGCCTTTAACATTCTGCTTCAGGACGAAGCCACAGACATCCAAGAACACAGCCTGGACACTGACAGAAGTTCAACAGTCAGTGGGGAAAAGAAAAGAGTCGATATTTATTAATATTAATATGAGGAAAAGAAAAGAGAAGTACGGGTCAGGAAGTCTCACCATGACGTACCACAGCACCTGGGGGAAGGTGGTACACAGTAGTGGGTAGCGGGAGGGTCTAACTCTGACAAGCTAAAACAGCAGCAAACTTGGCTTGGGCAGGGAAATGCTTAGGGAAAAGTTGCCCTACCTCAGTCACCAGCAGATCTTAACTGAGGCTAACCTGCCAAGTTGACACCTCTGTGTCTGAAGTGGGAAATGGATCAAACCAGGAGCCTCCAGTCTGTCACTGACTGCTGTGCAAACTCTTAAGTTCCAGAGTACACAAAACACCCACAGCCACACTCCTCCATAAGCATGATTAACTCAAGTTTTTCAAAGTATGAAGACAGGTCCTTTTACTACACACACTTCACACATACATATGCTTGCTTCCCACGCTCCTAATGCACATGGAAGACACCTTTTAGCTAAAACATTGCCTGGAGACTGCAAAGCTAAGCATGATCAACAGAAGCTCCCAGTGTGCAAGACGATAATGCTACCAAGGTGAAGATAGCTGTGATGGACATCGAGCACTTTTCTAATACACATTCCCTTACAAAGAGCAATACACAAAGAATACACAAGAACTTAAGAAACTATTGCAAAGGACCAGTAAGATGATTTGATGAGTAAAGGCCCTTGCTCTCAAGCCTGACAACCTAAATCTAATCCCCAGGACCCACATGAAAGAAAGTGAATTCTACCAAACCTGAAAAAGAAATCAGATGCACTATACAGACACACTTTACAGCTTCATAAACCACAAGAGGCAGGGACTCCAATCTCATCCTGTGATGCACACAAATGACACTGGCCCAGTAATAAAAACTAAAGACCAATTTCCTTGGTGAACAAAACCATAAGTATCCTCAATAAAATTCTTACAAACCAAATTGAAGAACATATTATAAAATGCCACCCATCAAGGCCCAGATGATTTCATTCTATGGATGCAAATTTTGTTCAGCATATGCAAATCAGCAAATATAATACAGGACAGAGCTAGATCTAACCACAATGACAGTCTTCACAGAAATGGAAACAAAACTTCAAACATCACAGTATATGGAAGACAACAAACACTGCCCCTCAACCCCCACCAAAATAGCCAAAGCAATTAAAAGAACAGTACTGGAGGTATCACAATCCTAGCCTCCAATTGTATTATAGAGCCATAGGAACAAAGACAGCATGACACTGGCTAGGCTAGGCTAGAGTAGAACAGGGAAGCCAGAAACATACCCGGTATAGCTCCAGCCATCTAATTTTTGAAAAATCTATCAAAAACATACAGGCAAAACTTGATACCCACATATAAAAGAATGAAACGGGATCCATCTCTCTATACAAAACGCAATTCAAATTTGGATCAAATCTTAATGTAAGATCTGAAATTCTCAAAGTATTTGAGAGAAACAAGTAAAACAGTCTAAAATATAATATAAGCAATACCTTTAGAGAAGACCTTCAAAGATGCACGAAATAAATGGGATTACATTAAATGTATCTGTACTGCAGAAGAAATATTCAGTATGAAGAGATAGGCTGTAGCAATTTTGCCAAGTACACCTCATACAGGGGATTACTACCTAGACTACACAAAGAACTGAAGGAATTAAATTTTAAATATCTAGGCAAGCACTAGGGTAATAAAATAAATGGACAGGTGTAAAAAAACAACAAATGCTGCTGAGTCCGTTAGGAAAGAAAAGCCCTTGTTGGTATGACTATAACCTGGGGCCAGCTACTGTGAAAATCTGTCAACACTAAATATAACACAACCATAGGATCCATCTGCACTACTACTAACTAAAGACACAAAGGGCTCTAAGTCTACAGAGCACAGAGATGTTTGCCCATTCATGTTTATTTCTACTTTATTCATAAGAGCTTATGGAGCCAGGAGATAGTGAATGTATACACAGAGGAAATGTAAAGGAAAAGGGATAGAATTGGAAACCATTATATTAAGATGAGTAAAAGTGACTCAGAATCACAATTTCCATGGGTTTTTATACATGGATTCTATAATTAAAATTAACTTTCTCCCCTCTGTCTGTCTGTCTGCCTGTCTCTGTATCTCTCTGTCATTCTCTCTCTCTGTCTGTGTGTGTGTGTGTCTATGTCATAATGTGAGAAATGTATTCCTTCTACCAAACTACATTAGAAAATGATAAAGAAGTCATTGGTAGAAATAAAAATTCCTCCAGAGTCATGACTTCTTGAAATCAAAGTATGTGCTCTAGGTTCTATTACACTATGCTATTAACTGTGTTCTGTCTATCAAGCACACAACTTTAAATTAGCCAGTGTAAGAACATGAGGCTGAGCTCTGACAACTCACAGTAAAGAACAAGACCCATTAGCATTAGAAATAAAAGCCAACTTAGGCTCTTGCTGGGCATGCTTGCCTTTTTGATTTCATGTGCCTACGCATTCCTCTGTAAAAGTAAAGTGTTGCCCAAATACATCAGAATGTGTGGTTATTTTCTTTGGACCCACTTCTAACATGACTAGAAAGGAGATCATGAAATAGAAATGAGATCTAAGGTTTGTGTGTGTGTGTGTGTGTGTGTGTGTGTGTGTGTGAGTGTGAGTGTGAGTGTGAGTGTGGTGGTGGTGGTGGGGTGGTGGTGGTGTGTCCCAGAATACATGTGACATGAAAACAGAAGGGATGAGGAAAGGCACTAGCCAGAGAGGTAGGGGCACCAGAGAGAGCAACACATCAGAACACATATGTATGAAAATGCTATAGCAAACTACTATTTGTATACTAAGTTAAGACAACTAACTTTTAAACATAATCCAAGTTTCTTCAAGGACTAAAAAGGAATACCTTTCTGTCTCAATTTTTTTTATCAACTGGACAAAGCCTAGAGTTATCTGGGAAGGGGAACCTCTACTAAGAAGCAAGTCTGTGGGGTATTTTGTGATTAAAGATTACTGTGGAAGGGCCCAGCCCACTGGGGACAGTATCACCCCTGAGCAGGCAGACCTGGGTGTGATAAGGAGGCAGGCTGAGCAAGCCAGTAAGCACTTGTCCTTTCCTTCAGTTCCTGCCTCCAGTTTCTTGCTCTGACTTCCTTTCAGGATGGACCGCAGTTGTAAGCTAAAATAAACTTTCCCTTCATGATTTTGGTCAGGTGCTTACCATAGCAACAGAAATCTATCGTTACATAAACAGGAAACAACCTACCTTGGATCCATGTAAATACTGAGGCTGTGCATTAGGTTGTTTGTCTCTTTGAAACTCCTGAGAAAATGGCAATACTGTCCGAACAAACCTAAGGGAGAAAGAGTACAAGGGGAAATACAGAAAACCAAATTTAATAGTAAATTCTTTAGCTTCAGAAGTTTTATTATGCATCTTAAATCTTTCTCATAGTTAACTGGTAACATCAAATGGGAACATTCTAGTAAATCAAACCCCACAGAATTAAATATATGTAAATACTTTAAAATGCCATAAATAATAGTAAATCCAAGCCAGAGTAGGAACCTCTGTTGTCCTCCTGCCTATAAACACATCTTCTAGTTCATCAAGGTTCTGGCCTACTGGCATCAAAACTGTCTTGAATCTAATGCAGTACTTGATACCTATAATAAACACAACTTTGGCTTTGGGATGTATGTACCAGAAATAGGGGAAGACAGGAGTCTACAATGTGAGTGGTGACATCCTGGGGACTTAGAGTACTAGTTCTAGACTACAAAAAAGTCAAGTAAAATATGTTTAACCCAATTCAGTCAAGACTGCATCTAGAGAATATATCTAGCCCTTTTTAAAACTACATTAAATTTCAAGCAAAAACTTTCAAATTGCTATTGAAACGTAGGGCTGGAGAGATGTCACAGCAGTTAAGAGCACTCACTGCTCTTATTGAAGGCTGGTTCAGTTCCCTGCACCCATATATGGTGGCTCACAATCGTACCTTTGGTTTCAAGGGACCAAGTATCCTCTTCTGGTCCTACATGACCTAGGACACATGTGACACCAACACGAATATACAGGCAAATGTTCACACATATAAAATAATACACATCTGCTGATAATTTAAGTCTGTGAACTTGGTGAAATCACATTGTAGTACAGTAAATTAAAAAGGAAGTACCTTTCAATAGTTAACAGAGAAAGCATGTACACCTGAGAGGCCAGGAACCTGCAAGGCCAAGTATTTCACAGAGAGAATGCAGTTAAAGCGCTAGTGTCAGACCCTACTGAAGGGCAGGTGTCAGACCCTAGTAATAGTGGGCTGCAAATCTTCCCAATTTGTACTCAGGAAAAAAAACAAAACAAAACAAAACAAAACCCTTTTTATGTAATCTCTCAAATGGATAGTGTGTTGCTGTGCTGAGGCATGTTCATATCAGAAAAGTCCCACATATCCTCAGGCATTTGAACATTTGGTTCCCAGTCAAATGTACTGGGTAGCTACCGGGGTGGGGCTTTGATGTTTCAAAGTCTCAAGATGCAAGTCCTCATCTTGCTGTTCCAACTGCCATGCCTGCCTCCTGGCATGCTTTCCCACCAGGAAGGTGATGGACTCTTAAAGTTTAAGCCCAGATAAACCCTTTTGTGTTAAGTTGCCTTGGCCATGATGTTTTATCACAGCAATACTCACTGATGGCCTCTTGGGTCACACCTGAGTCTATGCCAAAAAGAAACCCTCAGAAAGGGACTCACATGATAGAATGACCAACCATGTGACGTGACCAGAGAGTGAGGGTGTAGGCTGGGTGACAGCAGAGGACAATTCGGGAGGGCAGTTGCTGGAGTTTTAGTGAGCATGGTCACATGGTAATAACCAGTTGGCCTCTGGCTGGCACAAATCTTCCAGTCCATATCAGATGCTTCCGTACTAGGAGGGTAACACATCTCCAGGATGGGAACCAGCCCAGTGACTACCACTAGGAATCTCATGAAGATCTACTACCTGGGCAGAGATTTTTCCTGAATCTAGCCAGCTGCTCAGTGAATGGTAGACCACAGGATGCGAATCACTAATAGCTATCCTGAGATAAAGCCAGTCTTGTGAAATGCTATGCCCTTGGATACTAGAGTTCAGTGGAGTTGTCAAAATCCCTGAATAGGGAAATTGTTCAGCACCAACCCCCCATGGCTGTAACTCCACACTAACTTGAAAGTCAAGTCTCAGCACTTAATTACCCTGCTTTGAGCTGAGCCAGCAGTTCCCTTCCTGTCTCTATGAACTCCCTCAGTTACATCTCCACAGTTTTCACTAAACTTGCAAACTTGGGAGTATTAACTCCCAAAATATTCTTTCCACTTAAATATTCTTTCCACTCCAACGATAAGCTCTTACTAGAATTACAACTATGAGAACATGTGACATCATGCCACAGTTCAGAGGCCATTCTCATTTTGTCCAGCAATTTTTTTCTCTCCCAGCTTCTCGTCAGATATTTCCCACTGGTAACAATTTCAAATTCAATGGCTTTCTGCAAAATAGAATCTAACATTTAGCTAAGAAAATGGAGTTTCTACTTCTAATTCCACTTCTAATTCCACTTCTACTTCTGTATTTACAGTATTAATTCAGTCCATTCTCTTGTATAAAACCATTATCTCTGTTATGTTTGACTTTCTTAAATCTTTACAAATAATTAAATAGCTAATACTTCTGACCACATTGGCACTGTCATCTCTACCTGTGTTTTATGACCTGGTTTTTCCCTTCATTATGGGTCACCTTTTTTCTGATACTAAGCATACCTAATTCCAGACTGGGTGCTGGACATTGAGATATCTTCGTATTGGGCTCTGTTTTCTTTTTAAGAGTGTTGATTTTTGAGGCAGCAAGCAGCTAAGTTTATCTGCATATCAAGTAAACGTTTAATGACTTGTTTATGGGATTTCTATGGGAAGGCAAAGCAGGCAATAGTTTAGAATTGAGACCTACTACTAAGGCAAGAGACTTCTACAGATTCTATGATGTGTCTAGCTGCTGAATAAATTTCTAAATTGGTGCTGACAAGGACAGTAAATGATCCATATTGCTAAGAGCTCTGTGAATTACTCAAACTACAGCTCCCCAACACCACAGAGCCCATGCTGGTTTCAGGAGCTGTTTTTTTTTTTTTTTTTTTTTTTTTGTGAGAGTGCCACCTCTTCCATATTTGACTCTACAAATTACAGCTGTCTGCGCTTCCCCAAGTTCTACTGTGTTTCTTCCTGTAAGAAGGATTCCCAAGCTGTACTCTGTGAGACTGACCTTCTCTGTACTTTGTTCAGAATGCTTCTAGACAGAAAGCTAGGACAACCAGAAGACACTTCTGTTTCCTTATGCAGAGCAAATGACTAGTATTAAAAAATAGGTGACCTGTGTGTTTTGTCCAGTTGTCCTCTTATTTAAAGAAAAGGAATAAATAGACTCTGTTCTTCTATCGTGCAAAATAACTTTAATACAGTATTACCTATATACTTTCATCTAAAGCCAAGATACCAAAACCAAGTGCTAAACTATAGTGGAAACGTTTGTTTTACAGCAGTCAGAACCAGCAATTCTTAAAGTAGTTTGCCTTTGGTGTAAATTGGACAAGTCAGCACCATAATAAGAGAAGGGATCTTTTCCATGTTTAAGGAAGTTCAGAAACAGAGAGATGACTCAAATGAATATTGTGGTACTGAATTGAAACTGGAGATATCAGAATGTACTCAGTTTTAATATATAGATAACTATATAGGAATAAAATACAAGTATACATAAATAATACAAGTTAAAATGGGGACATCCAAAAGATATTTTCAAACCCCTTCTCCATAGCACAGAAGGTAGAAATAGGGCCATTACACATGGACTTGGTGATGATAAGATCAGGAGCTGAGAGTAAGGCCCCTGACCTATATAGCTACTGTCCTTACAAGAAGAAAATAAGGGTCAGAGAAAGAGATTCAGAAGAAGACGATTTCCTGGTAAATGTAAATCCTGGCATGAGTGTTAGGAACAGACAGTTGCTACATGAGCTAGCAAGAGTCAAGCAGAGATTCCACCCAGAGTCTAAAAAGGAAGTGTAGCTTGCTGACACATTGTTTTGGACTGTAAGAGAACACTTCTCTATTTAACAGCAGCCATAGAAACCTACAGCAGTGAGCATGTAAGTACTCCCTACTGTTACCACCAAAAGGCTGTAGAACAGCAACATCCTAGTACCATGAACATATCAAATTACCCAGACACTCCATCTTGTAGTAAAGAAGATAAAGTGGTACTATAAAACAGTGGGAATACACATACACCATTGTAATAGGTGCTCATGGTACTGATTACAAAAATCAACTGAAGAAACAAACTTTAAGATGGAATTCCTGATAATACTTATAATCATCAACAGAGAAAAGAATGTTAACTTAGAATGCACTCACTTGTCTACCCCAGTAGGTCTACAATATCAGGGTTAAAACCTGATCATGGACAAGAGGCATTATGACTCCAAAGGCAGTTTGTCTCCTGGGGATTTCAGTCAGCTGTGGGCATCTCCTAACTCAGACATGTTCCAGATTGGTCTCTACTAAGTCTGTGGAGAGATCTGCATGCTTTCTTTATTCAGGCATAAAGGTGCCCTAAGAAATATTTCGTTATAGCTAACACTGAGATTGAACATTATTTCCTGGCCTTCACAGTGCTTCAATAATCCTAATAGATTTCCTAGCTGTAATTAGCTGAGAATTTTTACTAAGAAGCTGTCTTACCAGACAGGGCATCTCAAGAGTCAGAGATAGCAGTTAGGCACTTATTATCAGAGCAGTCTCACACAGAAAGAAAAACTGTTTTACTGCCAGTGAGAAGTTAGAAGTTGTAGGGCTTCCCCCACTAATTATTTATGTTACAGCCAAGGAATGCTAAAATACGACCTTCAGCTACTTGCTTCAGACAGACCCTGAGAGTTTACCTTAGGGCTGCCAGAACGACCCAGCCCAAGAAGGGCACCACTGCTCCTCTGCCTTGCACTTGGCAGCTTGTTCTCACTGACCTTGATGTAGCCATCTTCTGCCTACGTGAATTCTGTAGTATGCCCTATTTCCTATATACTATATAAGCCTGATTTCTACTTTGTACAAATTACATTCAGTTACAGCACTCCCTTGTGTCTGTTTCTGTTTGTCATTTCTTCGCCAACACCTTGTCTACCTGACCTGTGTTCCCCCACAGGTTGAGGGAGGCCCGGACTGGCCGGCCCGTGGTAGGAGACTAAAAGTAGGCAGTACAGTTCCAGCAGCCATTCCAGTGCACATGAGATTCTGTCTACAGTCACAACAAAGCGAGCTGGCAGAACCTTGGCTCTCCTGCCTCAAGGGCCAGCCTTTCAACAGTATTCTATTTCTACATGAAAAGTGATGACCATCTGCCCAAGTCCTGGCCCAGGGCTATCCTTGTAAATAGAAGAAAGCAGGAAGGCCTGAGAGACCAGACATGAGAAATCATGGAGGAAGAAGGAGGGACAGAATTTAAAGGGGGAAGTCTACAGAAAGTCAGGGCAGAAGATCACCCACTGTAGATGCATTCGAACTGGGGTATCTGAATATGTCTGAGATGCTAATGGCATGCTTACCGGTTGGTGGAGCCGTTATAGCAGTAGTTGGGCAAGAAGTCATAGTTTAGCTCCCAGAAGACATGGAGGGTAATTCTTCCATAAGGTGCAGACACATTGTGGTTGGCTTCCCGGAACATGGCATCAAAGCTGTCTAGCGTGAGGTACCTGCTCAGCAGCTTGTGTGTCATACGGTTGATTTCTAAGAGCCCATCTAGCTCCTACAGGATCATAGAGACAAGGATGTGAGACGAGATGGGCCATCCAGCAAAGAGGTATCTACTGGCAGCCTGCAATCCCCACCTAGGCTACGTTGTCCCTAGGAGGACTAGCACATGAGGAGATACAGACAGTAGAAGGTTGAATGAGGTGGCCACCAAGATTTGGGCCAGAACAACATGAAATTGGACTTTTGTAGGTGACTAGAGTTTGGTGCTCAACTTAAGTCCCTCCTTCCATTGTTGCATCCTCTGGACCCTGGTCTTTTCTCCTCTATGGCCACTTTCACACATCCACTACTACCCTCAAGCCACCACCTATCTTGGGCAAAGGCAATTTGGACAAATCACTATCTAACACTACTACCTGTCAATGTACTATATAAGTCCTAAGCCCTGTCCCCACCACCTGTATATAATCCAACTGGTGTTGGCCACTTTGGGTCAGTTTTCCCAAGTAATAAACTCTACATAGTAATACCCAAGTAATACACTCTGTATATAAATTCCTTGCTTTACAATGGAGATATATCATGACAAAGCAATTGTAAGCAAAAATATCAGTAGGTACTGAGGGAATTTACTATTCTTAATCTTTGCAATATTTTCATTGCTTAGGCCAGCATATATATATTTCCTTTCAATCTCTTCATTTCATCCTTCTCTGTAATAGAGTTTGTAGACTTTTATCTTTGCCCTCAGTAGGTGAAATTTATTTAAGGTTGGGATTTCTCTATTAAGTTAATGTAAATTATAAATACTAAGAGTAAGTAGTAACATGATACTTGAAATATTCAAAGATCATTCAGTTATCATCTTTTATCGTCTATTGAAGAACTGACCTACTATTAGTTTGACTTATCAATAGAAAGGGAAAAAAATAGTTCTAGTACTTACAACTACTGATGTTAAATCTTCACTTTCAAATCGTCCAATTGCCAGTTCTAGAGATTTGTACATGGCTGCTGAAACACGCTGTGTAATCAGACGATTGAGATCAATGGATCTCCCGAGCAACTAGAGGAAAAGAGAGGGCAAGGGATAGCAAAGTAAAGAATAAACACAAGGCCTGGTAGGATGCATCAGTAGGGAAAGGCACTTACGGTCAATTAGTTCAACTCCTGGGACTCAAATAATAGAAAGAAATGAGAAACTCATGAAAGTTGTCCTCTGATCTCCATACATACTCTACAAAGCCCTTACCAAACACATATAAAGTAATAATTTTTTTTTAAAAAAGTAAACACATAAACAAAAACAAACAAGCAGTAACATAAAACACCCAAGATACCTATATCAAAAGAAAATACAAAAAATTATGTGTGTGTATGTAAAACGAGTACATGCATTCACTCACATGCATACACACAAGCAATGATGAAGCTGGCACCCAAATCTACATAGATGCTGGGCAAGGACTCTACCACTAAGCTAGATCCTCAAGCCAAGTGATACTGGGACTACTACTGTATTCAAAGTTTGCAATGGGGCAAGATATTATTTAGTACATTACTATCTGTTTTAAAAATACAACAAAACACAAGCACTGTCTATCTTCAAGACCTTTCCTTTGGCCAGGAAAAAGCTCACCTCTGATTTCTGTGATGACAAGTCTCAGTTCATTCTATCTGTTTACATAGTCTAAATTTATTTTTAATTAAAATTTTGTCTCACAAAATAAATGTCATAATTTATACACACGCACACTGTTTGTTCTCTGCTCACAGTCACCTCCCATCCCATGATCTGCTCTGACCCTCTCTCCTGATGGTTCCTCTCTTGCTTTTCTGTCATTCATATAACACATATAAAAAATATAAATTCTGTATATGGGAGAAAACATGCCTTGTTCATCTTCTTGAATCTGCCTTATTTAGCTTATATGGTGATTTCCACTTCTATTTTCCTACAGATGACAGGATTTCCTTCTTAGGTCAATAAATTTCTATTTGATATAGATACCTTTTTTCTTTATCTATCCATCAGTTGATAGGCTAGTTCTATATCTTGGCTATTTGATTAATACTTCAATGAACATAGATGTGCAAGTATCTTTGTGGTGTGTTCATTAATATTCCATGCTTGATCTTTATTCATGTAAAGGTCTGAAGGCGGGGTTCTTGGAGAAAGGAGCAACTCTCCCAGACTGGGCCTGTTTCTTAGATGCCACTTCACCTCTGTAGTTAAAGTGGTCCAATATAAAATATAACCTTCTTGTACACGATATAAGTATAAACCTAAAATTTCAGACTAAGGTAGGAAGCCCAGTAGTGTAAGATGAACCTGGGCACATAAAAAGCCCTCTTTAAAGCTGTTTGTTAGGGTTGTCCAAGTGATTACCAAAACATCCTAAGCAGAGGTGGAAGCTAAGTTCCTATTGCTGAAGACACCATGCACTTCAAGCACAAGGCCCAAAGGACCTGAGATAGATCCGACCCAACACCTTCCTCCCTAAGAACTAACTCTCATAGTACCAGAAGATGCCACGCAAGTTTCCCAAGGAGGGAAGCACCCAAAAGCACCTGACTAACATTAGTTTATGAGCCACAATGACCAAAACCATGGCATAAGACCCTAAGCATACAATAGTGGCACACAAACCTTGGTAGTAAGTAACCAACAGCTAATTGGACTTAAGACCCACTCAACAAGAAGTAAATTATGCCGGGTACTGGAAACCTAGCCAACTACCCAGAACTAGTGAAGTCATAGATCTTAGAGGATAACCTATAACTGCCAGTTTAATAAATCAGCATATTCCCTAACTAAATATGCCCACAGATAAGTGCAGTTTTCACTCCTTATCAAGAAAACTTCTCAGGGCTAGAGAGATGATGGCTCAGTGGTTAAAGAGCATTGTCTACTCTTTCAGAGGTCCTGAGTTCAATTCCCAGCAAACATGTGGTGGCTCATAATCATTTATAATGTGGTCTTATGCCCTCTTCTGGCATGCAAATGTACATGCAGATAGAACACTTATATACATAAAATAAATGAATCTTTAATGAAAGAGAGAGAAAACTTCTCCTTGCAACAGACAAGAGACCATTACAGAAAAACAGGACCAATCAGAACACAGAGTATAGAGCTTAGTCCCAACTGATATATCTATTACACAATTCCTGCACTATGGCTCAGGAATCATTGTGGAAGAGTAGTCATAATGATTATAAGAGCCAGAAGAACAGGGAGTTTGCAGTGAGATTGTGTCTCCTATAAATGTCAGAGAAGCATACCCACAAAGTCTCACCAACATAGCTGCCTAAATGTGACCTGAACAGGGGTGACACAAATAGACAAGCTAACATGGAAAAGGGAAAGCTCATGAGGGAGGCCTGACCCCCACACAACTAAGAAATGCTGAGAACAGAAGAAATCATCTTCCCAGGGAAGAGCACACAAATTGGTTATCCACTATCAAATGAAATGGTCAGCCCTGTAAAATACAAAGTGTATTATACTAATTCAGAGAGAGAGAGAGAGAAAGAGAGAGAAAGAGAGAGAGAGAGAACAATTAAAGATAAAGGAAATCAATTTGAATTTGAAAGAGCAAGGGAGGGGGTATTTGGGAGCTTTGGAGAGAGGACTTGGAAGAGGGAATTGATGCAAGTATATTATAATCTCTGGTAGGCTGAATGATAATGGTCCCTGAGGGTTCACAAGATTTAATACTTGGTCCCCAGTTAGTAGAACTGTTTGGGAAGGACTGGGTGTGGCTTTGTTAGAAGAAGTGTATCATTGGGAAAAGGTTCTGAGGTGAGGTTTCTAAAAGACTTGTGCCATTCCCAGAGTTTTATCTCTGCCTTGTGTTCTCAGCTACTAATCCAGTATCATGCAGAGCTGCCATGTTCCCCTACCCTGATGGTCATATACTCTAATCCTTTGAAAGCGTAAGCCCTAAATAAATGTTTTCTTCTCTATGTTGCAACAGAAAAGCCTTTAAGATAATCTCAGAAAAAAAAAAAGTTCTAGCTTAGGCAACCCTCAGATCTCAGAGAGGAAGTGGGTATGGAAGGAAAACCACGAAACACCTCAGTACTTTGTTATGGCATTCACGTGCAACAATACCTGTAAGACTCCGCCTAGTTCTAAGCCAATCATTTCCAATGCACACTTTAGCAGAGGTCACTTAGCTCACCTGCACATGCCTTTGCTTCAGCAACGTCTCATAGCGGTTAGACGGTGGGAGGTGGATCGTGGCTCCCTGATTTTTGCATTCTGATCGTAACCTTTTGTCAAGAAGCAAACTGGTGCAGAAGAAAGGCAGGATATTTGTCATACATTGTTAATTTTAATAGAAATATCAAACCAAATTTCCTAAGATTCTGCATGGGAATTGCAAATGATATACTTACCTTCCTGCCATAACCTTGTAATATGCAAATATCTGGTCTGCCAGTTTATAAACAAATTGGTCAAAACACAGATTCACCTGGCAAAAAGCAAACCCGTGTTAGATCTCAATTCCTGAAACCAAGATGAAAGAACAACTCAAAAACAAATGTTTCTACTTTTCCTTGCTTGCTTATTTTCTTGTTGCTTTAAGCAAGCTTTGATTCGTTATGTGGCGCAAGCTAACACTGAACTCAAGGTCCTCTAGGCTCAGCTTTTTGGATCCTCGGATTACAGGCATTATGTGCCACTTTTACTAACTCCAAACTCCTGTTTTAACACAGGTGGGGCTCTTATTTTGGTTTGGTTTTTCAAGACAAGATTTCTCTGTGTGACCCTGGCAGTCTTGAAACTTGCTCTGTAGAGCAGGCTGGACTTAAACTCAGAGATCCTCCTGCTTCTGCCTCTCAAGTGCTAGGATTAAAGGCGTGTGCCACCACTATCTGGCTAAGGCTCTTATTAGAAAAGAAAATAGAGATGATCTTACTGTCCAACAGAGCATATAAAGTGTGCTGTGACCAGGGATGACCACCATGCCAGCATAGAAAATTAGATTGGAACACTACTGAGAAAAGGCCAGGCATGGTAGGTAACGCACTTCTGTCCTAGCACCTATGTAGCTGAGGAGGATCAGAAGTTCAAAGTTGAAGATATACTATGTACTATATTCAAAGTACAGGATATACTTGAGAAAATGATCCTCGTGAAAGCCATCACAACCTGCACTGACTATGCCAGTAAACTGATTATATACACTGAAGATGGCCGCTGCTGCAGGAAGGTTGCTCTGTCCTGGGTTGCTCAGAATATGAGTGCTATTTCCAGGGGTATTTCTGCCTTGGCAGTTTTTAGACCTATTGCTTCTAGAAGAACCTGCTTGGTAGACATACAGTGGTCTGTCTCTGCCCAGGCAAAGTTTGCCTCTAGCATCAGTTGCTCATTCCACATCCCAGCTGTAACACAGCATGTGTCCTATTTTAAGGGTACCATTGTTGTCAATGAGAGTTCGAAGAGCTGAGTCTTGAAGACTGTAATTGGAAATTCTTGGTGTCTTTTTCCCAGCCTTTGGATTTCACATTTGCATGTCCTATGGAAAATTTTGCTTTCAGTGACAAAGTCAATGACTTTCATGACTGTTAAGTAGTTTCAGGTTCAGATTTCCACTTTAGCCATCTTGCCCAAAGAAGAATGGTGGATCAATACCCAAAGGAAGAATGGTGGTTTGAGCCACATGAATATCATGCTGTTGTCAAATTTAACTAAGAAATAGCCTCAGACTGCAGGGCACTGCTGAAGGTGCTGGCATTGCATTCAGAGGCCTCTTAATTATTTATCCAAATGGTGTCAACAATCACCTGAGTGTCAACACCTCCTGGTAGGAGCAGCCTGGAGGAAACCTTCAGTAGGTGAAGGAAACCCATGGAGAAGTCTGCCCCAGCATGCATACCAGAATCCCCTATGATCAAGCCCAGTCCAACAGCTTCCAAAGAATACTTTGAGAAGGTCCGTCAGCAGGTCATCCCATGTCTGGTGTTCAATGGTAGCTTCTCATGTCAGAAAAGAGCCACACCCGGAATCCTCAATGCCCTGAGGGTTATTTAGGGATGGTGAAACTGCATCATGCCTGTGTCTCTAGTGGGCTTTTTTGTTTTGTAATACAGGCTCAGGCTCTCTACAGGTTTTGTAAGACAGGCTCAGGCTCTCTACAGCTGTCTCCATTGCTGTCCTTACTAGAGCCTTCTTCCTGGCTAAGCAGTTCCTACAGAATGCTCCGGGCCCCATTTCTTAGATGGTGTCTTCAGGGGATAAGCGTTTTCCCCTTAGCCTCCCGTGAACCTCTGTCTACAATGAAGTAGCACTTAGTCCGCAGCACAGAAAGAATCTGAACAAGGTCCTCAAATTTCCTCTTAAATTCCTGTGATCAAACTGAATTTTCCCATTCTTTTTCTTTTTCTTTTTTTTCTTTTTTTCAGAGCTGAGGACTGAACCCAGGACCTTGTGCTTGCTAGGCAAGTGCTCTACCACTGAGCTAAATCCCCAACTCCACCCCATTATTTTTCTTATTGTATTCATTAACTCACAGTGTCCTTGTGTGTTCTGAGGTATTTATGAGTATAATCAATCATGAAAGACTTTGTCTAATCCAGTAGTTACATTTTTTAGAGCACCATAATCGAAAAAATAAACATTAAAATATGTGGATTTTTAACATAAAAAACAAACCAACAAAACTGATTATGAGAGAGAGAAAGGGGGGAAGAGATGGAGGGAGAGAGGGACCAAGGGAGGTAGGGAGGGGGAGATATATATATATATATGTATATATATATATATCTGAAGAGAAAGAGAGAAGGAGGAGAAGAGGAGGAGGAAGAAGAAGAGAGGAAGAAAAGAAGAGAAGAAGCCAAGCAAATGGTGACACATGCCTTTAATGTCAGAACTCGGGGGGGGGGGGGGGGGGGGGGGGGGGGGGCGAAGGCAGACAGACGTGAGTTCAAGGCCAGCCTGATCTACATAGGCAGTTCCAAGACAGCCAGGATTAAATAGAGAAACTGTGTCTAAAAAACAAAAACAAACAAAAAAGGAAGAATAAAAAAAAGTGCACAGCTAGCCTGGGCTACACAGTGATCTCAAGACCAGTCCGCGTCACACAAGATCCTGTCTCAAAACAACAGCAACCAACAAAACAAAAGGAATCTACAGAGGGGGTATAAACTCTGGTCCTCTCAAATTCAAAGGACTATGAAAAAGTCCCTCCATCTGCTCAGGTGACGGTAATGAGCATCATGACTAAACTCAAAACAACATTTCAGTGGCCACTGTCTGAGAGGACAGCTCATGTTCTTCTGGAGCTAAGACAGGTGCACTTGGCATGAGGCTGTCAAAGAAACCCTGGAAGCAATGACCTCAGCTGCAGAGAGTAAGGTTAGCACCATTCCTCAGAATCATAAGGAGAATGTGTGTATTCAGAGGAAGAGAAACCCAGAACTGCAGACAGAACCAGGGGGCCAAGTCTGTGTCCACGCATCCTTCCTTGCCTGAGAATCATGATGTCATCCCTGAAGAAAGACTGTAATACATTGTCTGTGAGAAGGTAGAGCTGCCCAGATATAGAAAATGATCTCCTGAGGTTGAGTTCTCTTAACACCTTGTGCTAAAGAATAAAAGATACCCCCTCAGTTGTGTGTGTGTGCTAACCTGACAATTTTACCTGTGACAATATGTTCTCAAGAAGTCACAGTCAGGTATGATGGCTACTCATGGAATCCCAGTACTCAGAAAGCTGAGGCAGGAAGTCTATGGACTGCCTGGGCTACAGAGAAAATGTGGGGGTGGGGAGTTACACACAGGAGTATACCCACCCAGTGGGGGAAAAAAGTGTGTACCAAGAAGTTCAGCAAATAACTGTTTTACGACCTCTAAGTTTTAAAAACCCAATGACATTTTTTTTAAAAGAAGGGTCGCTGATTTAGTGAATGAAGCACCCACCTAACAGAGACAGAAAGTGATGCAGAAACTGCTTACTGATTGGTGGAAAAGCACACCCTACCATTTCCCAATGTATGAAGAGAAGACGTCAGGAGGACCTATACCAAAAAAGGTATTTTACCAAAAAGTCTATGTCATCATTTAAACCACTGCGCACTTAAAAAAAGTTAAAATTTAAAAGGTATTTAATAAAAGGAGCTAAAGCTGGTCCCTTACCTCTGCCTCAATTTCATCATAGAGAAACTGCTTGTTGAACTTGGTGAGCGCATAGTGAGCACTGTCGTTGTATAGGTCCAAGGAGTAGAGGACGTACCTGCAGAAGGGGATACCAGTCACTTCCCAGCCTGCTAAGCCAATGACTTGTGGCCCTCACAGCTGCCTACTCTGGAGAAACTTAACTGTCACGTGAAGAAAACCATTTAACTGTCATATGAGAAAAACCAGTTTCTTACACCCCGTGGTAAATGGTGTTCTTGTACAAAGCTGAATGAATGATATAGGTCTACTACATATCACCAAAGTAGAGAACACCAGGTGCCTTATCCTGTATGAAGGACATACAAAAGCTACCCAGACAAAGGCTTCCATGACTTTATCTTCTCCATGTTGTGGTTTGACGTGTTTTATCAATATCAGTACTCAGTATTTTTTTTCCTCTTTTAATCCTGAATGAATGTGTGAAGGTACATGCATGTGAGTGCCAAGGCCTCAAAGGTAGTAGACCCATAGGACACTCACTCCATCATTGATGCCTCCTTGGTCTCTAGGATGTGGTCAGTCAGAATCCAGGGCATAGACATCTCAATGGGGAACTGGATCCTCCTGCCCATGGTCAGCTCCAGGAAGAACTCTCGGAACCACAGCTGGGAAAGGTCACAGCACTGCTGCAGTGTTTCTTGAAGGGTTCAAACAACACTAGGTTATCGTCCATGAGCAGGAAGTGATTCAATACAGAGGAAACAAGAGGTGTTGCACACGGGATGTGACTCCTCTATGCTTAGCTCCCAGCCATGCAGCATGGATGCAAGCAGGAAGGGGTCACTAGACACTTCACATGAGGGGCAAGACGAACATGGGTGTGCTATGTAAGTATAGGTCAGGACCCTACACCTTCTGAGCAGCTAGTGTCATCCTGCCATCAGGGACCTTAGGAGCCCTTCTTGGCAGGAACAGGGGCGACAACCTTTTGAAAAGGAGATGTGAAAATAGGACCACAGGTTTAACATCCCTAATCTGAAAACTAGAAATCTTAAATGCTCTCAAAATGCTGAGCTACGACATGATGTCCTAAGTGAAACATTGCACAGCCCATCTCACATGGCTCACGTGGCTCACATCTCATGGGCTGAGATCCAAATGCACACACAGAGTATGGTATGGTAATATAGTGTCTCAGTGACAGGGTCACACTCTGAGGCAGGGTGCAACAGTGTGCTTGGATGCAGACAGAGATGGAGATGAGTATAACGGTCCTAGGCAGCATCTGCACTTGACAGAAATGCGTTTATGTAACATGGCTGTTCAATCCTCACACTATGTGTATGAGGTGAATCAAAATCAGTGTATTTAGACTTGGATCCCATCCCCCAAATTTGTCATTATACAAAGTCAACTACCTGCTGCCCACCCCCTAGACTCATAATTGGAAGCATTTCTGGTCCCAACCATTTCAGATGAAGGATATTCAACCTGTATTTCCCTTTCTGTAGGACAAACACCAGTGTCTAGGATTATGTGCACATTCAGGAATGGTTTAACCAATACAAAACTAGAAATGGAATTCAACAATCAAGATTTGTTTTATGTTCTCATAGCTAACAATAACAGGGTTACCATTTACTTCAGAGCCTGCCACACCCCAGGCAAGGCATGACCTCCTGCTCTAAGCAGAAGACTTGAACAGCTAGATGAGGCCACAGGCAGACACAGAGGGTAGAAAGCACCCACCAGTGCCAGGTCAAAGTGGCTGGTATCACCAAAATGGTGGCTAGTCTGTCTCAGAGCACTTTTGCTACCTAGGCAGTGAGGACCAGTGGGGCTGTGTCTTCTATATATCCATGCCTAGATTTTGATCCAGGTAAGAGGTTCCATTTCCCTGTTTTGTGATCCTGATTTTGTGTTCATATGACAGGACCAATCAAAGCCCTACTATCCCTGTCCTGTTAAGGGCCATGTCCTACAGAGACCATGGCAGAGGCCAGGGATGGCAAGGGACTTAGGGGGATCTCCAGGATGTCTGGCCACCACCACAAAGGTTAGGACATGGCACCATGTGGGTGCGTGAAGAGATGGGCAGGAGAATGGTGAGGTAGGCAGAAGCGCCCCAGGTGGTGTTAGCAGGGTTAGAGCATGCCAGGCCGGATATTCTGGTCAGCACTGTCTCTTACCACTGAAATTTATCAAGTGAGTGTAGAAGAATGATTCTCGATGAAATTTTTCTATGTCCAATATGGTGGGCCCCTCAAGGCTACTTCTCAAGGTTTTCTTGGAACCACTTTTGTCTGCAATGAGGGACTCTAGCATAGTTCTCACCATGTAAAGCTGTATTATCCAAGGAGATATTTGTAGGGAAAAAAATATAAATGGTACATTAGTTACATCAAATGGGAAAATCTACAGAAGAAGAACTGCTCCACTACACCCTGACTAAGTCCCACGCCCACAACCAGCCTCACACAGACAGGCTGTCCAGAGGGCCTGGGGATCCACATAGCCAAGACGCTGCCTCTTAGGATGAGCTATGTGTAGAGGAGCAGCTCGCCTCCGTTGCCATAAGCATCAACAAGAAAAACAAACGATGTCTTACCACCAAAGGTTAAAAGAGGTGGATAGGTGTACGACTGCCTCAGAAACGCGTTTACCACATGCAAGAGCCTTTCCATGCCCAGAGACTTGAGCTGCCTCAGCAGCTCGGCAGAGCTCAAGGACTCAGCCATAGTGCGCACCAGGTAGAGCTAGACATAGACAGACAGGGAAGGAGAAGCGGGAGAGAGCCGTTAGTCACATGATGCACAGGTCTGAGTAGGGGGACACAGGGACAGGCAAATGGAATGGAAGAGCGGAGGGCAGTGATATGCCTCACACAGACCCCAAGAATGGCCAAGAGCCTTCCTCCTGATCTTCAAGAGGTTACATATAGACCCAGCCATGTGCTTTGCTGGTACCTTTCTACAGGAGGGATAGAGATTATGAGGCCTCTGAGAGAGACGTGTAAGGACAGGTCCCAAAGCAGAGGAGCATATAAACCAAGTGTGAGTCAGTGAGAAGCACCTCAAGGAAGGCCTACAGAGGTCGGAAGAGAAAGCAGCAACGGTGGCTTCAGACCGTGACATAAGAAAGCAACAGTTCATTTCTAGGAGCACTCTATTTATAGATTCGACGTGAAAATTACAGTCATACACTTAAACACTGAAAGGGAAACAAAGACGTGCTGGCACATGCCTGCAGTGCTAGGAGGCTGAAAACAGAGGACTGCTGAGGTTGAAGCTAGTCCTGAGCTATGTACAGTGAGTACCAGGCCAGGCAAGGCTGTAAGACCCTGTCTTTAAAAATACAAAAGGGGTGCTGAGTATGGAGGAGCATATTATAATCCCAGCACTCAGGAGGCAGAGGCAGAGGCGGAGGCAGAGGCAGTATGATCAGAAGCTAGAGGCTAGCCTAGGCTATATCAGACCCCGTCTCCAAAAAGCAAAAAGGAAACAGCATAAATAGGGGAAAATGTAGGCATATATTTCACGGACAGGTAGAAATGGCGTCCAATGACTTCTGCAGTTAAAGGAACCAACCAGATACTCACGGGACTGTCTCAGGTAAGGTTTCAAATTGAGTTGGGCAGGGTATAGGAGAAGAGAAGAAAAGCCTCAGGCAGAACAGGAGTGCCTGAGCAGATCCAGCAACTACTATTTCATCCCTGCCTCATCTGCCCCCGCCCTTAGCCCAGTTCTAGGATAAAGATGATGAGAACCTGTGTGCTGGAGGGTCCCACAGCACGGCGTGGCACCTTGATGTCAAAGCCACTCTTAGGGTCCTTCTCTCCCCGCAGAGCTGGGTCATTAAAGGGCTCGTGCCCAGTCTCCCAGTCACATACAGTCTTCCTGATGGCCTGTAGGACACTGAACAAGCCCATAAAGTCATCAGACACGGATTCCTACAATCACAGCATCTCCTCACCTAACAGCCAATGCACAAAGAAAATCCCTCTGGTAGAGACAAGCTAAGAATCTAGTTCATATGAAAGTCACAAAAGCAGAGTGCATTCTTTAGTGCAGCTGCTATCTCCAAAAGACCTATCTCCGCTGTAGTATGCACCAATTAGTCAGGAAGCATAGTTTAACTTCATGAACACAAGCCAGGTGGCCAAGTGAGGGCGGGGAGAGCAGAACCTTTGAGAGCCCACCCAGACAGCCGAGCTCCCCCTGGCTGGGGCCAATCATTTTGTGTTAGCAATGGGAAGCCATCACACAACTCATGGGATTGGATACGGGCTTTGGCTCACTAGAAATGCAACCCCACTGCTAACAGGCTGTATTAATGGAGCACCACCCAAGAGCTTGAGACATCTCATGTTGGTTCCTGCAGAACGTAAATAAAATGCAAAGTAGAGTATGCATTCTATAGTCTCTTTAGCTAGTGGAACAGGTCTACTTTTCATCATGGGCAGGTACTTCTATATCCAATATGCCTCCAACAAGAGTGTCCTGTAACTGAAAGGCCGGAGCAAGGAGGGTTTCAGATTCCACATCTGCTTGAGGATGCGAATATTTGAATATAAGTAAATTTTCTCAGGGGACAAGGCACAAGTCTAAACAGGATAATAATTTGTCTTACATATAAATTATTTATAAATATATATACATATGTATGTGTATATATATATATGTGTATATCCAGATGGATTAAATAATTTTGCATATAAAATTATCTAATATAGGATGCAATTTTCTATTATGGAATTATACTGTCATTACAAAGTTTTGGATTTATAAGATCCAGGAATAGAGTATGTTTAGTATGTACAAGGATCCATGCTGATCCTTAACACTACACACACACGTAAATGTACATACATGTAAGAGCTCTCTCTCTCTCAGACTTTTGGAGCATTACAATGTACACACAGCATGGAATTTTGTTTACGCTATAAACCAATATTATCTTAGGTAACAAGCATACCAACTGTAAAGCAAAACCAGCACTTTAAATTCCTGAATTCTGGTAGATTTCATTTACACAAGAAAGTCAACTTATATAAAAACTCACATTTCAGACTCTCAAGATCTCTTAAGTTTTACCATATCTAGGTCATTTTTGCCAGACCTGTAGGAGAGTCTAAAATAAACCTGCCAAAGATGATATGTTTGGGGGCAAGAGAATAATGTGGGGCCTCATATCCCTGAATACCTGGTAACTGGTATCGTCTCTTGTTCCTAGGTTGCCAAACTCCTGGATTTCCATAGTAAACTCATTACTGTTGTTCAGAATATTGACTGGACTCAACTACATTCTATGTAGATATAATCATCAAAAAATATGACTAGGTGTTAAAGATAAATGTACTGGGCCTACTTATGAAAATATGACACTCCATCTGTCTGAACCTAGGTTCCATCCACTGCTTTGGGACCATGAGGGAGGGCAGTTGAAGGCTGACCTCTGGATGACGTTCTTTTTCTTCTTGATGGCCTGTCGCAGTGGTTCCCTGAGGGTCACCTGGGAGAAGTCCTGAAGTGCAGCATAAACCGTGTGCCTGATGGCATGGTTGAACACACTCTCCATCCTGCCCATCAGCACCTGCAGGCCTTTGATCATGGCAATCACCTGTAAGGACACAGCTTTCAGTGGCTGAATGGGGACAGGGGACAGTCCTTCATTGCCTTCAAGAGTGAGGTCTCTTTCTCACTCACAGACCTTACCCTGATTTCCCTCCTTTCCACTACAAAGCTACCTTGCCCATCGCCATCTTTGCCAGAGCAGAAGGCCCGGTGTGCTCTGAACTCATCCCATCTCACCGTGAGTACCGAGGGCAGCGGTACACTGGACTCAAGGACACGCTGCCCACCGAGTCCATCCTTGATGGACTTCAAATGCAGAGGTAAACATTCAAAACGCAAATATGGAAATAATCAGAAAAGGAAAAGAAGTTGCAAGAGTTTAATGCATATTAAATCCCACTTGTTAAACAACGATAGGACATTGACTTAAAACATATAGAAAAGACCTAGAAAAAAATGAAGCCGACTGCTTGAATTCTGACTTTGTGATAACTCCACAGGTGTCACTACACAGCTCCCTCAAGTCACATTACTTAGGGTTTCCATGTGTTCATGATGGAGAACAAGGTTTTTTTAAGATTTATTTATTTAGATATATGAGTGCTCTATTTGCATGTATACCTCCTGTATGACATAAGAAGGCATCAGCTCCTATTATATAGATGGTTGTGAACCACCATGTGCCTACTGGGAATTGAACTCAGGACCTCTGGAATAACGGTCAATGCTCTTAACCCCTGAGCCATCTCTCCAGCCTCTACTAGAAAACAATTTGATGAATTTATATTGCCTTTCTGTTTAAAACAGAAGAAACTTTTACTTTAAAAAAGTACATAGGAGCTGGGCAGTGGTGGCGCATGCCTTTAATCCCAGCACTTGGGAGGCAGGTGGATTTCTGAGTTCAAGGCCAGCCTGGTCTACAGAGTGAGTTCCAGGACAGCCAGGGCTACACAGAGAAACCCTGTCTCGAAAAACCAAAAAAAAAAAAAAAAAAAAAAAAAAAAAAAAAAAAAAAAAAAAAAAAAAAAAAAAAAAAAAAAGTGCATAGGATAGAGGCTAGAGACATGGCTGAGCAGTTAAAAGTACTGGATGCTTTTCCAGAGGATCTGGGTTCAATTCCCAGCACTCATATAGTGACTCACAACCATCTATAGCTCCAGTTCCAAGTCCCATGCCCTCTTCTTGACTCCATGGGCAACAGACACACAAGTGGTGCACAGACATTCATGCAGCAAAACACCCACCTACATAAAATAAGTAAAATAAACCAAAGAGAACATGGGAATTATATCTGAATAAAAATGAAAGCACTCTGTATTTGGACTCCAATAAGTAAAAGAAGGCTGAAAGGTGAAGCTAAGCTCTGAGTGCAGAGCTTGTAATAGTCATGCAATCATTATCATGAATTTACAAAAGAGAATAGCAAAATGTACCACTAAAAGCATATGGGAAGGAATATTTGTGTATTTGTGTGCATGTGTTTATATCATTATGTACAACACAGAAAAAAAATAATAAAACAGCAGAGAAGTCCAATGAGTGACCAACAAAGAGAAAAGTTGCTTAGTAAACAATAAATACTGACCAGCAGGATTGGCCAAGGAAAAAGAAGATATAGGTGATGAGACTGAGAATAAAAGGTAGACTTTACTATAGGTCATATCGGGAAACTAGAGCAAGCACAGAAGCCAAGGCAATAAAAGGAAGCAAGAGGCAGAGGGAAGAGCCCCAGAAAGAGGAAATGTGAAAAAAAGGAGGTGTGGAGGAATGGCAGACACTTTAACCTGGGACGGGGAGGAGAGCATTACAAAGGGATAGATTAGAAACAGGGATTAATAACAGTAAAAATGCCTGCAAAGAGTCAGCTCACTTTATGTTTACATGAAATGTAATGGGAAACCATATGGTATATACATCTGTGTGCTTCTAACACACACACACACATACATACACACACCTCTTTCTGAGTTGTTGGTCAGGGGATGCCAAGACACCCTCCCCCAATAAAAACCAATACATACTATTACTATTGCCCTTGGTTGCCTCCCGAGTTTAAAGAGAAGTTCCCATTGTGAAGACATCACATATTTGGACACAGGACTTGAAGAGTGGAGATGAATCTGAGCTGATTCATCTAATGCCTAGCTCTCAAAGTACCAGAAGGAGAAAACTATAGGCCATGCCTGCTAGAAAACCAGGTAGGCTGCCTGCAGACCCTTCTTTCCCGTTCCTCCAGACCCAATCCTCTAATTTCATGCTTCGATAGCCTAACCTACAGGTCATCCAAACAAAAACTAAACAAACTAAAGATAACTGATGCTATAAACCAAATGAACTTAACAGATATTTACAGAACATTTCATCTAAACGCAAAAGAATATACCTTCTCTTCTATACCTCCATTAATAGAATACGATAAACTAAATCCTTACATGGACAAGCAATTGATTTTCAATGATCAACAAGGTCCCAAAACAGTTCAATGGGGAAAGAATACCTTTTCATTAAACACTGAGACAACTGGATATCCACATGCCAAAGAATAAAGTTGGGCTCCTTTACAGTGAGAGGTTAGTGTAACAAGCTTGGGATGATTATACCCTTGCATATTAAGAAAGGACTGTGGCTGGAGAGATGGTTCAGTAGGTAAGAGCACATGGAGATCCTTACAGAGGACCTGCATTTCCAGGTTTCATGTCAGATGCTCACAACCACCTATAACTGCAGCTCCAACCAAGGGAATCGAAAGTTCTCTCCTGACCACATAGACAACCCCCCTACACACACATTTGGCATTCACACACAGATAGACACACAGAAATAAAATGTAATAATAATAATTAATAATAAAAATAATGATGATGATAAGTCTTCAAAAAGGGAAGGTTTACACATTGGTCACTAAGTTAATAAGGTACCTCATTAACTCATAAGCAAAAATCCTAAGTCAACCATTCAGTAACTTAATCTAGGAATAAATATAAAGAGAACACAGAATAATCAAGATGAGTTGGTGAAAGAAATGTAAGGATAGTTTAACAATACCTAAAAAGGGAAGTAAAGAACTCTTAGAATTCAATAATCAATTTTAAAAATAGTGAAGATTCTGAATTTCTCCAGACTATATACACATAGCCAATAAGTACAAAAAGAAAGAGAAGGCAAAAAAAAAAAAAAAA
>NW_022196904.1:46326878-46340679 GCF_008632895.1 Mastomys coucha | reverse complement strand
AAAAAAAAAAAAAAAAATCAAGCTGACATACCACTTGTGGGTTTTGTGATTGTCTGAGTAAAAAACTATCCCATGCAAAAAACAAAATCTATGAATACTTTACTATAACTAATGAGTTTAGGCATACTGGTAGATACAAAGAAAAAATATTTAAAATTTACATTTTAAATAGTTATTTGGAAATATTAAAATTACATCAGCTAAGAGTCAATACCTAGAAATAAAACAAACAATTTGAGAATTTCCAGAGATATATGATAGATATTAAAGAAAATCCATCTGAGTGTGAGGCCAGCCTGGTCTACAGAGTGAGTTCCAGGACAGCTGGGGCTACAGAGTGAGTTCCAGGACAGCCGGGGCTACAGAAAAACCCTGTCTCAAAAAACCAAAAGAAAAAAAAGAAAAAAATGCAAAAAAAGAAGAAAGAAAAGTAAGAGACAGATGTACTATTCTAAGCTACTTCCCCTTTTCAAAGCATTGAATGGAGACTTCATTGGGTTTTATAGTGGCTTTCTGATTTTGGTAGTCTATATAAGAAGGGAATTTGGAAGTTCTTGTATATTGTTGATTGTCTGCTCATGTCCTGCCTGAAATACCATGATTGTTTATGAAAAGTATCTTTAATATAAAGCTGGTTACAGTTAAAAAAAAAAAAAAAGAAGTTCATCAGTTATCTCTAGAATGATTTAGTAAGTTAGATATATTCTGATGGGAAATTCCAACATACTTCACTGTGAGATATACAAGGCTTATTATTCTAAAATGTTTATGATGAGCTTAGTGAGATGACTAAGTGGGCAAAAGTGCTTTCTGTGTAGACCTGATGAACCTAAGTAAGTTCAATCCCAAAACGTAGGAAAAATGAGAACCTCCACATATATATGTTGTGGTACACACACACACACACACACACACACACATCAATAATAAATAAAACTAGAATTAAGAAAAAATTTCCATTAGAAGGCTCAGGAGAAAAACTTTAAAAAAATAAAGAAGGAAAGAGGGAGGAAGAAGGTCAAGATTGCTACGTCATAGATCAGTGCCACTAAGGAATTGGAAACAATCAAACCTGCTCTCCTATGGCTCTCCTCTCATGGGGCAGAGACCAAATCCCAATTCATCGCCTGTCTTCCCACTCACAAGCTCTCACAGAGGGGCTGGCTACCTGCACCTGACAGGCTGCCAACACATACCTAAACAGCTAACAGCCGCTCTTCTCTCTGACAGACGCAGTGGGCTGCCCACCATACAAGCAATGTCATCAGAGGACAGTCTGTCCATCTTTCCCTTTGCCTTTGGAAGGCAGCACTATCAGCCACACAGGGAACAGGAAGCAGAGATAGCCTCACCTCCACCAGGGCAAACTTCTCCTCAGTGGTGTAGTTGTAGCGTGTGGCACGCTCGTACTCCTCAGCATTGTCGGGGCAGTCCTTGTTGGAGTACTTGTCGGTTGGATGTACAAGTTTCCAGGAATACTAATGCAGTCAAAGAGAAAGAAAAAAAGGAAAGAAAGAAAGAAATTCTACGCTGAAAGCAAAATGCTTGATTTTGGAAAGACAATAATAGCATGGCTGAGTCTAACAAGAAGTGAACCTTTAAAACATGTACTGCTTTCTGAATCAATCTCTCCCTCTCTCTCTCTCCCCCCCCTCTCATGCACACATACCTCAAAAATTAGCAAAAAGTCATAAGTCAGGCTTAAGAACTAACCCAGGCAAAATGTCCAAATTATCATATGCTGAACAAGTAAAACTTTAGCAACTTCGTTTGCATTTAAAACAAAAATTTACCTTTTAAACGATCATGTACTCTGCCAATTAAATAATTCTCCATCTGATTAAAATAAACTTTTAAAAGGGAAAAATGTATGCAATTCATAGTTAAATTTTTATATATTACCAGAAATATTTTACTAAACCTTAAAGACGCTAATGGTTACAAGTCCAAAGAGTGAAATGCTGGTCAAAAGAGAAGAACAAGAGCTGGCGAGATGGTAAAGACACCTGCCACCAAGCCTGGTGACCAGAGTTGGATTACTGACAAATGGTCTTGCCACTGCAAGTTGCACTCCAACCCCTATAGCTTTATTTATATCTGAAAAGATGAAACTCTTAATATGACATTGCCAAGGTCTGGAGTAAAAGCACTTCTAAGCAACTATGTGACTGCACAGTTACTCCATCGTCCACACACATGACGAATGCTGCGCCTACCACTTCCATCACATGAGCGCTCCACTGCGACAGAAGCTGCAGGCCCTGCAAAGCCAGGTCGAAGAGCTTCCGGTACTCGGCATCTGTCTTCTGGGCTTCCTGCCGGCCGGACCCTGTGACTACCTAGGGCACAGAGACAAAGGTGTTAAGAGAACCCACCCAGCTTCCCTCAGGGCTCACTGCCACGGCTAGCCCTCCTAAAGAACTCTTCAACAATCTCAGGAGTCTTATTAGCATTCATGAGGGCTGTGTGGAGAGGTAACTGGAGGGCCTGCTCCTTTCCTCAGTGTGTGAGCAGTTAATGGCTGCTGGGTTCAATCGTATGTAACTATCTGAAAACTATCCATGTTACTGCAAGTACCCCAGTTAAACCCTTAGTTCGTAAACCTAGACTTGGATAGAACTGTTTCTTTGACTTGCCATCAGTGCCCTATTTAGAATAAACATTAATTTCTCTCCCCCAGGAAAGCTCACGTAGCATCCAGAAATGCTACTCTAGAAATCTATTTCAAAGTCCCATATGAAAATAGATAGATAGATAGATAGATAGAAAGATAGATAGAGAGATAGAGATAGATAGGTAGGTAGGTAGGTAGGTAGGTAGGTAAGTAGGTAGGTAGGTAGATAGATAGATAGATAGATAGATAGATAGATAGAGAGATAGATAGAGATAGGTAGGTAGGTAGGGAGGGAGGGAGGGAGGGAGGTAGATAGATAGATAGATAGATAGATAGATAGATAGATAACAGATGAGCAAAGTTTGAACAGATTCCCCTTCTTGCTCCATAGCTAAGACCAACTTGAACTCACTGCCGATCGATCTGCATCTACGTCCTCAGTGCTGGGGTTACAAGTAGGTACCACTTTCAGTTTTGGTTGTTCTTGTTTTAACTACATGGTGATAGAGATGGACCTTACACATGCTGAATACTCTTGTGCTGAGCTATAAGCTCAGTCCCATGAACAGACCTTTGTACATGAGAGATGTACCACTGCCCAATGAACACATGAAAAGATGCTCAACAATTATTAGTCAGGGGATAACTTAAATCCAAACCTTTTAAGAATTGGCTGTGGTCTGATCTAAGTCACATCACAATGGTAAAAACTGTTTTTTCGCGGGACAGTGGTGGTGCACGCTTTTAATCCCAGCACTTGAGAGGCGGAGGCAGGTAGATTTCTGAGTTCGAGGCCAGCCTGGTCTACAAAGTGAATTCCAGGACAGCCAGGGGTACACAGAGAAACCCTGTCTTGAAAAACCAAAAAACAAACAAACAACCAAACAACCAAACAGACAAAAAAAACCCAAAACCAAAAACCAAACAAACAAACCCCCCTCCTATTTTTTTCAGGTTGTGCCTTGCCCTAATAAACTTCATTTTATAAGCAGCATTTGCCTCTGGACTCAGATACTTAGTGGGCACATAAGTCTGTAGAGCCATGCTCCTACAGATACATAACTATACCATGGGATACCCTGCTTAGACCTGTCGCCTGACCATCCAGTATGTGTGTCAAGAGACGGACAGACAGAAAGCTCAACGGTCCCAGGGCTTTAGCCCAGCTCAGTCTCCATGGTTACCACAGCCTACTCATCCGCCTGTCCATATATTTGTCCATCTGGAACTGCTGCCTCTTCATCAATCTAGACTTTCCTGTCCTCTGCTTCTGCATCCTCCATGGTCTTGAACCTTGATTCTACAGCTTTAGTCAAACCTGAGGCTCAGCTCAAACCTGTGACCCAGCAATACAACCTGCAGAACTGCCTCTAGTTCACTGTCTGAGCCCACAGTGAGCCCTTTGCATTTTTATCAGCCTTAGGCCTGCCTCCAGTCAAGCTTCCTTGCTTAAAACCACTTGAAGTTGACTCTAGCCCCCATTATCCTTCATGGCTACCATTCTGTAACCTACATCTATACATACATGTATATAAAGATACAATGACTATGTGATTTTGTAATATGTGACCTGGGACTTAATATTAGCAAACTAAGATGGAAATAAAAGAACCTCTTCTTGCCTCAGCTCTCAAGGACTTTAGAACGTCTCAGCAAAATGCTTTTAATGGGTTTGAGGCCAGCCTGGTCTACAGAATGATCACAGCCAAGTTCCTGGACAGCCATGGCTACACAGAGAAACTCTGTCTCAAAAAACATAAACAAAAAACTTTCAACAAAACCAGCAATTTGTAAGTGTACCATTATTCAATAAATTCTAACACTGAATAAAGACACATGCATGTTCTTGTAAGCTCCAGACACAGCACACTCTCAACTAAACCACAACCAGAAACCACTTCAGTCAAGTCAGGATCAAAAATAAGAAGATGGGTATGGTGGTGCATGCAGGAATCACAACACTCAAAAGGCTGCGGGTTCATGACTACCCACAAACAAAACCCTTACCATCTTCTTGAAAAGAGACTAAGGTGGTGGTGCAAGCCACCTGGGAGCAGCTTTAATCCCAGCACTAAGGAGGCAAAGACAGGTGGATCTTTGTAAGTCTGAGGCCAGCCTAGTCTACTGAGTGAGTTCTAGGAAAGCCACGGATACAGAGAAACCCTCTCAGAAAACCAGGGGGAGATGGGGCAAAAACCAATCACAGACCTAGGAAAAGGACAGGTAATGAAAGCTGTAAAATGCATTCAACTGGAGCTCTTGATTCCTCCAGATGTTCACACTGTTTAAGAGTTTCCTATTAACTCATTTTATAAGCACAGCCTGAAGTCCTGTGGAGCTGGGGTCCACTATGCATTTCTATACCACAGGCTGGACTAACAGCAGGAATAGTGGCTTGGTGGTACCTCTTCACTGGGGTACTACCCCAGTTAGGCAGGGTACACCCTGGGAGCAGCAGACAACCTGAGACATTTGGAGAAACAGGCTTTTTCAGTCATTTAGGATCCATTACTAGTATTTCAAATCTTGCAATGTGTATGGCCAGAAAGCAGAGGTGTTCTCCACTTGTGTTAACTGTTCTCCTGTAAACCTGGAGAACCAAGTGGTTCTCAAAACCAGTCTAAGACCTGCATTCCTCCCAGTTGAACTCACATACATACAAGGTATGACTGCACCGTGGCCTTCACATCACTGCCTGCTTACTGACATCACTGCCTGCTCTCTGACATGCTCACTGACATCACTGACTGCTCTCTGACATCTCTGCCTGCTCACCGACATCACTGCCTGCTCACCGACATCACTGTCTGCTCTCTGACATCACTGCCTGCTCTCTGACATGCTCACTGACATCACTGCCTGCCCTCTGACATGCTCACCGACATCACTGCCTGCTCACCGACATCACTGCCTGCTCACCGACATCACTGCCTGCTCTCTGACATCACTGCCTGCTCACTGACATCACTGCCTGCTCACCGACATCACTGCCTGCTCTCTGACATCACTGCCTGCTCTCTGACATCTCTGCCTGCTCTCTGACATCACTGCCTGCTCACCGACATCACTGCCTGCTCACCGACATCACTGCCTGCTCTCTGACATCACTGCCTGCTCTCTGACATCACTGCCTGCTCACTGACATCACTGCCTGCTCACTAAGATCAGAAGTGACTTCCATGTTCCTTGCTAGATCCTCCCAAAGGCTGTAACTACCCTCTTTGCTTAACCCACAAGCCTAGTAGCCATGCTAGATAGGTAAAATAATTTGAGTGTCCATAAAAAGAAAAAGTCATGGCAACCTGACTACAGAACGGTAAAGAATTATAAAGACTCATTTCTGTGGGGTCTCTCTTCCTAACGTAACTCTAGGCCCAGGCTTCCCAACAGCAGCTACTAAGGAATGGGGAGTTAAACATCCCTGAGAGGCCAATAAAGGTTCCACAGATGGATAACAAAGGCCATAATCGTCCAACTTTGTCCTCAGCTCCCTAATTTGAGATGAAGACCTGGTAGGGAGACAAAGGCCAGACGGGCATTTTGTACCAGTAGAGCCCCTAAAGCAGACCAGCCCAACAAGTTCAAGACTAGAACAGACACATTTAGCTAAAGCTGTGGGTCTATCAGCTTCCCTTTATTTAATATGACCAACTCTAGATAAGGGAAGATTGCCCCGATTCCAGCATACCACGAACCCTTCAGAGTCCACCCTCTGCCTTCTAGGGAATCTTTCCGTGTGCCTTGCTGCTCTGTATGCTCATTTTTAATAAAAGTGTTTTCCACTGGCTGATTATGTCTGAGATTTCCCCTGAGGCTACCTGATGTGCTTGGTTTTTCCTGACTTTCAATTCTTTAGCTGGCAGGGAAATGAACGCAATCCAGATCCAAGGAGGTTATCCCCTGTACCAACCTAGAGGCCTTGGGACTGGCATCCCTTCTAAACATGACAAGGCCCATAGACCAAAAGACCCTTTCTTTCCCCTGATAGTCTCCCTCTCCTTCCAGTTCCTACTGCTCCATCCTCTCCTTGGGTTTTCTTTTAGTTTCTTTTTCCTTGTCTTTTTTATTTTTTTTCCTTCTTCTGACCCCACCTTCCCCCTTTCCTCCCTCTCATTCCCAACCCTCTTTACTCTGGGGCTTCCACTCAACAGTCATAGATGAGCTAGGCAAGCATTCTACGAGTTCCAGTCCTCCCTGGGTCTTCCTGCAAAGCTGTATTTTATATATCTGAGCAGATAGAGACAAGGCTAACTGCACTGATTCATCAATTCGGAGGGGTTTGGTTTTGTTTTAAATACTTAGGCTGGAGTTTGGGGAATCTTCCCTTATTTAGTTTTGTCAGTTTAAAGAAATGTTTTTTGTTTTTTATTGGTTTTTTTATTCTGAGATTTTTCAAAACAGTTCATGTAAATATCTGCCTGTAAAAGAATAAAGTCAGCACTTGAGAGTCTACGTGGCTCTGCAGGCCGAATGGAGCAGTGGGTGTGTACCTCGCTATTGCTATAACGTGCCAGCTCAGAGATGAAACGCATGTGGTCTTCACGGATCTGGATCATCTGCTCACAGATGTTGTACTGTGGGCTGCTGCTGGAGGACGTGCAGGTCCACCTGGGGATGGAGAGAGAGCCGTGTGTGACTAGAGGCACCAGCACAGTGCCCGGGTGCAGCAGGGGAAGGCACTGTGGTGCTAGGACCATTCAACAAGTTTTACGGTTACAGAAAAGTTGATAAAGGAATATTTGACAGGAACCATCTGGGGCCTATAAAACCTGAAGCATGAACTACATAGCTTTCACTAGGAAAGGTTGGCTGACTCCCTGAGGGAGAAATACAATGTCTAAATCATAGCTAAGTGGTTAGTACAGGCTGGTTACTGGTATGAGCATCCAACAAGTCAGTAAAAACACCAGAGAAATTCAATGGGCTACGCGCACCATACAGTCAGTAAGATCATATACATATAGTAAGTTGTAACGGTAAGTTACGGAACCTTGACAGCTGAGACTATTGTCTGTATATAGACAAAGTAGGTGCTTCAGGACCTGAGGGCCACAGTGTCTCTGCCACATCTGATACAGTCATATCACACACACACACACACACACACACACACACACTCCCTCTTTTAACCATTTCCATTTAAAAGCGTTTAAGATCAGTCTCATTTCTAGGGACCTTACAAACACAGGCCTGGATTGGTTTAGCCCTCGGGTGACAATTTTGTAAACTCTGCTAATATACATGAATAGCCCCTGCTCCTCTCCAGGCTTGATTGACAAGCATGTTTCACCACATCTCTGTGTCCAGAAAAGTATTTTTATAGTCTCAACTAGCACTTTGTGGTAGAAATCTTTACAATAATAAAAATATTTTAAGTCTTTGCTGCCCAACATGCTAATCACTGGCCAGGGAACATTCGAACTGGCCATGGAACATTCGAACTGTGTTTGCATTACTAAAGAAGTTAAAATGTTTAGTGCTTTCATCAATGAATTTAATTAAACTTAAACATTTGCTTGCATACCTGTGAGAATGTCAAGGGAACTCCTTTAGATAAATGCATGCTATGGAGATGCCCAGAGAGTCCTGCAAGCTCTAGGGGGCAGCTTATTCTTTTCCTACCTGGACTTATTCTCCTCATAGTGTGCGCTGGTCTTGATGTATCTTGCCAGTTCTATTTGCATATCTCCAAAAAGTGGAACCACCTGCAGCTGCTGTATTCACATAAGAAAAAGAAAGAGAATGTCACAAAGAACATCTAGTCACCAAATGAATAATCATTAGGAAAATAACTAATGCCATTAGCTTGAGTTGAACACAGTTGTAGATCATCCAATATATAAAATATCTACTTTTAAAAGAACAAACTACAATTTAAGAAACAACATATGAAAGTATGTTTAAAGACTTAACTTACACGCCGGGCGGTGGTGGTGCACGCCTTTAATCCCAGCACTTGGGAGGCAGAGGCAGGTGGATCTCTGAGTTCAAGGCCAGCCTGGTCTACAGAATGAGTTCCAGGACAGCCAGAGCTACACAGAGAAACCCTGTCTCGAAAAAACAACAAAAAAACAAACAAACAAACAAACAAAAAAAGACTTAACTTACCATGTTGCTATAACCATAGCTGCATTTCTGTATATTCGTAACACTTAAGATATAAAAATTTATAGGCAAACAGTATTCAATAGATCTACATACTCATGAACAAAAGATGTTTAAGATGTCAAAGCAAAAGTTCTATCCTTAAAAAATCCTAGAGAAAACTCTGAATGAATGGAATATAATGTTCATGAATTAGAAGGCCCAATATTTATTGATTGATTGACTGTTATATAAACTGATTATATGATTGTTCCATGGTATGGTTAAAGTGAAGATTTTAGACAGACAGAGACAGAGAGAGAGAGAGAGAGAGAGAGAGACAGAGACAGAGACAGAGACAGAGACAGAGACAGGCAGAGGCATCTGGAAGAATCCAGAGCAGAAAGAGAAAGTAGACTGGACATGGCCAAGAAGGGATGAATAGCAGGGGACAGAGAATAAAGCAAAGAGTGAGAAGCAGCAGCAGAGAGGACCCAGAAAGAGGGAGAACAGAGACATCAAGAGCTCACACATATCAAAATTAGCGGGGTTATAAGGAGTATGAGTAGCTGGTGGGGAGGGAAGGCCAGGAGCTGGAGGGTGTTTAGGGCAGGGGAGGAGGTGAGAAGAACTAGGAGGCCAGAATGGACATTGAAATGTGTAACAGGTACATGAAAGAGAGCCTGGAGGCCAGCATGAGCTTTAGTATGCTGACAGGCACCACAGGTATCCATTTTCCCCTTCTGCCTTTTGAAATTTGGGAAATGGAGTTTCCTTTGGACTTGATAGTTTATTAAGTTTATTCTTTGTTGTTGCTGGGATCAAATTCCAGGATCAAGTAAGTATAAGCACTTCGCTACCAAGCTATATTCTCAGGCCAGATTAATATTTATGGAATCCCAATCGATATTTCAGTAGGAAAATGCCTGTTTGTAAACCAGCAAACCAGTTCTAAAATGTATGGTGGAAAGCACATGCACGCGTACAACCTTTAAAAGGTCCCTCTCAAGGATCTCTCCCCCCTCCCACCCCGTCTCTATCTCTCTCCCATGTCCCCACTCCAAGACAGCCTTTCATTCTCACCCTTCCCATGATAAATTTCTTGCATTAGATCTGTCACGTGACGTGATTTTTATAGCATACCTTGGCCTGGACCCACCAAGGTACCCTCTGCTGCCTAATCCTAACAGTACCTAAGATTATCTTAAAGAATAAAGCTGGACGCGATCATCTTCTGAATAAGTACACCTGGGAGAAAGCTGCAGATAGTAAGGCAGTGTAGCCCTGCATCAAGGAAGGAAGCCAGAATACAAGACAGAGACCCAGGACAGATCCACAGACTAATGTATGAGCTGGAGAGGGTGCCAAGCACGGGAGACATAAATGTCTCTGTAACAAATAAGCAGGGTAAACTGAATAACCATACTAGAAAAACAAAAAATTCCCAAGAATGTCAACCTTTACCCCCACACACAAATAAATATGGAGCCAGTTCTAGAGAGGGCCTATAGATCTAGATGAAAAAGGAAACAGAGTATTTCACAAAGGTATCTTAGTAGAAGATTCTTGGGATGTCTTACAGAATGTGTACAAATGAAAAGATGACTGGCTCTCTCAAGGATACAATAAAATCAAGAACTTCTCTTGGTCAAATAACACCATAAAGCAAGTGAAGAGCAGAGGGGCTGAGAACAAAGCTCTCACAGCTCAATGACAGAGCTTAAGTGCTTATCATGTGTGAGACCTTGGGTTCAGCCCCAGCAGCGAAAGGAAACAAAGAACCTGAATAAGAGGAAGGGAAAAGGGAAGATGAAGTCTAAGGGTATAAAGTTTCAGCACCGAAATGGACCTAATGCTGACAACATTAACAGTCTTATATTGCTTGAAATTCACTACTAGAATACGTTTAAAGGCTCTCTACATGAAAAATAAGTATGAACTCAATTAGTTCACAGTGGATACATGTATTAAGACATCACATTATACACCATAAATATAAACTGGATTTATTTGTCAACTGTCTTTTTAAAGCTGGGGGGGGGGGAGGAGTTGAGACACAAAAAGGGGGTGCACTATTGCAGGGCTGGGTGGAGTAGGAGTGTCCCTGCAGACTTCAAAGAGGTGAGAATGAAAAGTCGGTACAGCTGGACTTTGTCAGCCAGACTGGATCAAAACTTTGGAGTCTCATCCTCTGGTTTAATGTTTTTTTGTTTTTTTTGTTTTTGTTTTTTTTTTTTACACATTTAAGGACAGTCAAATTTCAGGAAAAAGTCTCCATGTGCAATTCCCAATACAAAGTTTCAGTGGCAGCTACATTGAAAGCTCTTCGTAAAGTAGTTCCACTGGCTGATAAACAGAGCTCAGGGTATGGCTTAAGGAGGAATGATTTATAAGAAGCATAAGGAGAGATTCTATTGGTGAAGAATGCAAAATACATGGCACCTTTTTCATAAGGATGGGTCCTAGTCACTGAGAGACAAGGCCCAGGATTAGGACCTAAACAATGCCCAGGATTAGGACAACACTCACTTCCCCCTTTCAGGTGAAATAGCATCATTTCTTTCCTTCCCTTGAAGAAAATAAAAAGTCACCATGTTTAACAGTTCTGGATCTTCTAATGCTTTCGGTGAGCTGTGCCTTCTACACTGCAAGTATTCTTAAAACATATATCCAATAAAAGACTTAGCTCTACAACATACAGACAATTACAAACTAATAGAAAAAAAAGAGCAGTAAAGATGAAAAAGCATTAACACAAAAGGAACATACCAGGGACACGTCAGGAAATATCAGCCAATAAGAACACAGTGGGGCTGATGTTCAGTGGGTTATATACTTGTGCAAGCTTTAATACCTGAGCTCAATTCTCCAGAACCCATGCAAAAGCTGAATGCAGGGCATGCGTGGGTCTCTAAAGCTCAATGGCCAGCCAGCCTGGGGAAATCAATGAGCTCTAGGTTCAGGGAGAGATCCTATCTCAAAAAGTAAGTTAAAGAGACAGAAAGAAATATGTGACATCATCCTCTAACCTTCATCATTCATGTGCATGTACATCCACATGCACACACCTACTCCAACATGTACGTATCCCACACATATATACACACAAATAAAAGACACACATGTTACACAGACATGCATGCAGGCAAATTATCCATACGCATAACATAACAATAAATCATAAAAAGGACAAATAAATGACTTCATGATGCAATCCAAAGTTTTGGAAAACCAAGGGAAAAAAAGCTAACTCAAACCTGCACAGCAAGAATTAGTAAAAATCAGAGCAGGAATTAATGAAATAGAAACAAGGAAAACAATACAAAGAATCAACAAACCTCTGAGGTGGCTCTGTAAGATAAACAAGATCACCAGTCCTTTATCCAACTAATGAGAAGAAAGAATGAATGCAAATTAACAGAACCACAAGTGAATAGAAAGCATTCCAACAAACATCAAGGAAATTCAGAATATTAAGGGAATTCTTTGAACACCTGTACTCCATTACATAGTACAAAGTAAAAGTCATGGATGAACTTCTTGATTAAGCCGAACTGTCCAAATCAAACCTGGAATTCTGTGACCTGCATGGCTTATCCCTAACAAGTACAGAAAAGATGGGATTGGGTGGCCTTGTGCTCTGACCCAGGCTACTGCACAAACTCAGCACATTTGTTTTAAACTTCTGAATCAAGGGAATGGGTTCATTGTAGACAGCTAAATGAGAAGGTGACTCTATAAAACTTTCTACCCAAAATGTGCCCTGGCTACAAGATATGCAGTGATAAAGATGAAACAGAGATTGGGTAATGGCCAACAAATGACCCATCCAACTTGACACTCATCCCATGGGAGCCAACCCCTGATACTGTTAATGATACTCTGCTATGTTTGCAGACAGGAACCTAGCATAACTGTCATTCAGTAGCTGATGGAAACAGATGGCTCAAAGACACCACAAGACCTACAGAGTCAACTATCTTGGGCCCATGAGGGCTCACAGAGACTGAACCACCAACCAAAGAACATGCAGGGGCTGGACCTCGGCCCTTTTACACTAATGTAGCAGATGTGCAGCTTGGTCTTCATGTGGGTCTCCTAACAACTGGAGCAGGGGCTGTTTGCTGTCTCTGACTCAGACTCTGTTGCCGGCCTATGGCTCCCTTTCCCCCAGCTGGGTTGCCTTGTCTGCCTCAGTGAGAGGATGTGCTCAGTCCTGATGTGCCAGGACAGGTTGGTACCTATGGGTACCTCAGAGAAGGGGAGGTGGAAAGGTGGGTAGAGTGGTATGAGGGTAGGGCAGGGAGGCGAGGAGGGAGGGGGCTGCAATCAGGACGTAAGATGAATAAATTAATTAATGAAAAACTGAGGAGATACAGTTACTGAATACACCTGGGCAGAATGCCAAAATATTATATATAGCTGGACAAGGAAGCAGGCTGTCCAAACCCAAGTTGTAGACACTTGTGCAAAATGGTCTCGGTAGGGGTTGTACATGTGAATATGCACGGGTGCGTGCGCTTGTGTGTATGTGTGTGGTACAATAAATAATTAAAGACATCATGAATTTGCAAGGAAGACTAGGGAAAAGTAGGAGGAGGGAGTAGAAGTGATGTAGACACAGTAGTCATATATAAAGTTCTCAAAAAAGTACAATTAAAAACAAAAATCACAAAATGTCAGCACCACCAGCAGCATCAAGCTGTAAGGAAAAGTGAGACCTGTCTAAAAAAGACAGATAGCATGTGAGTGGAAGGTGAGTTCCACTGTGTCCTTCTGGAACACAACGTCCACCTCCACGCTGTCACATCCCTTGTCTACCTACTCCTCCTACACGTAAAGGTCTTAGCATTACCTCTATTCAAGCCTTGTGCCAGTCATATGTCTGCTGACTCAATTTTCTGTTTGGGGGGCCATGGACTATAGATTTTAAAATATCATCATCATCATCATCATCATCATCATCATCATCATCATCATCATCATGCATTATTATATAATTGCTGCACATGCCACAGCAATCACGAAGAGGCCCAAGGAAAATCCTCAGGAATCAGTTCTCTCCTTCTACCTTGTTGCAGCTGGGTCTCTCTCTCTCTCTCT
>NW_022196904.1:46324223-46326868 GCF_008632895.1 Mastomys coucha | reverse complement strand
CTCTCTCTCTCTCTCTCTCTCTCTCTCTCTCTCTTTTCTCACCTTAGCTATTCCTCTGATACTATGATAAAACACCATGACCAAAAATAAACTTATGAAGGGAGGGGTTTATTTTAGATTATAGTTCCAGGGAGAGATTCGTGATGGCCTGGGAGGCACTGCAGCAGATGGCTGAAGCAGGATGCTGAGAGAGCACATCTTCATTCAGATGAAGAAAGTCAATAGGTTGAGCTGGAAGTGGGGTGAAGACATAGACTCTCAAAGCCCACGGGGGACTCCTTCCAGGAAGGCAGCACCATCTCCCTACACAGCACCAACCAACAACTGGGGACCAAATGTTCCCACACTTGAGGCTAAGGGGAACACTTCTCCTTCAAAGCACCACAGAGCTGTTGTGCATTCTCCATGTTAACTGGCGTCTGGGCTTCCAGATAATCCTCCTGTCTCTACTTTGCCATCTTGCTATAGGAGTGGATTACAGATGCTCAGCACCACATTTGGCATTTTATGTGGCTTCTGGGGACCAAAGTCTGGTCATAAAGCTTATATAGAAGATGCTTTTTACCTTGCTAAGCCATCTCCCAGCCCTGGATCGGGGATCTTATTTGAATTCTCTGCATCAGTACCTTCCTGGACCAGGGTCAGTTACTGACGTGCTCAGTCAGCCCTAGCTTTTCTTCCCACCCAGGCACATGGAGCACATGGAGTTTCAAGCCTATGGGTCTTAACTAATGTAATGCTGCTTGCTTTATAAGGACCGAATTGCCTCCTGGAAGCTTACCCGCCATACCAACTGCCTGGACTATAAAGATCAGACATTCTTGGGGGAAATCCAGGTTGATGAAGCCCTGTAGGATCTTTTTATGGATATTCTTTAAATGCTCTGGGCAAGACATCTAGGTTTAGCCAGACATTGGCTAAAAAAAGAAGAGGTAACTATCAGATTCCTCTGCTCAGAGCTCCACAAACCACAGGGTCTTAGAGGTGGCCCTGACCACCACCACCAGAGAATGGTCAAAGCAACCTACTTAAGATACTACTGTCTTAGATAACTGCCTTCTCTGATCTGCAAAGCGACTGATCCAACAAATGCTCTAACCCATATGCAACCACTCACCACTAAAAATAAAACCGAGCAACAATCCAGTGTCTTAACCAACCCTTTGTCAACTCTTCAGAATGGACAATGTTTCAAGCACATTCACATCGCATGTCGACCGGCAGCTGGCACTGAGAAACTATTCAGGGCCGAGGGAATGAGAAACTGATTGTCCTACAAGCACTATGTTATTTAAAAATTGATATTCATGGAAAGAAAAGGGAGGACAGAAAGTATACAAGATATGCCTGTATTAAAACTTAAAAAAAAGAAATATAAAAATGTTAGTTAATAGTTAATATGTAGGGCTGGAGAGATGGCTCAGTGGTTAAGAGCACTGACTGTTCTTCCAGAGGTCCTGAGTTCAATTCCCAGCAACCACATGGTGGCTCACAAACATCTGTAATGGGATCTGATGCCCTCTTCTGGTGTGTCTGGTGTGTACTCACATAAAATAAATAGACAAATCTTTTTTTTTTAAAAAAAGAGTTAATGTGTAGTTTAAAGTTATATGAATCTAATATAAATTACACATCTACAGTTTTTTATTAGAGCTAGACTTCAAAATCCCGATCTCCTGGTACTGCAGGCAAGCCTGAAGTCTATCTCTGCAGGGGTCCTGCTGTAACTAAACACGTCATCATTATATGGAAGATTCAGAGCCAACAATTACTGAGCTGCATTGTAATTTCTTAATAAAATGTTTTACAGCAAAAGAATGAGAGAAGTAAAGGGACACAAATTTATCTGTAATTAGTTACTATGACTGGCAGTAAAGACACACTGGTCAAATACAGAACTGACCTAGATCATTGTACTGACTGGTTTTGTGTGCCAATTTGACACAGGCTGGAGTTATCACAGAGAAGGGAGCTTCAGTTGGGAAGTGCCTCCATGAGATCCAGCTGTAGGGCATTTTCTCAATTGCCCCTTGTGGGTGGTGCCATCCCTGGGCTGGAAGTCTTGGGTTCTATAAGAGAACAGGCTGAGCAAGCCAGGGGAAGCAAGCCAGTAAGAAACATCTCTCCATGACCTCTGCGTCAGCTCCTGCTTCCTGACCTGCTTGAGTTCCAGTCCTGACTTCCTTTGGTGATCAACAGCAAGATGGAAGTAAGCTGAATAAACCCTTTCCTCTCCAACTTGCTTCTTGGTCATGATGTTTGTGCAGGAATGGAGACCCTGACTAAGACAATCATTGTTCTCTGTGTTTATAGGTCTTATTGAAAGACATACAGGCATAAACCTTTTTCTTCCTGGATCTTGTATGTATATTTCATTATACTAAAATGGTTCTAGCACATGATAAAATAAAAATAAGCAAACCTACAAGCTCTCCTCACAGGTTCCCATGGGGATTCTTTTCACAAACAGAAGGTTGGGCATATGCAGCCAGAGGCAAAGGGGGAAAAAGTTGTATGATTCCATTTCTACACTACCCAACCCAGGGAAAAAAGCAAGGCAAGGAGCAGGAAGGGAATAGCAGCCACCTTTCCAGAAGGGAGATCAAGTCATGGCATGTGCCTCACAGGAAGGGGACAGCAGCCAC
>NW_022196904.1:46322874-46324079 GCF_008632895.1 Mastomys coucha | reverse complement strand
GCCACCTTTCCAGAAGGGAGATCAAGTCATGGCATGTGCCTCACAGGAAGGGGACAGCAGCCACCTTTACAGAAGGGAGATCCAGTCATGGCATGTGCCTCACAATCACTCACAGAATCACGGGGCAACAATTCAATGCATATATCCATAAAGACATTCATCATCAATGCTCAGAACTAAGCAAAAACCTTTGTCAAAAATGTTTGTCTATGTACAGATTCATATATATGTGTGTATATATACACACACACACATATATATATACACACACATACACATATATATATATATACACACACATATATATACCTACATATAACACATGTATATGTACATTTAAAACTCACCTTGAGAGCCGGGTGGTGGTGGTGCACACCTTTAACCCCAGCACTTGGGAGGCAGAGGCATGTGGATTTCTGAGTTCGAGGCCAGCCTGGTCTACAGAGTGAGTTCTAGGACAGTCAGGGCAACATAGAGAAACCCTGTCTCAAAAAAAAGAAAAGAAAAGAAAAGAAGAGAAAAAGAAAAAAGAAAAGAAAACAAAAGAAACTCACCTTGAAGTACTTGTCTATTTTGGATAAATTTATTCTTTTCTTGGCATCTAGTTTGTAGATGTTACTCACACTCCCATCCATCAGGTACAGACCAAATCCCATGACCTGCAAAGCCACAAAATAGTGCAAGATAACACACAGACTGACCTATCAACTGACCCATACAGATAGATGCACACTGCCAGAGCTGGTAACTCTGAAATCACAAATCACCCTTCCCTCAATGGCGCTCTGAAATAATGAGCTTCCCTCCGAAATAAAACCTTGTCCCTTATACATGCCACGTCCTGTGGCTACTTCAGCTTCCTCCGCAGACACTCAGGTGCCAATGCCTGCTGAGCAGAGAGGATGGTGTTTAAGTAGTAGATGCAGGCAACTGCGCAAGGGAATTAGGAGACGCTTCCTCAATAATGCCACAAGTTTCATTCTTGCCTACTGAACCCAAGTGCTACAACTGTAATAGTACTGTTCTCAGAGTATCATGAACAAGGATGGGCAAGCATACAATCAAGAAGACTTAACCTCTGCAGGGTGGTGGTGGTGCACACCTTTAATCCCAGCACCTGGGAGGCAGAGGCGGGCGGACTTCTGAGTTCGAGGCCAGCCTGGTCTACAGAGTGAGGTCCAGGACAGCCAGGGCTACACAGAGAA
>NW_022196904.1:46311021-46322822 GCF_008632895.1 Mastomys coucha | reverse complement strand
AAAAAAAACACACAAAAAAAAAACAAAAAAACCAAAAACCCCAAAAAACCAAAAAAAACAAAAACAAACAAAAAAAAAGAATACTTAACCTCTGAAATGACACAAACTCAGATTTGTTAGTTACCCAGCTCACAGCGACTGTAACTGCGTTAAGCTGTATATTTTTTTAAGGTTTTACTGTGGATTAATACCTACTATTCGGGGCTGGTGAGATGGCTCAGCGGGTAAGAGCACTGACTGCTCTTCCGAAGGTCCTGAGTTCAGATCCCAGCAACCACATGGTGGCTCACAACCACCCGTAATGAGATCGGACGCCCTCTTCTGGTGCATCTGAAGACAGCTGCAGTAAATTACACCAGAGCAAGTGGGGCTGGCAGAGGTCCTGAGATCAACAGCAGCCACACACATGATAGCTCACGGCCATCTGTACAGCTACAGTATATGCATACACATAAAATAAATAAAAATAAATCTTAAAAAAAAAATACCTACTATTCGAAGTCTGTATGCATCTTTTTCTTCAGTGAACTTGGGTTACAAAGGGTAATTTCATTTACAGGCTACTTGCTAAAAATCAAAGCAGCACTGACTAGCCTAGCCTGAGTAACTAGGCTGTTGTAGAGCGGCACTATCCAAGACACGGCCATGCATATACTTAACTTTCAGTGTCTATGTAAACTGATACATTCAATCTGGCAACAACCGGCTGCACAATCCCAATGTGTCCTGGGAACATGGCAAGCGTTGCATCAGCTAGCACAGTCATAGTCATGACGTGTCTGCTATCACAGACCACCCATCAGGTGCTCTCCTGACAAGGATGTGTCACAGGTTGGAGCAGCAGGCAAATTCAGCAGACAGTGCCCCAGACAAACTGTGTGCCCAGGTGGTGAGCAAGACAAAGAGAACATGTGTATACTTAAGAGATGCTGTCTACATACATGACAGCATGAGAATAAAAAAAAAAGGTTGGAAAAGATTCTGGACTAAGTACAGCCTTTTATAGGGCTGTGCTTCATCCCTGAGGAAAGGCTGTGCCCTCTCGTCGGCACACGTACTTTGAGAAGCATGTGTTTTTCGCTGGGCGTCAAGTACATTCTGTTCTCATAGTAATCCACACACAAATTCACGATGTCTGCCAGGAGTTCTTCATAGCCAGAAATGACCTCAAGCTGCTGCTGCAGAGACTGAAGCACAAAGGAAAGATATTAGCTACCGCCCACTCCAGCCTCACCAGCAACACAGGATGTCAATGGTGTACAGAGACACCGGCCTTACTTGTGTAATCTTGTTGTGGTTGGCCAGGAACATGGACAAATTCTGTGACTCCTGGATAGATTGTGGATCTGCCATTTTACGTAAAAACTGAGCAGCCCTAGAAAGAAAAGAGTCAATTCCAAAGCATATCTACAAATTGATGATGGGGGTGCAGGATCGGGAGGGGGGGATGAGAAGGCCCCATGGGGAACTTGGGGGCAGGGACAATCACTAATCTCCTCTACCTGCAGTTATTGGCAGAAATATGTGTTGCAGAAGCTGCTTATGGATTTATGGATTCAGCCTCTTGTAGCATCCCTGACCTTAACTTTAGGGGAAGCTTTTGCAAGCTTAGACCAGTGCCAGAGAGCTTTTGTACTCTGTTGTTCATGGCCAACGGACTTCATCAACAGGTATCTATACTCTGGTCTCTCCTATACATAGGTGAATGTCTACCTTCATCTATGGGTCAAAGTATCGACATCTAGTCTGTGTCAGAGAAGATCTTGTCTGTGCGTATTCTGACTCCAAAAAGTCCTGAAATGCATTGTTAGGGATCTTTCCAAAAACCTCTCTGGGCCACCACTATTTCCAACAAGAAGTAAGTGCCCCTCCCCAGTTATGCTATTTCAGTCCACTAACACTGGAACTTCCCAGAGTCCTAGATTTGCCAACTATTCAGCTGCACAATGTGAGGCACAAAAAAAAAGGGAGTGGGGGTTTGCACAGTAAAATCCCCAAAGGCACATGTTGAGTCTGTGTGGAGAAACTGTAAGAAATCTTTACATGTAACAGAAACTGCCCATAAGACTCTATCTGTGCAACCCAGAATCTTAAACTTTTACAGTTCCGCAAGAAGGGATCATATTCACAATGAATTCACTTCCTTTCTTCCTCATGATCAGCCTGAACTTTCCAAGAAATGATAACGTGTCTCCCTTGCAGTGGCTCTGGCCAGGTAACCAAGACACCTGCCAACTGTGCATTGGGTAAGATCATAAAACCTCCTGTCTGCAATGAAGTGCCAGGGTTCCTCAGCACACAAGGGACAAACAAGGGAGATGACTTCTCTGAGGACTTCACTTTGGTATCCTTGGATGAAAAACCCATGTTCCCCACAACAAGCAGTTCCCTAGGGCAAGCACCTCCACACAGCGAACAAAGATAGATGTATATGTTTATTATCTCAAGGAAACTAAGCACCCAGATTCCCTCCAAACCTCTGAAGCTCATCCAAAAACTGCAGGCTGCACAAGATGTATAAAACCCTTAAACTGTCAGCTACTCCTGCACCTTATTCTTGGCACCATGTATTCACAGTCCTAAGACTGATAAGTAGCTGCTATCAAGAAAAAATGATGGGCTGGAGAGATGGCTCAGCAGTTAAGAGCACTTAACTGCTTTTCCTAGAGGCCCTGAGTTCAATTCCCAGAAACCACATGGTGGCTCACAACCATCTGTAATAGGATCTGATGTCTTCCAGTGTGTCTGAAGATAGCTACAGTGTACTCATATAAAATAAATAATAAATAAATCTTTTTTTAAAATGATGATTTTAGCACATAGGAGATATGCACCTGTAAGGCTAAGACAGGCCTTCTCTGGGTAGACCCACCACACACTGCAGGTCTGCGCTCACCTCTTATATGCTGAGTGGTCATTCTTCACACTGCACTTCATGTTCTTCAGCTCATCCAACACAGCAAACATGTTGATAAATTTGCCCAAGGTGATCAAGTAGGCTTCAGACACAAAGTCCTTTCTCCTCTCAGCATGACACAGTCGCCTCACTTCCCCACAGAAACGCTCGATGGCATTTCTCTGAGCGCACAAAGGGGAAGGCAGAAGAGTCCTTGTGAGCAGCTTATCAACTCCATGTTCACCCTTCAGGGACAGTCCCTCATTCACTGTTTCTCTCTAAGGCTCTAGGATCACCTTCCATCTCACATAGAGACCCTTGTCTGAGCAATTTCCATGCCTTTCTTTGCTCTGTAAAATCATTATTTATTTCTGCAATTTAGCAACTGCATCTTTTACTAAAGTGAAAGAAGTTTGCTGATTATTCCAGCAAAACTACTGTGATGGTAACCGTTACTGCTGATTGTCAGATGACAGAATCTATGATCACCTGGGAGATGGGTTTGCGAGCTTGCCTACTGGGGATTACCTTGATGATACTAACTGAGGTATAAAGACCCACCTACTATAGGTGATGCCATCCTCTGGCTGGGATCCTAGACTGTAGAAGTAGAGAAAGGAGCTGAGACACAGTATGCATTCTTAACTCTGTGTCCTGATTATGGGAGTGTCGTGACCAGGTGGTTAAAGTTCCTACTGCCTTGAGTCCCTTGCTGCGATGGACTCTACTCTTGAATGGGGAGCAAAAGTGAACCCTTTCTCCCTTAAGTGGCTTCACTGGGGTATTTTGTTATAGCAACAGCCAACAACTGAAGACACTTAATGAGCAAAATGCTTTAATACAACATCTATAATACTGATGCTGACTGTCAGGTGAAAGTAGAGGGGATCCTTTTTGATAACTTTTAAGATTAAACAACAACAACAACAAAAAAAAAAAATCAAGGGAAAGCTACAGTTAAAAACTGTTTAGACATTTCCACGACTTTAAGAAGCAGCCAATGTCTTTCATGTGGCCTTTCTCCTCCCAACTGAAGAGTCAAAGGAAGTCAAGCACAAGGTACCAAGAAGACAAGAAAACAGCTGAAAAACTAGACATATACTGCACTTGGAAGTGATAAATGTGAGCTTTTGCGCAGGATAAAAATCCATGCTAAAAGAGAGGTGAAATAGAAAAGAACGGTTTATTCTGAAGCCTGCTGAGGACTCAGCCCTCCTTTGCCTGATGCAGTCATTTTGCTGTTGACCATGCTGTCCCTACTCGTTAGCATTAAACCCCTTTAATTATTTTAATGTTTTACCTGAAAGTACATAAAATTCATCAGTTTTGTAACCTCAGGTTCAAGGACTTCCACGGTTTTCTCATAAATTTCAACTCTATTAGGCTGCTCGTTGCACTTCACCTGAGCATAAAGAAAGAAAGTCAAAGTCAGGTTTTTATCAGGCTGAAGTGGGCATTCCACAACCGCACAAGGGGTGAAATGGTGAGGCCCGGCAGGACTTGGGACAGGTGTGGCAGAAAAGGGCGAGGCACCTGAGGGATGGCACGGGAGCAGCTCCTCCATGTGTACAGCATGACAGCATATTCTTGGCCTTCCTCTAGCATCTCGTTCTGCAAAATACACAGGACAAATCACGCACAAGCAGAAGAACAAACACAAAGCGAGATGGAAACTGCCTGTAGTCCCACAAAGTACCCTATCTCCCCTTTGAGAGATGGTAGCCTGACAAGAGGCAGTCTGTACATGACAGACCATCATAACTACTGCAAACACCTGCTTCAGCTTCAGCAGGCTGCAAAGGATTCTAGGTGACAGCGCAGTCATTTCTGAGGAGAGCTGCCACAGAGGTGGCCCCACTCAACCCTAAGTAACTACCTGTAATGCAGACCTGAGCTCGGGGTGTGAAAGAAAGCCTGGGCGAGCCACAGCATGCTCATAGCTTCTTCTCCAGTCACACCACGCTTTCTGGTTCAGACAGAGTCCAGAAGCAGGGCTGCCAGCCCAGGAGATACAGGAGGAGAAGGTAACTTCTTACAGCACTAAAAGTTCAAGGATGGGGTCCACAGGAAGAGCACTACCATCATTTTAAAAATTTGCTTTTTAGTGTTCTGATCCATTATTTCCATATCATTTGCTTTGGTAAAAAGGGTAAAAAAACCAGGTCTACAGAGTGAGTTCCAGGACAATCAGGGCTATACAGAGAAACCCTGTCTTGAAAAAACAAAAACAAACAAACAGGGTAAAAACCCATAGGTGTTCTTTAAAATGTGACTAGAAATCTAGCAATGGTTTTTAAGATGCGTTAAAAGTACTGCTTCTTTTCTTGTTGTAACTTCACTTTTACAAATATTTACGGATATGTTTTTCACGGTATTCTTTATTACATAAAAGGGGAAACAGAGTGGATGTAGAAAAATAGTCAACTGTGGACACTGCAATACGGGTTATGCAGACATTAAAAGTATTTTCTCTGGTAAATGCCATGATTTGAAAATGTTCACAAAAAACCACTAAAATATATATTTACACCAACAGAATTCATTTAGAAAACCAAAGTCCCATATGAGCACACACATAACATATGTGAGTACAGACATGGAAAAACGAAGATCGCTAACCAAAAGAGGCACCTTGTAATGCTGGCAAAGAATTTCTCTGGGCCAGAAAAATTTTTGTTTGTTTGTTTTGTTTTTCAAGACAGGGTTTCTCTGTGTAGCCCCCTCTTACCTCTGCCTATCTTGAGATTAGAGTTTTTAAAAGAGTATGCATTATTTTTATAATAAAGGCAAAGACTTCCTTAAAACTCTAAGACATTTTCTTATCTTTCTGTCTACCTAGACTATCAGGAAATATACAGTTTGTTTGCTGTTCAAATATGACACCTGCAAGACAGAAACAAAGAACCAGACACATTACCATGCTAGAGTGGACAGTTGCTTGTTCGATGTATCTTGCAATGCCAGTGACAAATGCATTTCTGTCTTCAAAGTTGGTGTTGAAATTTGGCTGAAGGAAAATGGAAACAAACAAACAAACCATCATGCTGAGGTCAGAGCAGACAGCTGTGTCACAACCGCCCCAAGACCTACCTGATAGAGCAGCGAGGATGGTGGGGGCTCAATGCAGGGCTGCTGGTCAGGCAAAGGTAGCTCCTCCAGGAGGTCCACATTGGACAGTGCATCCTCTAGTGTCACTTGGGCAGCCATCCTGCAACACAAGAAAACATGGAGCCACCAGTGAAGAAAGATGTGGTCGAGAATACACAACAAGCTTGCAGTGGGTTGCATGGGCTTCTCTTCCCTTTCTCTGAAGAGCACTGGAGATGAGCAGAGCACAAGGGCCTGGGGAGCCTTTCCTTCCTCCAGGCTTATTGGGAAGGCTCTCTTGACCTTCAGAGTGGCCCTGGTGTGGTGGTTTGAATAGGAATGGGCCCCACAGACTCATGTGTTTGAATGCTTGGCCTATAAGGAGTGGCACAATTAGGAGATGTGGCCTTGATGAAATAGGTGCAGCTTGTGGGGGAAAGTGTGCCTTTGTGTGGGCAGACTTTGAGGTCTCCTATGCTTAAGCTGCACCCAGGATGGCACACAATTGCTTCTGCTGTGTATGGATCAAGATGTAGAACTCTCAGCTCCTCCAACACCTTGTGCGCCTGCATGCTGCCATGTTTCCCTCCATGATGATATTACCTTACCTTTGAAACTGCAAGCCAGCCCCAATTAAATGTTTTCCTTTATTCAAGTTTCATGGTGTCTCATCACAGCAAAGAGACCCTAAGATAGCTGATTACTATAGAGTATTCTGGTTACTACATTTGCTGTCACTTCCCACACTCTTTCTACACTGGTGCTCCAGTCCTAGTTCCTGGTGCTTAGCCCCCACTCCCCACCGAGTACCTTCTACGCTAATCCTTCATATGGCTGGAAGAGGGCAGCATCTCCTGCATGGTTATTCCAAATATATAAGGGACAGATGTAGGTCATAGAGCACTACCCTTGGCCACCAGCAGTACAGCTACACAGGCGGGCTGGAATTCCAGAGATGCTATTAGAGAAATGTGTCCAAGGTGAACTAGGGAGGTGCCCATTAGAGAGGAAATCATAAACACCAAGGCTAGGACAGAGATGCAGAGAGGTGCAGGTATAACACAAGTCTTCCATGCCAGATACAAGATGCAGAAGAAGTACACAGACCCTCCCTCCCACTCAAAGTGTTCTGGCCCTAGCAGGATGGGTGGTGGGGTACAAAGACAGTCCAGTCTCCTTGAGGGGAGACATGAAGACCTGGGCTCTGTCCACAGGTGGAGCCACAGGACAGGTTGTGTTCTAAAATGGAAGTAACACAAATGAGCCAAAGGAAACACTAATTAGAAGTCTCCACAAAATGGCAGTGTGGAAGTTAAAGACCCACAGGCCTTGGCACGCTGCCCTGTGTCCTCTGGAGGGACAGAGTTACATTCTAAGATGAAAACTGAAAAGGGAGGTTTCGGAGACCCAGTAAGTCCCCAGTCAGTGTGGTGAGGAACAGAGAGTCCTCAGAACTGCTCTTCAAATTCCAGACTGAATGACTGGCTCACAACCATCTATAATGGGATCTGATGCCCTCTTCTGGTGTGTCTGAAGATAGCTACAGTGTACTCACATACATAAAATAAATAAACAAACATTTTAAAAAAATTCCAGACTGACCTCAAACAGCACAAGTATTGATCTAAGACTCTACGTACTTATGAGGCCACAGTAAGGTCTGATATAGCCATTGAGGCACACAGAGGAAGGCGGGTCTAAGTGGCATAGCAGTAGTACTGATATGGAGCCACAGCCCAGAGAACACAGGCTGCTTGCTTAATAATCGTAAAAGCAAAACCATCCTCTAGTGGTTATGGTAAGACCAGAGTTTCATCTCACAATATCCACAATGTCCAGTTTCCACTCAACTTATCCAACACATAAAGAACTCCTAGCCAACTCCCTAGGGCTACCAAGGCCATGGGTCTCAGAAAAAAATCTACTACTGCCACTTTGCCAGTCCAGCATAATTCCTAACTGCATTATAAATCTTATCATTATACCCAAAATAAATGTAGTATCACCCCTCATCAAAGAAGCTTCTTTTTAGAGCAAATGGAGACCATTGCAGGAAAGCACAACTGGACACAATGCAGAGATCATTGGCTCTTGGAGAAGCCCACCCCGATGGATACATTACATCACATATCCTGCATCTATAGTTCAGGTCGCATGTTGGATTCCAAGAGCTAAAATGCCAGGATATCTGCTGTGAAACAGTCTATTTTAGAGTTGCATAAACAAGACTCGAACAATGGCAGTATCAATAAATATGCTAAGGCAGAAGGGGGGGTTGTCTTAGGGTTTTATTGCTGTGAAGAGACCCCATGACCACAGCCTCTCTTACAAGGAAAACATTTAATTGGCGTTGGCTTACAGTTCCAGAGGTTTCGCCTATTATTATCATGGTGGGAAGCATTGTAGTGCACAGGCAGACATGGTGCTGGAGAAGGAGCTGAGAGTTCTACATCCAGATTGGCATGCAGTAGGAAAACTACTGAACCATTAAGCCTGGCTTGAGCTCCTGAAACCTCAAAGTCCATGACTAAGAACACACTTCCTCCAACAAGGCCACACCCACTAATAATACCACTCTTTATGGACCCATGGGGGCCATTTTTATTCACCATTTACCACAGGGGTAAAATCTGAAGGAGTCCCTTGAGGGGGGATCCCTTCAAATGCTATGGCTGACAGAGGTGTCCCTCCAGTGGTGTATGTTTGACATATTTAAGCACAGTACAATTTTGAAGAAAAGTTTCCTTCTGATAATTATTACAACAAGTTTAAGGCACGAGTACACTGAAACTCCCTTGTAAAGTACATCATATGCACACATGTTCTACTGACTGAGAAACAATGCCCAGGATAACTGTCTAGGTATGAAGGCTTTGTAATAAGAACAGCTGTCTAGGTAGGAAAGGTATGTAATAAGAATAGTAGACTTTTTGCAAAGTACATGTAAAGTAAACCTTTCATAAGAATTGGTTCTAATGACTGAGAAATAATGCTCAGGAGTCTGGGGGATTCAGGTCATGCCTAGCTCTACAGAATAGCAAAGTTCACCAGGCTATTACCAACATCCACTCCCTTAACTGGGCAGTGGTGGCGCATGCCTTTAATCCCAGCACTTGGGAGGCAGAGGCAGGTGGATTTCTGAGTCCGAGGCCAGCCTGGTCTACAGAGTGAGTTCCAGGACAGCCAGGGCTACACAGAGAAACCCTGTCTCGGAAAAAAAAAAAAAAAAATGCAGGGCTGGAGAGATGGCTCAGTGGTTAAGAGCACTTTGGAAGAGTGATTGCTCTTCCAAAGGTTCTGAGTTCAAATCCCAGCAACCACATGGTGGCTCACAACCATCCATAATGAGATCTGACTCCATCTTCTGGAGTGTCGGAAGACAGCTACAGTGTACTCACATATAATAAATAAATCTTTAAAAAAAAAAAAGAAATGCAAAGGAGTGTTATTTCCTCTACAACTCTCAAATATGTTTAGTGGGGCTGAAGAGACAGCTCCACAGGTAAGCAGACTAGCTGTTTTTCAAAGGAGCAGGGTTCAATTCTCAACAAACTCATGGCTGCTTGCAACCATTTATAATTCCAGTTCTAGGGGATCCTGTGGCATCTTCTGGCCTCCACAAGCACCGGGTATGCATGGGTGTATCAACATACATGTAGGCAAAACACTCATACCATAAACTACAGAATTACCTGACATTTGTAGAGGGACGGCCAAAATTGAGCTAGTTTCCTATTAAGAATATTGTCATAAGCGAAGCCCAGAGATCCAAATTGCTAGCCTTAGAACACTATAGCCTGACCCCACGGTTTCACCCTATACTCTGTGACCTAGGTCATAGATCGTGAACTTAACTTTAACCAACCGGGACTGCTCTCGCGTGCACAGCGTGATTTGCATGTCAGAGACTGCATAACTGTGAACTGTATGCCCAGTTGCCAAGCCTGACCCCTCAACACTGTACATGATCTAAACTGAACTATACTCCTTCATCCTGTACAAATCACATGACAGGAAACAACACACAAAGAAACTCAGCACACTTATATTAAGTATTACCCCCAAGCGAAGAGCACCCTAACCCATGGCCCTTCACCATGAGCAGCACTCTAGCTACTATGCAGCCAGCTGCCCTTGTCCAGTGTACTCAGTATACTATGATTCCTAATTTTGTCTGAAAGATAATTCATTCACTGCCTGCCATTCTATTCTTCTATGGCAAAGACTGATACCTACCACAATATTCAGTCTATATAAATGGCAATTATGTAAATACATAGTATTTAATTATTTATATTGGTGCAGAAGACCAAACCTAGGGTCTTGCATATACTAAGGTACTTTATGACTGAGCTGTAACCCCATATAAACACGTAATAAATGCAACTGCAAATAATACTTACGTGCAATTACATAAGCTATATAAAATGACTGTAGCTGATAGACACACAGGCTTGAAGGCAATTAAAGATGGACCCTCATAATCAGCTTTGGACCCACCTCTGGGTTCCTTTGTCAATACTGGTGTAACTAACCTTCTGGGTATTCAATAACCACACTTGAAAAACAAAGTCAATGAGAATATATGGGCTAAAAAAAGTGTCAAGTATTTTGGTCAGTGTCCTGTGAATGAGAATTCCTGGAAAGAAGCTGTGTCTACACAGGCCGACTGCCTGATTAAATAAATCCTCCGTGGTGTGGAGAGGCTGAGCTGCTGTGGCTCTAGAGCTCGATTACAATTTACCTCAGGCAATCGTAGCCTACTAAATATACTTTCCATGCCCCACTACTGTGTCAGACCTTAAGAGTGATGACTGTAGACTCAGAACTGAGAAAGACTCTGAAGGCTTCTGTGACCTTCCCCTCCCCACCCCACCCCACCCCTCAAAAACAGTCCAGACAGAAAGCTCTTGAAGAGAGTCCTTAAAAATTGTGATAAAGATGCTGAAGTGTACCTCTTCACCGTTGATGGCTTCTGGAGCTTGGAGGGGAGTCAGGGGAGACATGACACAACTGACATGGGACACACAGGACACCTCGCTTTTCTGTAAATGGCTGGCCACTGGGAGTGTGACCATGCTCCAGTGACTGTATGGGACTAGGTGGAGGTTTGGGGGAGGGGGCACAAGGGTAGGAAAGTGGACCTAGGAGGAATGGGAAGCAAGTGTGATCCGGATGCATTGTATGAAATTCTTAAATAATTAATAAAATTGTTACGTTGTGGAAAAAGTTTTTTAAAAGTTACTCCAACTCCTGGGCATAGCAGCACACGCTTTTAATCCCAGCACTCAGGAGGCAGAGGCAGGCAGATTTCTGTGGTCCAAGGCCAGCCAGCACTAAGAGAGAGAGAAGCCTTGTCTGGCCTCAGTGAGAGAGGATGTTGCCTAGCCCTGTAGAGACTTGATGTGCTGGGGGCTGAAGGGAAAGTGATAATGGGGCTCCCACCTTCTCAGAGGAGAGAGGAGGGGAGACTGGGAAAGGGATCGGTCAGATAGATAGATAGATAGATAGATAGATAGACAGACAGACAGACAGATAGATACAGTCCAACTAGATGTGTCAATTACCTGACCAGACTACCTGATTAGTTAATTCTCCATTCTAAGGACATGGGAAAAATAATCGTTCCCTTAATGAATTAAAGTACTTATATAACCTAGAAGTCCCTCCTTCAGGGTAATTGCTTGCAGATCTTCTATGCTAAGGGTGCCCATCTTTTGAGTTGTAACTTCTTTTCTTCCTGTCTACCTCTTCTTTGAACACCAGCCAAAAACCCTAAGCAGGCTTTCTTTTCTTTTCTTTTGTCTTTTCTTTTTTT
>NW_022196904.1:46299285-46311011 GCF_008632895.1 Mastomys coucha | reverse complement strand
CCTCTGCCTCCCAAGTGCTGGGATTAAAGGTGTGAGCCACCACTGCCTGGCTAAGCAGGCTGTCTTTAACAGCTATTTAGAGACATGCATTGCTGCTCCTAACAAGGAGCATTTTTTTTCCATCTCCCTTCTCCCTGGGAACTGCCAAGATTTACAGCTTGCCCGCCCTGCTGTTTTATTCAAAAACTCTAATAAAATGGTTCTCAAGCAACCTTCTAAGTCTGTTTTTCAATTATTTTACCGAGATTACAAAGGCACAAAAGAGAACTCCAATTTACTGGAGAAAAGCAAACCCACATGGTGTAAGATCTCCACATTCTCTAGTCCTAAAAGATTAGGGAAAACTAATAGGCATGGACTCATAATCTTTACAACACCCACTTTTAAAAAAGCTACACAGTGTTAAAAAAGTAACTGTTGGGCTCAAGATTTAGCTCAGTGGTAGATTGTTTTTCTTAAATGCACAAAGTCCTAGGTTTAACTGGAAATTTCTATTAAGTAGATACAATATGGAATGAATTAAAATAGAATACCACAAAATGCTCAAATTCTAAAAGGCAGAAAGAAGGCTGACAATGTAGCTCAGTGACAGACTGCTTAGTATGCTTAAAGTCCTTGCACTCAATTCTGAGCACCAAAACAAACCAATAACACAAAGCCAGAAAAGAGGATAAAGAAAAAAGAATAATAACAACATATATATCAATAATAAAGAATAGTGCTAAATTCAAACATATCAATAATTACATTAACTATAAATAATCTAAAAGGACTAAAGATGAGGAGATGGATCTGTTAGTGAAAGTAGAAGAGAAATCAGCAAACAGGGAAGAACTAGTCAAATGGAAGCAGATGGGTTTGGGCACTAGCCTTCAGAGAAAGAAGGTTACTCTAGCTAAACAGTGGCCTTACATCATAAAAGGAGCAATACTCCAAAGGCAGAATCACCTGCTCTGCCTGCAGTGAGCCCAAAACCTTCAAATTCCACAGCAAAAATGGACAGAATCAGGAAGAAAACTAGGAAAATAAACATCTCCAAACTGGAGACTGACAGCAGGTCAGCTAGTAGAAGTCTGGGAAGCAGCTTGTTTCCCTGGTAACACACTAGTTCCGAGGAAGGAGGAAATATCAGAACTACTCCTCCTTAAGACTTTGAAATGGCATGTAAAAGCACCACAGCTGTCCCTCCTCAAAACTGAAAATGCCATCTGAAAAGGTGAAGGCCCATCAAGGAAAAGCTGTCTCCTCCTGCAAAGCGTGACGAGATTTTTGTTTTCTTTTTAAAACAAAATGGTTTTCTCCCCTATCAATGGCATACGTACTTAACTAATGCTAGAAGCCCGATCTTTAATGCTTACAGTCCCTCACTGCTAAGCCTGCCTGAAGCAGAACTCTACAAACACTGGCCAAAATTCTAAGCCAGTCTGCACGACTCTTCAGAGAATGCTCAGGCTCTCTGAATGAGCCATCCTCCCAGCCCACGTCCCTCGGACCCCCTCCACCCTACCCACCCCCACCACCATGTACGTACGCAACATAAGGTCTGCAGTACTGAGCTTGCCTGCTTTCTTGAACGTTAGAAAGCATAGGTTTCTCTCTTCCTCTCATCAGTCTGCCTCACTTCTAGAAGCTGCTGAGATCTCCATTTTGCTTGACCTGTTTACTTTCCTCTAATTCTAATAAAATGTCTCTCATTTCCTTCTGAAAGAGAGGCAGCTTCCTTCTTCTCCGTCCTTTACACAGGCTGACAGCATTGAAGGTGGGTCCTCCAACCTCAAACCAAAGATTAGAAGTGGGTCTTCCCACTTTGAATGATTTTGCTGAGGAAAAAAAAAATCCCACTGGCTGGAGAGATGGCTCAGCAGTTAAGAGCACTAGCTGTTCCTCTAGAGGACACGGACTCAATTCCCAGTACCTACATGACTGCTCATACCTGTCTGTCCTTCCAGCTCCCCGGGGATCCACTGCAGCAGCCATGCATGTGCTGCTCACAACTGTGCATGCCGGCGAAATACCCATACACATAAAATAAAAATTACTTGTTGCTACCTCATAACTGTAATTTTGCTTCTGTTATGAATCATAACGTAAATGTCTGTGTTTTCCAATGTTGGGCAATGATGGGGGTCCCTGGGGGGGAAAGAGGATGACTATTCACAGAATGGGTCATCCTATCTACTTGATTACTGAACTCCTCCTCTGCTGAAGTCACCTTCTGATGAGCATGGTGAGATGAAGAAGTATCTTTACATCCTTCACCCACATGGAGAGATTTATCCACATCTTCCCAGATGTCTTTCTTACCAACTTTCCAATCATGCTCTTTTCAGGTCTCTAACCATCCAGCAACCCACTGGCTACAGCCCATGAACCAGTAAACACTCACATATCTGGCCATTTTTCCTTCCAAACAAAATGTATGACCATGTGTACTACCTGATGTTCTGCCCACTGTGAAGATCTCCCTTCGCTGTTATATTACAGGGCATCCTGAAATACATACATGAGCATCCTTTGATATGTTGTGGCAGAAACAGGTTGTAATGCCAGACCAGTCTACTTTGGGGTGGATCATGTATATGCCACTTCCAGGAACCGTGCCCTAGTCTTCTCTTCCTCAGGAACCGATCATAGAGCACACTGCCTGAAGCAACAGCTACATACTTGGCAGAAGACAGCATGGCGGTAATGGCAACAGAAACCATAGCCATTTGGGAAACTTCTTCACATAAATTGTTTGTGCCTCCAGGACCTGATCCAGCCCAATCATGTATATACCACTTCTGTCTGATAATGGATTGCTGATGTACAATAACTTGGTGGGTCAGATAACAACCAGCTCATGATGGGTGTTGGTAACTTGGTGATCCACTGTCAAATGTTCAGTTTCCACTAAGGCTCAACAGCAGGGTAAGAGATGTCTCTCATGGGAGAATAACTGTCTGCAGATGATGATGGGAGTCTTGTTCCAAAATCCCAAATGTCTCTTCTGTGATTCAGCTGCAGGAGTCTACCAAAGGTTCTAAAAAGCATTCCTTATCTGCCACTGACATCCCAAATACCATCAGGTCTGCTGAATCATATGGTCCAAGCGCAAGAGCAGCCTGGACCTGTTGAAGAGCCTTCTCCTGTTTCAGGCCCCACACAAAGCTAGCAGTTTTGTAAGTCATATGGTATACGGACCAGAGTAACAGACCCAAGTGAGAAATGTTCTGTCTCTAGAATCTAAAGAGGCCAACTAAATATTGTGCTTCTTTCTTGGTGGTAGGAGGGGCCAGGTACAATAACTTATCCTTCATCTTAAAAGGACTATCTCTGCATGTCTCACCCCACCAGACTCATAAACATTTTACTGATATAGAAGGCCTTAGAATTTTGGTTGGATTTATTTCCCATCCTTTGATGCACATATGTGTTACCAACAAGTCCAAAGTGGTGGCTACCTCCTGCTCATGTGCACCAATCAGAAAATGTCAACAATATGGTGCACCAATGTGATATTTTGTGGTAGAGACAGATGATCAAGATCCCTTCTAACTGACTTAAGACATGGGGCTGGGGAGTTAATATATTCTTAAGTTAAAACTGTAAAGGTATACTGCTGGCTGGCCTTGCCAACTGAAAGCAAATTGGTTCTGGTGGTCCTTATGGGCAGGTACTGAGAAAAGGGCATTTGCTAGATCAATAGCTGGATATCATGTACCACAGTCTGCTCAATAAGGATGCCACATCTGGTACAGCAGCTGCAACTGGAGTCACAACTTGATTGAGTTTTCAATATTCAACTGTAATTCTCCATGATCCATCTGTCTTCTGCATTGGCCAGTAGGACAGTTAAAAGGAGATGTGGTAGAAACCCCTCAACACCCCCCCCACACACACACACACCTTTCATGTCCTTGATGGTGGCACTAATTTCTTCTTTTCCTCCAGGGATGCGATACAGTTTTTTATTCACTATTTTCCTTGGCAGAGGCAGTTCTAAAGGCTTCCATTTAGCCTTTCCAACAATAATAACCATCATTCCACAGGTCGGGAACTAATGTGAGAATTGTACCAACTTCTAAATATATCTATTACAATTATACATTCTAGGGCCAAAAATAACCACAAGATGAGTTCAGAGACCCACTGGACCGATTGTGAGACAGGCTTCAGCCAAAACTCTACTAATCATTTGGCTTCCATAACTCCCTATTTCAACAGGAGTGCTGCAACGTGTCTTAGGATTTCCTAGGCTCAGCATCAATTCAGAACCAGGATCTAATAGACCTGGAGAAGTCTGATTGGTTCCTTTCCATAGTGTAGTTACCCTGATAAAAAGAAGCTGTAGGACCCTTTGGGGAAGGAATGGAAAGAGGCTAATAAACCTTAAAGGTATTTGATCAAATTCCTTCCTCAGAGGAACCTGGCTACTCCTTAATGAAAGGCGGTCTGGAAACTGAAGTCTGGAAACTCTTCGCAGGTTGACATTCCTTTTTGCTGGGATCCATCAGGCCATTAATAAAATGTTCCAGAGGCTTGCTTACAGCTTGATCTTACAGAGGCAACTTCTCTGTTGAAGTTTTCTCCTTTCAGACGACACAAAGCTAGCCAGCATAGATACCATAATATGAATATCGCACAGTAAAATTTAAATCACACATTTGGAAATAACTCTTATTCCTGCTGGTGCTACCAAAAAGCAATTGACAGTCTAATGACATAACCAAACACACAGATGTCTACTCCCTGGTTCAGGTCAGAAAAGCACATCATGTGTGGGCAGAGAGACTAGGAGAGGCCATGTTAGGACAGTGCTAGATAAAACCAGCCCTCCCACAACCTTGACCTTGGACTTCTAGCCTCCAGAATGGTGAGTTCCCAGTGGGAACTGTGACTTCCCACTGATCTGTGGTATTCTGTGTCACCCAGGCAGGGGTCCAGATGCCCTTGGGTTGTCAGATAAAACAAAATTCTTTTGATAGTTAGGCACTTTGATAGGAAAACAATACATGCTTAATGTAGACTCGAAGATCCGCTCCCACAGCAAACAAGCACCTGCTGAAGCACGCCTGTAAAGCCTAGCATTCCACATGTCCGAGCCCTGGGTGCTGGAGCCTCCTCAGGCCCTGCACTGACCCACAAATAACAAACGCTTTTGTGGTTTAGCTGATTGAGCAGTTAAGGATGCTTTGCTTCTCTGACTCTGTTCTACTGGCAGCAGCTCAATGTTCACATTTGTTTCTAAATCCTGCACTTCCTAAGTTACAAAAATTAGTTGAAATCTCGTATCGGACCTGTTATTTTAATAAGTCCTCAATTCATTTTTGTTATCGAGTATTCTAAAATATCTTTTTTCTTTTTAAAGATGTATTTATTATTATACATAAGTACACTGTAGCTGTCTTTAAACACACCAGAAGAAGGTGTCAGATCTCATTACAGGTGGTTGTGAGCCACCATATGGTTGCTGGGATTTGAACTCAGGACCTTTGGAAGAGCAGAGTGCTCTTACCCGCTGAGCCATCTTGCCAGCCCCTAAAATATCTTTTCAAGTGCTTTCCCAAGTTAGTCACAAAGTATCTTCATGGCTCAGGAGAGTGCTGCTCTGGACGAAGGCTGGATGGTAATTTGTATAGAGTGAGTGCTCAGCATTCATTGTGAGACCTAGTCTGAGCTTGGAGCTCCATACCACGTTTGTTTACTTCACTGCCTGATCAAGGGACCACAGATGAGCATCACAAGGCACCAGGTAAGATCAAGCAGCACCAGGGTACCATAGATAGAGAGGAGGCCAAGTGTCTCAGTGTGCCCACAGAAAGTGAAGTAAGGGTTCATCATGTTGGGGGTGGCAGGGCTGCTGAGCATCTTCCTTCCTCCACATGTCATCCACTGAAGATTCACTCCTTCGATTCATGTTCCTCAGTAAGTCCTTCTCATGGCCACTCCCATGGCGGGGGTGTGGGGAGGCTCATCCCAGTATACTGATAAGATAAGCAGAATGATGCTCATAGGCCCCTCAGCTCAACTGAGATCCCCAACCCCACCCCCTTTGGGGGTGGGAGGAGGTGGGGGAGATCTAGTCCAGAATAATGTGTGTCCGTTATCCAGTGATGAGCAACTAGACTGCTGATGTTAAGGCCAAGGTTAGCAGACAAAACTGGCCCAGGCCTAAGGCTCAGGAAAGAGGCAGTGTGATCCACAAGGAGTTGCCAGCAGCACAAGAGTAAGAGCCCCTCCCTTCTCCATTCTGGCCCCACTGAGCCCTGTAGATGCTAGTGGGCTGTGAGTGAGTCAGGCCTGGTAGATAAACACAAGCCATGTCCTAAACACGATGTCTCATGAGAGAGCTTGTACCAACCTATGAAATGCAGCTTGGGACAGTTCCATCCAGCCCTGATGCTACACACTGTGCTCCAAGCCCAGCATTTGCTTGCACATTATGCTCAAAGCCCAGCATTTGCCATATTCCTGCTTTCAAAAGTACCAGTTCTGGGAGCACCCCCAGGAGGTCCATAAAGTCAGTACCCAAGGAAAAAGTGAAATGACTTTTGCAAAACGATAGTTAGACAAGCAGACAGTTAACCACATTTTGAAACAAAAAATGGTGAATAATTAAATTTTTTTTTTTTTTTTTACAAAACCGATTATGACTTGATCATTTTCCCCGTCTCTGGGCAATTTCAAGCAGATAGCCAAGAACAGATGCTCTCATGTTTAGACAAGCTGTCCTTGGAACCTTCAGACTCACAAAGCTCATGGCACAAGCCTGTATTCCAAGCTACTGGACTAATACAAGGGGATAACAAGTTCAAGCTCTGCTTGGGCTATAAAGTAATTTCAAAGCCAGCCCAGGTAATTTGTTAATCCTGATTTTTACTGGAGAAAAACAAGTTCCACCATTTTGAGCTAAATTTGAAGCAAGCTTTATTAGATACTGACCAAGTTGGACTTTGGTCAGGGCCACTACCTGTAATTCCCAGCTGAATGGCCCCAAGACACATGTTGTAGGGGCTTTTACAGAGAGAACCATAGGACATCATACTTTCCCATGGGGTTTTGCTATTCTCCAAGAACTACAACTACCAGCATCCCAGGAGGTTACAGGTTAATTGTGGGTATTACAAACTTAGCAAGACACTGTCTCAAAAATTAAAAGAACAAAAGTTCCTGGGCTGTAAGCTGCACAAAAGAGTAAAAATCAGAACACCAGACAGAGGTTCAACCTGTTTGCCGGCACAATGCTAGGAGACCAAGAAGGACAAAAGAAAACGGTGAGTCTAGTTATGTGCTCAGTTGGACAGCAACGCCAGGGGGACACAGCTCCCATCGAGAGACCAGCCAGAGATATTTTAAGGGTGACCAGACAGGTATTGAGGATCAATGTCAGGTCTTCTGGCCTTCACGGGCACTGTACTTATGGTGATGAACTTACATATACGCAGGCAAAACAATCATACATATAAGACAAAAAGTTCATTTTTTAAAAAGGCCATGCACATATGTGAGTCTAAGAATGAGGATAGGCTATGAAACTAGGAGACCACAGGAAGGGGAAAGAGGTGTTTCTAAGGAAGCAGGGAGGCCAATAAGACACAGGGGACAGAAGCAGAAGGGAGACTACTGGGAAGCCACTCAGAGAGACGGGGCGGAAGCAACAGGGAGGAAGACCAACAAAACCAAATCGTGTTTGAATGCCGTGATGAAACCTATTACTTCATACAGTAATTTATAAAACAAAAAGGAAGAAGTGTGCTTGCCTAACTATAGCACGCACAGAAAGATAAGCGATGGCATGTTCCTGTTAACATATGCAAGGTGTCTGCTGTTTTCTTCCTCTTCTATATGCAAATGATAGCCCTTCTCAGAAAGGCGGAAACTTCCAGTTTCAAACTGTCCAAACTCATAGGAAATCACTTCTAAAGCCTAATTGAATTGTTCCTTTTTCTCTCACATTTAACTGGGCTAAACATGCAACTAAGTCAGATTAAGCAAGGTTTAATCTGCAGCCACTTTTATCATAGATGTAACCGCTATGACAAGGTGGATAAGATGCTTATAACTAAAAACCATCAGGCCAAATGTAGAGGTGCACATCTTTAATCCCATCACCCAGCAGCAGAGGCAGGCAGATCTAAGTTCAAGTTCCAGGTCAGCCAGGGCTACAGGATGGAGACCCTGTCTCAAAACAACAAATGAATAAGCAAGCAAGCAAGCAAGCAAGCAAGCAAGCAAGCAAGCAAGCAAGCAAGCAAGCAAGCAAGCAAAGGAATTGGAGAAATGGCTCCATGGGTAACAGCACTTGCTGCTCTTGCAAGAGGACCTAGGTTCAGTTCCTAGCACACACATAAGAACTCACAATGGCTATAACTTCAGCCCCAGGGGATCTGATAATCTCCTCTGGCTTCAGCAGACACTGCACACATATACAGATATATGCACACATATGCAGATAATACTCATATACATAAAATGAAAATAAAATAAAATTTTAAGAACCAAAACAACAGACCCTTGTCTCGTGCTACTAAAGAAGAAATTCACTTTTAGTACCCAAAAGTTCCAAATTTCAACTTCAAAAGCAGCAACTCAAAAGGTCAAAAGAACAGCTTCAACAACATATACATCAATCTGGCTTGCAATATTACAGGGATGAGGCAATGAAATTGGAAACGCAGGATGCACAGCAATTTCAGTCACCTAGAGTACATGTCCACATACTGTACACATTGGCCCTCATCCTCAGTTGGCAGCCACTCCCACGACAGTGGTCTCTTTGCCCCGCCCCATCCCACACTTGTACACTAGGCTTCATGATTCTGCCCCGAAGCAGCCAACGCACTAAGAAGTCTGGGCCATCCCAAACTGCCATTCTTCCTCTTTATTTTAACTGTAATGCAGACTTCTGATCATGCCACTCTCCAGCTTGCATCTCCAATACCTTTCTCTGCCCACAGCTGTGTTGTCCAACCCATGTTCTGTGGAATTCTGGTATGTCTCACCAAACAAGCACAAATCTCTGTCTATTTCATTCATTCATCCATTCATTCATTCACTGTGTGCGCATGTGTGTCCAGGTGCACGTACGAGACAATGTGGAAATCAGAAAACAACTTTCCAGAGTCCATTCTCCCCTTCCACTTTGCTGACACCGTCTCTCTTGTCTCTGTCTCTGCACTGCTAACACCACAGTGGCTGGCCCACTAGTTTCCAGCTGATTCTCCTGTATCCATCTCCATGCTGCCTCTCATCTCCATGATGGGATTTCATATGCCAGCCGCACCCCACCTACCCCATATCTGGCTTTTGACATCCAGGGATCTCACGAAGCTTATAAAGCAAGCACTTTTACCCACTGAGCCATCTCCTGAGTCCCTGCTTAGTGTATTTTATATACTAGGACTGATGCCAAGGATTTGCATGAAAAAGTACATTTTAAAAAAGAGAAAGAGGCCAGGCAGTGGTGGCACACGCCTTTAATCCCAGCACTTGAGAGGCAGAGGCAGGTGGATTTCTGAGTTCGAGGCCAGCCTGGTCTACAGAGTGAGTTCCAGGACAGCTAGGGCTACACAAACAAACCCTGTCTTGAAAAATCAAAAGAGAGAGAGAGAGAGAGAGAGAGAGAGAGAGAGAGAGAGAGAGAGAGAGAGAGAGAGAGAGAGAGAGAGAGAGAGAGAGAGAGAGAGAGAGAGAGAGAGAGAGAGGCAGGTGATGGTGGTAAATGCCTTTAATTCCAACACTTGGAAGGGAGAGAGCAGCCTGGTCTATAGAGCAAGTTAAAAGCAGACAGACAGAAACACACACACACACACACACACACACACACACACACACACACACACTGTCCCTGCAGTTCCCACTGCTCCCAGTATATCTTTCAGAAAGAAAACACTAGCAAAACTCCAGTAGCTGACCAATTTGACCATGCTTGGACGACTGGCATGGGTCTCCCTTGTGGGGCCAGGGGTGGGCTTCTTCTTATATCATTAGAACCATTCCTCCATTGGTGGTCTCCTGTGCTTAGGAGAAGAGTGATGCCCCAGACACGGGGGCTGGCAGTGTCCAGAACAGACTGCAGAGTAGTCTTCATTTACAAAAAGCAGAAGCTGAGTCTTGAGGCATCGAGTAGATTGCTCCAGCCGCCCACTGAGCAGCTCCGAGGCCAGCATGCGTTCCCAGGGTTCCCTTTCACCCATGAACCACCTCCGCAACTGTGACTCAGAGGAACAGCTTGTGTCAGCCTGAATGCTCAGACAGAACTATGTTGTATCTGCTCCACTCAGAACAACAGGTCTACACTCATGCACCAGGCACCCCCAGTGCTCATCGCTGCAGCCACAAGTTATGTTTTCTCCAGAAAGGAACTGCCTGTTGTCTGTCACTAACAGGCTATGTATCTATCTGCAAGCTCCTATTCTTAGGAAGCATACAGCTAAGGATGCCATCCCCACACAATCAATACTCCCCCGGTCCCCACATTTCCCTTGCTACCCTCACAGCTCCCTTCACCCCTAGAGCAACAAACTACAGGTTTTGGTACATAGCAACCACTTGATTCATATTCTAGTTAGCTTTTTGTCAACTTGACACAGCTAGGGTCATCTATGAAGAGGAACCTCAATTGAGAAGACGCCTCCATCAGATTGCCTGTAGGCAAGCCTGTAGGGCATTTTATTGATTAATGATTGATGTGGGAGGGCCCATCCCTCCTGGGCAGGTGGTCCTGACTGGTATAAGAAAGCAAGTGGATCTCTGTGAGTTCAAGGCCAGCCTACTCTCTACTTAGTGATTTCTAGGACAGCCAGGACTATATCTGCCTCAAAAATCAAATAAAAGAAAGCAGGCTGCACAAGCCATGGGAAGCAAGCTTAGTTACAGCATTCCTCCCTGGCTTTTGCTTCAGTTCCGCCTCCATATTTCTGCCTTGAGTTTCCTGCCCTGACTGCCCTCAATGATAGACTGTGACAGGAAAGCCAAACAAGCCCCCTTTCCCCCAGATTGCTTTTAGTTAGTGTTTTATCAGAGGACTAGAAAGCAAACTAGTAAAGTCACCTGTCCCTGGCAATCACACTACTGGTACATACCCTTTTTGCCTCTTCCTCTTACCCAGAAGGGGCACAGTTCTATTGGACAGTCCAGTCTTTTACCATCTGCTGCCAGCCTCTTCTCTCTAGGCACAGCCTCAAGGAGCATCAACCCTCCATGGTCCTGGGCCAGCTTCCACCCAGGATTTCCCAAGATCATCAATAACTCGTCTGTGATCCAATAAAAGGCTCCTCTATTCCACACTCAATTCCCAAATACCTACCAAGGTTTCTGCCCTCAGGCTATTTGGGTTGAAAATGTCCTCTAGCTTCAACATCTCCCTCTTCCAGGGACCAAGAGACTCCACAGGCCTCACAGGGCACAGAGGTCTTATATCCTGTCTCACAAGAGACTGTCCCAGAGATGCCAAAGCTACAACTACCATAGTGCACCACTCCTCAACAATGACCCAAAAGGAGAGGACCTAGAGGAAGAAGGTTTTGTTGACACTGCTGCAGTTGTTTGGGTTTTAGGTGAATCATAATTCTAATCACCCAACTGGCTCCCTATTGGCTTTCACAAGAACTGCCCCCAGGTATTTAGTCATCTATCAGCAGGATAAAAGAAAAGAACATGGCCAGGCGGTGGTGGGCAGGCCTTTAATCCCAGCACTTGGGAGGCAGAGGCAGGTGGATTTCTGAGTTCGAGGCCAGCCTGGT
>NW_022196904.1:46291472-46299230 GCF_008632895.1 Mastomys coucha | reverse complement strand
CTACAGAGTGAGTTCCAGGACAGCCAGGGCTATACAGAGAAACCCTATCTCGAAAAACCAAAAAAAAAGAAAAAACAAAGAAAAGAAAAGAAAAAGAAAAAAGAGAACGTATCGTTCACAAAGTTCATGCGAATCATCACCATTAAAATACCTGCCCACAGAGAACATCTAAGAAGAGACACTTCATGGGAAAGCCTCAGCTGCGTCTTGTATTTCCAGGCCACTTTTGACAAAGCATAGGAAGGATTCTTAGGTCACATGACTAACTTTAAAGCAAAGGTGAGGCCAGGGCAGGTGTACTCTCACTGGGATCATTAGGCAAGGAAGACATAGATCACTGTCATGCTTACAATTCAATAAGTGGAACAGCATCTAATGAAAGAAAACACTGCAAACTATGTACCTAACAAGGGGTGAATAAAACTGTAAGAGTGCTGGACAGTGGTGGCACATGCCTTTAATCCCAGCGCTTGGGAGGCAGAGACAGGCAGATTTCTCAGTTCAAGGCCAGCCTGGTATACAGAGTGAGTTCCAGGACAGCTAGGGCTATACAGAGAAACCCTGTCTCGAAAAAAACAACAACAAAAAACAAAACAAAACAAAACAAAAAAAACACCAAAAAAACAAAAAACAAAAACCAAAAAGAAAAAAGAAAAAAGGCTGTAAGGGACTCAGGCAATTTAACAACAGAAAAACAAACCATTCCATTTTGAAATGGGCAAAGGACATTTAGACAAAGAACAAATGGGCGTTTCTCAAAAGAAGTTATATAAAAAGCATCACTAATCACCAAGGGAATATGAATCAAAACCACAAAGAGGGAATCCCCACTTCCCAAGGGAATGACCATTATTAAAAAGAAAGCTGCTGGTGAGGATGTAGAGACATGAGAATCCTTAGATGAGAGTGAGCTGGTCCAGTCACTATAGAAAAGTATAAGTTTCCTCAAAAAATTACAAATTGCTCTACCACAGGATCCAACAATTCCACTACTGAGTATTTATCCAAGGAATTAATAACTGTCAAGAAAGCAACTGGAATCCTGCTTATTTTTATGACTGCCTATGATAGCTGTTCTCTAATCTGCAGTTCTCTTACTGCCTCTACAACTGGGCACACTCCTATACAGTCGTCAGTCTGTGCCCTGCAGACCCAGCCCTTTTCCATGACTTGCTGGTGTAGGCTGGCCTCTGCTTTGCTTTGAATCCTCTTCTTAACCCAGTCATGAAGGCATTCACCACACTTCTGACATGACAACTTTGGCAAAACTGCAGCAAACTTGTTTCCAGGTCAAGCTATCTGCTTTTCCACTTTGCTTGCTTTTTCGGAACCGTAGCTTCTGTTTTCTTGGGGGCTGGGGAGCTGCAGACTGAACTGAGGAGAGATTGAAAGGCCTAATGCTTTTACCATGCCAAATGTTTCAGCTTTCCACTCTGGAATTTCCTCTTTCATTTCTAAATTTACCACAACAGTGCCAGCCCTGGGCCCGGGGAGGAAGTGGTTTCTAATAGTCCACAACTCAGCAAACTCTTGATGTCACTCCCAGAAGCCAAAAAACCCCCTCTCATATCATACAGTATTAAGGCAGTGAGTAATACCAGAGAATTAATTTAAAAGTAAAATCTGGATCTAAGTTCAATAAATTGATGATGAGATGTGTGTGTGTGTGTGTGTGTTATATAGTCTAGAATATACGTGTTGTCCTAGTATGCTCTCTAGTGCTGTGATAAACACCATGACTAAATAAACCTAGGAGGAAAGGGTTTATGTAAGTTCCAGGTACCAGTCAATCACTAGCAAAGGTCAGGCAGGACTCAGGCAGGGCAGGAATCTGGAGACAGGAACTAATGCAGAGACTATGGGGGAATTCCACTTACTTGTTTGTTGCTTGTAACTTACTCAGCCTGTTTTCTTGAATGCCCAGGGATGGTCCCTGAATGGACTGGGCCCTCCTTCTTAGTCAATGCTCAAGAAAATGTCCCATAGACAAGCCTATAGGTCAATATCACAAAGACAATTCCTCAACCAAGACTCCCTCTCTGCAGATATGTTCAAGCCTGATAGTCAAGAAAACAGAAACTAACGAGCACAACTGTAAAAATTAAAACAAACACAAGACTTCTACCTATTAAATGAACAAATAAAACAAAGGCAGTTCTCCAAGGAAGTACAAATGATCAATTAATATTTTTAAAACAATTGAAAATCTCTAGCCATCAGAAAAATGCATATTAAAGCTACTTTGAAATTCCATCTCACCCCAGTCAGAATGACTACCATCAAGTTAAAAAAGATGAGGAGTTCCAGAGATGACTCATGGATAAACACACACACACTGCTCCTTTAAAAGAGCCAAGTTCTCTTCTCAAACACCCATGTCGAGCAGCTGACAGCCACCCCCAACTACAGCTCTAGGGGATCCAACACCTTCTCTTGCCTCTCTAGGCACTTCTAATCAGGGGGTACATACCATAATTAAAAACCCATGAAACTTGAAAAAGGACAGCAAATGCCATTGAGGATGTAAGGAAAGAACCCGTATTTACATCTGAAGGCAATACCCAACCGTTAGAGCCACCACCCTGTTCCGAATCCCACAAGAGACACTTGCACATCCATCTTTACTGCACCTCTTTTCAAAACACCCAGGGAACAGAACTAGCCCAGATATCATCCATTTTCAGAGTAAAATAAAAACAGGCCATATATACACATTGGAGTTTTATTCAGCCATTAAAAAATTAAAATTGAGCTGGGCAGTGGTGGTGCACGCCTTTGATCCCAGCACTTGGGAGGCAGAGGCCAGCCTGGTCTACAGAGTGTCTTCCAGGACAGCCAGGGCTACAGAGAAACCCTGTCTCAAAAACAAAAACAACAAAAAAAGAATTTCATATAATGTGTTTTATTCCACTCACCTCCAACCCACACCCTAGGTTCTACCCTCACCTCCTTGCCCCACCTCTAGCTTTCTTGGTTTTGTTTTTGTTTTTTTAATAACCCACTGTCATGAGACTGAGCTGCTCACATGCTCCTGGGTTCGGGGCCATCCACTGGAACATGGTCAGCATACCAGGAGCCACACCCTTACAGCAAAACAACTTTCCCCCAGAATCCACCAACCATCCACAATTCCTCAGTTACGAGTAGAAGCCTATGGACTGGCTTACTCTCATGCAGACAGCCAGTTACTATGAACAACTGCAAAGCCTTAGATTAAGTTAGGTAACCCAGGCTCAGAAACACAAATACCACATGATCTCTCCCATTCAGACATCCTAGCTTCTAAAGGCTATATGTATACGTGTGCTCAGGTTATGGTGGCACAAGCACATCTTTCATGCCAGCACTTGGGAGGAAGAGGCTGGTACATCTCTGAGTTCGAGGCCAGCCTGGTCTACAAAGCAAGTTCCAAGGGGTGGGTGGGCAGGGAGGCAGGAGGAGAACCCAGAGAACTAGAAAGGAGCCCACGAGACAGTAAAAAAGAAGTGACCGGGATGCTGAGAGCAACAACAGAACACATGAGCTACAGAAGGGGAAGAGGGGATGATTAGGAAAGACGCGTACAGCAAGAAAAGTGAGACAGGGAAGTGGGGATTCACAGCTTCTCATAGCTTGTATGTATGTATGTACAGTTTCTTCTCAGCTAGATTCCAGAAGACAAGCAACTTAGTGTATCACCACAAAAGGAACACAGACCCGATCTCTGTAGGAGATGGCAGTTCTCTAAAACACAGGAATCACCCCTAGGACAACTATCTAGGAAGTTTATGGTCAAAGTCAAATCCTAGTCTAGACGTAGCTATGAGGATAATCTTTAAATGAGATAAATATTAAAGTCAGTCAACTTGAAGCAAAGCAGACTACCCCCAATTTAGATGGATCTCATCCAGTGAGCTAAAGGCCTTAGGAAAAAAAGAACACCGACAGCCCTCAAGAAAGAGGGAATTTTGCTTCTTTGGTCTCAGACTGCATGAAGCATTGAAGTCTTCTTTGAGGTTCCGGCCTAGTCTGCTTTGCAGAACCTACACCTGCCAGTATCCACAGCTGTGTGAAGTGACTCCTTAAAGTGGATCTCAGTGTCTCTGTCTGCCTCCCCCGCCCCACATGTATACCCTACTTATTCTGTTTTTCTGGAGAGCCCTAGCTGTAATGCTGATTACCCCCCCACCCCCCACCCCCACTCCTGCAATCAAAGCAAACAAGAAAATGCAAACGGGTCTGTACAAAATCCTTCTGAGTCTGGTGTGTGGGACAGAAACAAAGCTGAATTTCCACAGCCTCTGAGATTCCAGTACAGTGTGCTCACAGTCAACAAGGTAGCTGACCCCAGGGAGCCAAGGGGAGAAGTGGCTTTCCAGCTCCGTGATTCTGTAGAGGCTGGTGCATGGTTTGTGGGTGGTAAACAAGGGAACACGCTTCAAAATAGAAGAGCTCTAGGCTGGGGTGCAGCTTAGTGCTGCAGCAGCGCCAAGTAAGGCTCTGGGTGTGTGATTCTGAGGCAGGGCAGAAAGGCAGGCTGAATAACAGGTGTATAAGAACGAAGACCCTCACTCCAGAGTCACCAGCTGAAATTCAAGAATTCCAGCACAATGCACATTTGCTGTGAAGGTTACGGAAGTAGAGACAAGGCTTCCTTTATATAGAGAATATTAAAATGGCAACGAACCAGGCTTAATGTGCATGACCTTCAATAGATGTTCTAAATTTATGCATCTTGCTAGGACAAATAAACTGACCAAAACCAATTTAGGGAAGAAAATGCTTCTCTGGCATATAATCCCAGCTTACGGTCTACTGTTTCAGAAAAATCAAGTCAAGAATTGAAAGCATCACATCTACAGAGAAGAACAGAGATAAAATAAATGCATGCTTGCTTGCTCTCCGCTAGCTTTCTCTATTTTCCCTGTGTAGGGAATGGTGCCACCCATAATAGGCTAGGTCTTCCAGCATCAATTGGCAATTAATACAGTCCTCTACGGACCTGCGCACAGCTTGATCCAAACACTCTCTCACTGTGACTCCCTTCTCAGGTGGCTTCAGGTTAGTCAAGTTGACAAACCAACCAGCATAGTAGAGCCTCACTCCTATCTTGGATATTGTCTGGGAATCACACACACACACACACACACACACACACACACACACACACACACACGACTATTAATTCTGTTCACAGTACAGATATCCTAACTCTATATCTCACATGGCTATTGTAAGAGCAATTAAGCATGTTTCTCTTAACTCCTGTACTAAATATCCATGTAAAAAATTTCTTTTAATAAATTGCAACCTCTGCTTCATACTGGCCAGTCTCGATATTCTGGCAAGGAACTGGTTTTACTTGAGTAAAGAGCCCAAAATATTAAGGGGATTCAGTGTGGAACTGTGCCTTTACTTGGTTCTCACTGACAAATCTTCAGACCAAAGTCTCCCTTTATTGAGTGTCTTTAAGAAGAAATCCGATATTCATGCCAGTGTCCTAGCCAGGACAAGGACTCACAAGCAATCACATTCAGGAATGGAAACCACTGCTTTCTGACTATAAGTTTTTCTTCTCTGTGGAACAAAATCCCTGCACAAGCTTGGGGAATACAAAGTAAAGAGTTTGACAAGTTTGGCCAGGAGAATAGTTGTGATGTGAATACAAATCACAGACATTCTAGATTCAGGGTCATTATAGCTTTCACTGTCCATCTGTTTCATTCATAACTAAAAACCTTGGAAACTGAAGCTCTATGTCCACCATTTCTGCCTTCACTGCCAGGCATGAAGAAGCAAGCATATTAACATTGGCTGGGGAGCAACTAGGAAGAACTAGAAGTTTCTGTTAGGCTCACCCACCCCCTAGTCCTTGCCACCTTCTCAGAAGCTGAAGGACAACATGGTTTCTTTGGGACCATCTACTCAGAAGCTGTTAATGAACATCTTTTAAAAATATTACAAATACAAATGTTGTGTTTAAAGTATTCAAATTGAAAGGCAGAGATATACAAATGGTTAAAAAAAATCCAAAGGAACCAACTACTTAGTGTCCATGAGAAATACATTTTAAAGACACTAAGGAAGTAAGACAAAAGAATGGAAAATGACACACCAAACAAGCATAGGGCAATAAGCCTTTAACCTTGGACTCAGGAGGCAGAAGCAAGTGGATCTCCATGAGTTCAAAGCCAGGCTGGTCTACATAGTAAGTGCCAGGCCAGCCAAGGTTACACAGTAAGACCCTGTCAGAAGAATAGCAAAGATACAAAATGAAAAGCAAAACCAAAAAATAATGGTGGTGACTATCCTGATACAGAAAAGGAACTTGAAAAAAAATTATTACTGAAAGAAACACAGCCAAGATTGTGGCACTTGCTGGGCACACAAGGCTGAAGCAAGAGGGTGACTGTGTGTCTGAGACCATCCTAGACTGCATAATGATACCAAACTAGCCAGGGCCTTGGCAGGGTGGGGATGAGGAGGCAGTATGAAAGTCAATCACAATCCAGCATTGTGATATAACAATCACAAGCTTACAGGTACCTTACAACCCAGTCAACACATGCAGCTACAGGTGACAAGGACAAAATCCTTGGTTGTATAAAACAGTTATTAAAGGAATTCTCAACAAGTTGCACGATGTAAAACAGCATTATAAAAAAATTAGCAAGCAAACAGTTCCTCCTGAACTATCCGGCTCCTAAAGCCTAAGCCAATCTACTAACTCGATTTTTATGACCTGCATATACTCTAGAAGAATAGAACCCTAATCTATCCCTAGCAGTTGCTACTAAGTAGATCAAAAACTATGTTTTAGACAGACACTGAGGGTGAGGGGGACTAAGAGGCTAGCTAAAATCAGGAAGGCACCCTGTTGTAATACTGAATCAACAGGTGCCCGAGGGTCTAACATTTGGAGGACAGTATTTTGTACCTTTTCTTCTAATTTTTAGGATCTGATGATTGAACTCAACACCTGGCTTTCCATATAATCTTGGACTCCTACCTTCATCTGTTGATTCTTCATCCACCAAGTGTAAATAACAGCTGCATCTATTTCAAGGGCTGTGCAAATAATATGTGAACTGAGAAGCCAGCAGACTACAGGACGTTGTCTTTTTACATAAATAATTTTACTGGCAGACAGCCACACCCACTCATTTTCCATGCAGCTCTAATGCTACAGCACACAAACAACAAGGCCCACAGAACCGAGACTATTCATGATCTGCACCTTTATGAGAAAAGGAGCACTGGCTTACGATGATGCCCAAAACATAGGATGTCTAAGAAAGTGAGCACAATTTCCCTTCCATGGTGGTTTGAATTGGAATGGTCCCCAGAGGCGCATCTATTTGAATGCTCTGTCATTTGGGAGTGGCACTATTTGAGAAGGATTAGAGCAGTGGTTCTCAACCTTCCTAATGCTGCCACCCTTTAAAAAAGTTCCTCATGTTGTGGTGACCTTAAAATTATTTTTGTAACACTGTAATTTTTGCTGTTAAGAATCATAATGTAAATATTTCCAATATATCTTAGGCAACCCTTGGAAAGGCTTGTTCAATCCCCAAAGGAATCTCAATGTACAGGCTGAGAACTGCTGTATTTAAAGGATTAGGAAGTGTCACCTTGCTGGAGAAAATGTGTCACTGAGGCTGAGCTATGAGATTTCAAAAGCCCATGCCAGACGCAATCTCTCTCTCTCCCTCCCTCCCTCCCTCCCTGCCTCCCTCCCTGCCTCCCTCCCTCCCTCCCTCTCTCTCCCTCTCTCTCCCT
>NW_022196904.1:46281818-46291332 GCF_008632895.1 Mastomys coucha | reverse complement strand
CGGTGTGTGTGTGTGTGTGTGTGTGTGTGTGTATCAGGATATGGCTCTCAGCTACTGCTCTAGTGTTCCTGCCATGATGATGAACTAAATCTCTGACACCTGTAAGAAGCCCTCAATTAAATGTCTTCCTTTGTAAGAGCTGCCTTTGCCCAGGTGTCTCTTCATATCAATTCAACAGTGAGACACCCTCAGAACGATGACCTTGGCCATGTGCTCAAGGATATTGACACTAGATCAACGGGAGTGGAGATAAATGTTAAAACACCATGTCAGGTGCTGATGAGATGGCTCAGTGGTTAAGAGCATTGGCTCCAGAGGACCCTGGTTCAATTCTAAACACCCACATGGCAGCTCATAATCATCTATAACTCCAGTCCAGGGGATCTGATGTCATCTTCTGGTACCAGGTGCATATGTGGTGCACAGACACTCGTGTTGGAAAAATACCCAGAAAACTGATCAAATACATCAAAACGCACCCACACTAAAGACTACAGTTGTACACGGCCTACCAATGTTTTAGTCAGTGATCAGAGCACTCCTAGAACTGTACAATGTAACTAATATCTGTACCTATTTTCATTTGTCTAATTAGACTCTGATGCAGTGATGGAATTGTGTAGATATATATTAGAATATATCACTATTTGAGCAACACATGACTGTGTTATACAATCAATAGAAAGAATTATTGAACCGGGCAGTGGTGGCATATGCCTTTAATCCCAGCACTTGGGAGGCAGAGACAGGCGGATTTCTGAGTTTGAGGCCAGCCTGATCTACAGAGTGAGTTCCAGGACAGCCGGGGCTACATAGAGAAAACTTGTCTCGAAAAACCAAAAGAAAAAAAAAGAATTATTGAACTCTCTGTATATAGAAACGTTTAAGGAATTCCAGGATTGTTACCCAGCTGAGCCTCAGTAAGTAAAAATGTATAACACAAGGAATCAAAGAATGCAGTCAGTGTTACAGAAACTCCTATTCAGATAAAAAAGGCTAAAGTTTCAGTACATATACAGTTGTATACAGTTCTGAACTATTTAAAAAAATATTGAGGTGGAGTTTGTAAATGTTCTCACTTTTAAAAATACTATTTCTGGCTAGGTTGTGTCTTATTTCTGTAATGTGAGCACTCAAGGAGCTGAGGTAGAGAGAAAAGAGCAGTATTCACACCTCCAACTGCAGCACTCAGGTGGAGACAGGAGGGTCAGGAGTTCAAGTCCCACCAGGAATTCCTAAGACTCAGTCTCAAGCCCGTTTCCCTCCCTACACACAAAAAGGCTAATGTAGAAGGACCATGATTTCAAGGCTGTCTGGACCACGTAATGAAATCTTGTCTCAAAGGGGGTGGAAGGTAGAGATGGTTCTTCAATTAAGAGCTTTTCAGGAGAACCTAGGTTGAATTCCCAGCACCCATATGGAAGCTCACAATAGCCTTTAACTCCTGTTCCAAGAGATCCAATGCCGTCTTCTGGTCTCCACAGGCTTCTGCATGAACGTGGTACTCACAAACTCATGCAGGCCACAACAAATACAAACTTCTCAAATACATATTTAAAAAGCTTTTTTGAAATGGTAAGATAAAGGGAAAGAGAGAAGAAATAACATTTTAGCCTTTCTTCCAAGTTGTATCCAGAACTACATTTTTTCCTTTTAAAGAAGTACTTATTTAGCCAGGCAGTGGTGGCGCACACCTTTAATCCCAGCACTTCGGAGGCAGAGGCAGGTGGATTTCTGTAGACCAGCCTGGTCTACAGAGTGAGTTCCAGGACAGCCAGGGCTATACAGAGAAACCCTGTCTCGAAAAACAAAAAAACAAAAAGTATTTATTTGTTATTTGTGTATGGTGTGTGCTCTTGGGGAGTGGGGGTTATGTATTTGGGTACCATGTCTTTGTGGACGACAGAGGACAATTTTCAGGAGTTAGTTCTCTCCTTCCACTGTGAGTTGTAACTCAGGCTGTCAGACTTGTGTGCCACCTATACCCACTACGCCACCCCACCTTCCCAAGGCTCTACTTTTGAAAGCATTCTGTAAGAAGTTTTACTTCTTACAGACATATTTGAGTAGCATTTTTGTAACACAAATAATATTACATATGTTATTATACATTTTCACTTAACAGTGTTTGGCTTGTAAAACACCTTGGATGGTCTTAAATGTAGCTAGCCTCTACCCAACACCCCCATACTTTTTACTGAGAGCATAGAACCATTTTAAATGCAGACTCTATGATTACAACAGGACTTTTTGGAGAAAGCAAAATAGCACTGTGAAAAGATTAGCAGTTGCCAAGAACTGATGGTACCGAAGATCTAACTACAAGGGACACAGGAAAGAAAATCTTGAGGTGATAGGAACCGGTTTTGCATCTTAATTACAATGGCACTCAACACTCCAAAGCATGTAAAGTTAAAATATGTAAAGTTAAAAATATGCCTAAGTGCCAGGGAGATGGCTCAGTAGATAGCCATCTGCCACACAAATGCAAGTACAGGAGTTCAGATCTCAGAACCCACATAAATGCCAATGGGCATGGCAACCTCCCTGAGGCCCAGTGCCTCTAAGGTGGAGGACAGGATCTCCAGAGCAAACTGGCTAGCAAGACTAGTCCAATCAGTGAACTCTGGGTTCAACTGAGAGACCTTGTATCAAAGAATAAGGTGGAAAACTCCAAATCAGCCTTGGGCCTCTACATGCACATGCAAACACATTCACACACCTGTATACCCACATATAAGAACACACATACCACATACACACACATACAATGTTTAGTAAAAAAAAAAAAATACACACTTCCTCAAATGTATTTTCTTAGAGGGACTTTTCAACTGCAGCATTTTGTCCATGTTAAAGTGAAGATGCTGTTAGAGGAAGAAGGCAACAGAGAAACATTTCCCACAACATTCCTACTGAATCCTTACAACGCATGTCTGCCGTAGCTTATATGGATTTAAAAACTGAATTGCTTCTTTCAGGCTATGTGCCTGTATGCTTTTTATGAAGAACCACTAGCATCCTCGGGACTAGGGGAGTGCTGGTATTCAGGCATACAACCGGGTTCGCGGGCTTCAATTTCCAGCTAATGAACTTGGTCAGGGTCTAGAAGCAATACCACCACCCCCACCCCCACCCCCTGACACCTTGGCAAGCACTGATCACAGTAACTGTACCTGCAGGAGTACCCCTTATCAGTGGTGCTTCAAACACGACTCAACTACGCGATCTGTTAGCCGACAACCAAGAAAAATCTCTAGGCTCACCGAGTACTGTCTCATGTAACACACGGATTGCCTGATGCTTCTTCCCTCTGCCTAGCCCTCTCACCAATCCCCAGTTGCAAATCTCTTACTTCTTTTCTCACACTCACGAAATGTTGTAAATTACGCAGATGCTTCAGGCTTAAAGTACAAAATTCGGTATGAATGTGAGGCGGCGCACTACTGCTCCTGAACAATCCCGTTTCCTTAACAAAGCCCAAAATGCCTCTCTCCAAGAATCTGAGAACGACTTCCCTAGACTACACTCTCCTTTTCCCCTGAAGACAGAATCATGGTGGACTCCGGTTTGTTTTACCACTTTAGTGCAACATTAACTATCCCTCGCTCCTTACTTTTCAACAGTAAAATACAAAACATTAACGTTGTCTCTTCCTCTTTGGAGCTAAACCTCGTGCCGGAAGCGCGAGATCTGGGATCCTAGGATCCCGAGTGAGCCGGGGCGGGGGTTCGGGGGTTCGGGACGCGGGGGCCAGGCCACCGGAGTGCAGGTTGCGCACCGCCGAGGGGACACGGAATCAGCCCTGGGGAGCCCTTGGCCCGGGGATTCTGGAATGTGATTCCGGGGAGGGAGCCCTGGAGCCGCCGAGCTGGGCCGGGAGTCCCCGGCTCGGGAGCTGCCGTGCAGAGACTAGGAGACTCGGGAGCCCAGGAGGCAATCCCGGGAGGCCGTGCGATCCCGGAGGCTGTGCCGAGGCCGTCTGCAGGCTCGCCCCACCGGACTACGAGCGGAGCAAGGACCCCGAGGCCAGGCGACTGCCCTTACCTGGTCTGCGCCGCCTTCGGTTGTCCAGGGCGGCCCCGGGAGCTTTCCTACCCCAATGAGTCACTTGGGCGGGTCGGGAATGCACCAGGAAACACCCGGCCTCCTCCCCTTCCTCCGGGGCGGCGCTCCGCGGTTCGGCCTCTTCCTCCCGGCGCTCCTCCCTCCTCCCTCCTCCCGCTGGCCGTCTTGGATCCGCTCTTCCAGGCTGGCCCGGGCGGCCCCCAAGTCTCCGCAAGTCTCCCGTACCGTAACCCCGCCTGCCGCCTGCTGCTCAGGTCACCGCAGCAAAGAAAGCCGGGATTTGCTTGGTGGGTCCCACCCGTCAAGTCGGCTAGGAGAGGATGGAGACTCAGCTCCACACTGCCAGGCTCACCTCCTGCCTCACGAGTTTTCCACGAATTGGGAGACCTCTGCTGAGGCTAAGGCCGGATGAGGAAAGAATTCCAGGACTAGCCAGCATAGAGCTGGAAATTTCACTGAAGATACTTTAAAAAGAAAAGAAAAGTCGTTCGTTTTATTTTGTGTGTGAACGTTTGGCTTGCTTGTGTGTCTGTGCACCGCGAGAGTGCCTGGTGCCCGCAAAAGTCCAAAAAGGGCACTGGATCCCCCAGCAACTGGGTGTCAGCCAGTAAGCTGTAAGCCCATTCCCATGGGCTATGGGAATTCAACCTCGATTTTCTGCAAGAACAACGGAGTGGTTCATTTTACTGTAACTCGTCCTCAGTGCTGGTGAGAAGCCTGAGTAAACCCATAAGTGATGAGCTTCTCTTCCTCCGCATGTCTCCCAAATTTTCACTGCCCTCTTGTCCTGCCTCTGTTTGAACTTCAAAAGAGGTACAACTATGACTGAGAGGCACATATATGTATTAAATGGTGGGAGCAAGGCTGGAGGGGCATATATATGCTCCAGACCCAAGAAAGAACCCACTCTGGCCCCTGAAGTAACAGTGCTACCATCTCATCTGCCTTCTGTGGCCTGGCAAACACAACTTCAGACTCCTAGGAATGGCTGACAAAAGAAAACCTGACCTGAATTTGCCCTCCCCAAACCCCAAGAAAAGGAAGGGAAAGGTTAAGTAACCCACATCATAATGCTGAACTTAGGAGAAAAATAGCTCCAAAACTTCCTACCCTTCTTTACTCCGGACAACCCTCTTTACTGCTAAGAATTTTGACATTTTGTTTGTCGTTGAGGTCTGACAGTGACTAATGTTACCCGGGCTAGCCTTGAACTCCAGAGCATGCCTCCATCTCTCAAGTGCCAAAATCACAGGAATTCACCAGCATGCCCAGCTCCCACACCAGTGTGTTTTCCCCAACTTAACAGAAATAAATCTTTATTAAGTAACTTTTAATATCAGAAAAATAAAACTCAGTTGCTCATGCCTTTAGTCCCAGCACTTGGGAGGCAGAGGCAGGTGGATTTTCTGAGTTCGAGGCCAGCCTGGTCTACAGAGTGAGTTCCAGGACACCCAGGGCTACACAGAGAAACCCTGTCTCGAAAAAAAGGAAAAAGAAAAAGAAAAAGAAAACTCATGCAATTGTATTTACAGCAGACACATATCAGCAGACCATCTTAGGTTTATCACAAAGTATGAGATATTAAACTTATTTAAATGTATAATCCTTATAGCTTCTCTACATATGCATGACAAGAGTATAATAAAAATTAACAAAAGCTAAACTATAATGATAATACAAATGTAACATGTTGCTTCCTTGATGCAGCAAAACCCAAAGCACAGGCTTGACGACGTCCCTCTACGTCTACAGGGCTCTAATGTAGAGGCTAAGCTTCAATACTGGCATTTAACTATCCTACGAGCAACTTGGATTATATCATTATATGCTGTAGAGAGAATCTAAGTATCACCTGTCACTAAAAATGCCTATGGCCAATAAACTGAGGCAGGAAATAGGAGATGGGACACTGGCAAGAAGAGGGAAGATTCGGGGAAATAGTGAGAGTCTAGAAGGAGCCCATAGGGAGAGACTGTAAAGGACTCAAGCAAGTCTCTGAGCGAGAGGAGCTGAGGGGACACGAAGGAAGGTGCAGGCTGGGACTGAAGGAAAAGTAACCAACCATGTGTGAGACATAGAATAGTTTAAGTGGCTAAATAAGTTACGAGCTAGTCAGGGCCAAAGCTTAGGCCTAGGCGTTTATTAATAAATAATTAGTCTCACAGTAATCATTCTGGGAGCAGGGGCTGGGAGGAAAAATGGATTTATTATTTTTTACAATATGTCATCAATGCAACTTCTTTTAAAAATATGAGTACACTGTACCTGTCTTCAGACCCACTGGAAGAGGGTATCAGATCTCATTACAGATGGTTGTGAGCCACAATGGGGTCGCTGGGAATTGAATTCAGGACCTCTGGAAGTGCAATCAGTGCTCTTAACTGCTGAGCCATCTCTCCCACCCCAATGCAACTTTTTTATACTAAAAAATAAAAATAAAAACCATTTGTGAGGGCTGGAGAGATGGCTGTAGTGGGATCAGATACCCTCTTCTGGTGTGTGTCTGAAGACATACTCATATAAGTAAAAATAAATCTTAAAAAAAAAATTGTGAACTTTTAAATGAAATGGAACTTTTCAAGTGGAAATGAAGGTTAAAATTGACCTGTTTATTATTGAATACACATGAGATTTAAAATTTTGTCATGCTGAGAGAAAATAAAAGCTCTTTTGTTGGGAAAATAATTCTTTGAAATATAATTAGTAGAAAGCCCACCAGTGTCTTTTCAATGCCAGCAGATCTGAGAACACTGAAGATGAAGTTCCACACACCCACAGGTGAGATGTACACGTGTATTTTAAAGAACTCTTTGCTTGTAATTGGAAATGGGTTTAAAATTATGTAAACCCACTAGAGGTTGTCACAGCTGCTTCCATGATTTAAGACGAGGTCATCACTATCTCTCTTCCTTTCCCCTGTATTAGTGAAGAATACAAATGTGTTTATGGCTAGGCAGCAGTGGCTCATGCCTTTACTCCCAGCACTTGCTAGGCAGAGGCAGGAGGGATTGTTTGTTTTGTTTTTGTTTTTTTAAGGCAGGGGTTCTCTGTATAATAGGCCTGGCTGTCTTGAAAAGCACTCTATAGACCAGGCTAGCCTCGAACTCAGGGATTTGCCTGCCTTTGCTTTCCAAGCACTGAGAGTAAAGGTGTGTATCACCGCTGCCCAGCTATTACCAAAAAAACAAGAACAACAACAACAAAAAAACAAAAAACAAAAAAAAAGTTATATATTCTTTCAGTTCCAGTATGACTGGTTTGTAGTAGGGTTGTTGTGCATAGTTCTGTATTGGAAACTTGATTGTGCATGCTCAAGCAGTGAATATAATTCTCTACACTACTCAAGACCAGAGAGACGGCAGAAGAAACTATAACTGTCCAATAGGCTCACTCTGCAAATAGTTTGATGTCTAATAAAAAGTTACAAACGTTAATTTCACTACCCATTAGGAGTGTGTGTTGCCTAAGTCACTAATAAAATAGAAGATAAGTAGTCTGAGGAACGCGGAGGTTGTTAATAGTGCGGATGAAAAAAATTAAGGAGCCGGGCGGTGGTGGCGCACGCCTTTAATCCCAGCACTTGGGAGGCAGAGGCAGGCGGATTTCTGAGTTCGAGGCCAGCCTGGTCTACAGAATGAGTTCCAGGACAGCCAGGGCTACACAGAGAAACCCTGTCTCGAAAAACCAAAAAAAAGAAATAAAAAAGAAAAAAATTAAGGCGAGCCAGACAGTGGTGGCACATGCCTTTAATCCCAGCACTTGGGAGGCAGATTTCTGAGTTTGAGGCCAGCCTGGTCTACAGAGTAAGTTCCAGGACAGCCAGGGCTATACAGAGAAACCCTATCTCGAAAAAACAAGACAAAAAAAAAAAAAAAAAAAAAAAAAAAAAAAAAAAAAAAAAAAAAAAAAAAAAAAAGAAAAAAAGAAAAAAGAAAAAATTAAGGAGAAAAAGTGAAGAAAGAACTGGAATAACATCAAATATGATTAAAGCGATGAAAGGTTATAGTAAAGAAGTAAAAGAGAAAGATGTGGGACAGGGATGAGGGGAAGTGTGAGCTATGTAGAAGAAAAAAAAATTTTAAAGATTTATTATATTTATGTGTATGAGTACACTGTAGCCGTACAGACAGCCGTGAGCCATCATGTGTGTGGCTGCTGTTGAACTCAGGACTCTGCCGGCTCCACTCGCTCGGGCCCCACTCGCTCCGGCCCCACTCGCTCTCATGTAATTTACTGTAGCTGTCTTCTGTCTGACAGAAGAGGACCAGAAGAGGGCGTCTAATCTCATTACCGGTGGTTGTGAGCCACCATGTGGTTGCTGGGATCCGAACTCAGGACCTTCGGGAAGAGCAAGTCAGTGCTCTTACCCGCTGAGCCATCTCGCCAGCCCCAAGAAAATTACACTGTACACAATAGAACAGGTACAGAAATGTTAAGAAGGATCACAAAAGGTAATGAAACAATTGAAAAAAAAAAACAAAACTAAGGGATGACTGTTGGAACACTGTCCAAGCGTGGAGAGGTCACGTGAGGAGAATTCTGAACACGTGTGAGAATACTCCAAAAACAAGCTAACAAACAAACAAACATCCACACAGGCAAAACAAGAGCCTAGTGATCTCAGTTTCTTCTTCAGAACATGGAACTGTTGGAATATGGTTTTATGCTCTGCCCAGGTGTAGCAGATAGGAGTGAGTTTAGGTCAGATTACTCATGATTGGTTGATATTGACATTCAATTATGCCTCTATTGAAAAACATGTTTTCTCCACGTTCAGCTTGTCCTTGTGATCATGTGATCTTTCTTAATCCTCAGAGTATAAACTGTCCCGGGCTCTGAATAAAGTTGTCTACTGCGCAGGACTTTCTTTAGTCTACCTCAGTTATCTGCCTCATTCTCTCAGGTCTTACTGCCTCTAGAGTGGTGACATATGACCATTAAGAGATTTTGAAAAGGTCATATGCTGTCTTAGTTAAGGTTTCTATTGCTTTGACAAAACACTATAACCAAAAAAAGCAAATTGGGGAGAAAAGGGTTTATTTGGCTTACATTTCCATATTGTTGTGGATTATTGAAGGAAGTCAGGACAGGAGCACAAAGCAGGGTAGGGTTCTGGAGGCAGGAGCTAATGCAGAAACCACAGAGAGGTACTGGTTACTGATTTGCTTCCCCTGGCTTGTTCAGCCTGCTTTCTAATAGAACTGAGGACCACCAGCCTGGGGATGGCACCACACACAATGGGCTGGGCCTTCCCAAAACTGATCACTAATTGAGAAAATGCCTTACAGCTGAATCTCATGGAGGTATTTCCTCAACTGAGGTTCCTTCCTGTCTGGTGACTCTAGCTTGTGTCAATTTGACATAAAACCAGTCAGTACATATGGTAACCTAGCTTGCTTTCTTTCTTTCTTTCTTTCTTTCTTTCTTTCTTTCTTTCTTTTTTTTT
>NW_022196904.1:46275292-46281753 GCF_008632895.1 Mastomys coucha | reverse complement strand
TCCTGGAACTCACTCTGTAGACCAGGCTGGCCTCAAACTTAAGAAATCCACCTGCCTCTGCCTCCCAAGTGCTGGGATTAAAGGCGTGTGCCACCACTGCCCAGTGTAGCCTAGCTTTCTAAAACACACACATGCACATTTATAAAAATTAAATGGAGTTATCCTGTAACAGGGACACAATGCTCCTAAAGATATCACAGAACAACAAATAAAAAGCCTAGAGGCAGTGAGGTCCAGCAGACATCTCAAACATTACAGTTTATTGCCAATGTTCCTGATGACCCTCTGGAACTTTACGGCAAACCTCTCTTGCTCAAGACACCACATACTTGAGGCCTAGAACAGGAAGAAGTTAAGCTGGCACTTACCTAGGAGCCTCATCCCTGCTGACTAGCTTTCATAGTGCTAGAAGATGCTATGCACAGTGCTGAAGAAGAGTAATCACCAGTTTTGCCCATCTGTGAACCATGTGAGGTACAACAGTGGACCTTATAAAAACATGGCCACTGGTGTGATTGTGGCACAAACAGCATGGGAGTAAACAGCCACTTCCTGATTATTTTTAAGGTCCACTTAACAAGTTGAAATCCATATCTGACACCAATATCAGGGCAAAGAACCCATGCCTAGACATGTGATAGGCCCTGCTGGAGATCCTACTAATATTACTCTGATAAATGGGCCTGGTATTAAGCCAATTCCTAATGATTTATTACCATGTCCATAGATAACTGCATCCCCCAACCCTCATTAGAGACATTAAAAAAAAATTTATTTATTCCTTATATGAGAGTACACTGTGGCAGTCTTCAGACACACCAGAAGAGGGCATTGGATCCCATTACAAATGGTTGTGAGCCACCATGTGGTCGCTGGGAATTGAACTCAGGACCTCTGGAAGAGCAGTCTGCTCTGTCCTCTTTTTTTTGTGTGGTTTTTCCAGACAGGATTTCTCTGTATAGCCCTGGGTGTCCTGGAACTCACTCTGTAGAACAGACTGGCTTTGAACTCAGAAATCCACCTGCTTCTGCCTCCCAAGTGCTGGGATTAAAGACGAGCGCCATCACTGTCACAGTGGGTCAGAAGTGAGAGCCCTGAGTTCTAGGGGTGAGGGGCATTTATAGCAGTTACAGTATGCTTTGGGAATTTCCATACAGGTCAGCAAGTTAGTATTTTAAAAATTACATTTCTGGTGTAATCTGCAGGAACCAAACATGGGTACAAAGCCACCCGACAAACAGGATGGCTAGGTTATCTATTTTCTGCAGGATGTCTTAGGTTGTCTGTATGTACTTGACCCTGCTGTTGTAGTCTGACTGGCTTTTGCCACGGGCAGGGGTTGCTATAGAATGTTTGCTCAAGTGCTTTGTGCACTCTCAGAAACGGAGTTGGTAGGGCTTTACAGTGCAACTATGCTATGCTGCATCAATAGTGTAGTTTTGCTTTCTGGGGTGATTAGACCCATATGTGTTGTGTTCCATTCCTCTTCTTCATATTTGTCACACAACACTTGTGTGACCCTTCTTAAAAAGTTTTGATTTTCCAAGACAGTGACAGGATCTGCAGTGTGTCCTGAGGTGACAATTCCACTCCTATACCCATGGCTACCAGTCATGTTTTTCTGTGTGACTTAAAATGTTTTATTTGAAAATATACAAAACCAGAAAAGGCTATAATTTGTCCAATTCAATATTACGGAAGGCAGTGTAGCTGTTGGTGCCCCTGCAATTCCCACTTTTCAGAGGCAGTGAGCTGGGTGAAATACAGGGTGTGACAAAAATTATTTAATGTTCTTGGGTGTTAGATCTGCATGTATTATGTCTGTGTACCACAAGAAGGGTACTGCACAGTGGGTGTCTCCCTCTTGGACCCACGGATTAGGCAGCAACCACACCCAAATACCTGTTTCTGTAGAGAAATCTTTTAAGTGGGGAAGAAAAGTAAAAGTGGTTGCTTTCTGAAACCACTCAGGTGGAAAAAAAAAAAAAAAACCGGCAGCAAAAGACCTTGCAGGTGTTAATGTTTGAGAGAAGGGGCAGTCTGGGTTAGAATGGGCTAGGGCGTGATGGGATGTTTTGATTGGGCATGCTAATTAGGTGAACCAGAGGGAGCTTCTGATTGCTGGATTTCAATGTTTTGCTGGTTCTTGGTAGTCTGCCTCAGGAATGAATCTGGCATAAGAAAGTGTCCCAAGAAGGGAATAGCCCTTGATGGCTAGCTTTCGGGATGTAATCTGTGGTTTACAAGGGAGAGGGAAGGGAGAAAGGCAAGGCCAGCCAAAGCATGCTCATCATGCTGGAACTAGTCAAAGTCTCGTTACCACATGCATGCTTTCTGGTGATTTGGCTGCTTTTGGTTCTCTCTGCTTCTTACTTAGTAACTGTTCACCTATACTCATTTGTAACTTTGATTTAAAAAGCTCACTGGGAGCTAGGCATGGTGCCACATGCCTTTAATCCTAGTGTTTTTGAGGCAGAGGTTGGTGGATACCTGTGAGCTCCAGACCAGCCAGGCTGTCTTAGTTAGGGTTCCATTGCTGTGAAGAGACACCATGACCAAGGCAACTCTTATAAAGGCAAACATTTAATTGGGGCTGGTTTACTGTTTCAGATTTAGTTCATTATCAACATAACAGGAAGCATGGCATTGTGCAAGCAGAAATGGTGCTGGAGAAGGAGCTGAGAGTTCTACATATTAATCCAATGGCAGCCAAGAGGGAACTGTCTTCCATACTGGGCAGAGCTTGAGCAAAGGAGATTTCAGAGACCACCCCCACAGTGACACATTTCTTCCAACAAGGCCACACCTCTTGATAGTGACATCCCTGTGGGCCAAGCATTCAAACACAAGAATCTATGGGGACCAAACCTATTCAAATCATCACACAGAGCTATGTAGAGATCCTATCTCAGAACAAAAAAAACCCAAAAATCCAAAACTAATCAGTTTACCAAATTTGACATTGGTGATATTGTTACTTTGGTCTTTAGTAAGTTCTCTTTCTGGGGTTATTAGACCCAAATGTGTTGTGTTCCTTTTCTCCAAATTTGTCATACAAAACTTGCTTATTGATACTTAAGAAGTTTTGATTAATAATTATTGCTGTAAAACAGACAAATCTGGGAATAATAAACTAATATTACTAAGGATCTACTACACTTGATTAGGAAATATTGTTATACAAGATAGAATTTAAAGGGGCACTCTGGTCCTCCTACCACAGTTCTGCTAGACAGAGAGGATGAACTGATTAAAAGCTATGGTAATATTTTACATTTTAAGTATCACCATTTGTTCAAACAACCAAACTTTAGAATTTCTGTCTATGTGAAACATGTCTGAGTGCTCAGAATGCAGATAGATTTCTGCCTAGGGTTAGCTCCCTCTTGTGCACGAGCCAGAACCTGGCATGCACTATTAAAGTTTTTCCTTTATTAACCTCTAAGTGGTGGACTGACTTCTCACTGGGAAGACATATTCTATTTCACATATAAAACCATACAATTTATGAATAGTTCACTTATTTTTCAATCTGAATATTTTTTTGTTATGTATCATGTAGTACTTCTGGTATAATACCAAATAGAAATGTTGAATTAGGTAGACATTTCTCTTATTCTCAACCCTAGGAATAAAGCAGTCTTTCATATTTAAATAAAAATTTAAAAATCTTTTTTTTTCATCCTTTAGATTGAATACTTTCCTATTTCTATTGTTTTGGTAGCTTTTATAGCTACATGTTAATTTAATATCTCAGCAGCTAATGGGGCTATCTATAGTGGTCTGGAAATGGTTTGAATATAATTCCCAAGGATTTATGTTTGGAGCCTGATCTCCAGTGATGATGCATGTCTAATCCTACTTTGAGTGTTGGGATTGTAGGCATATGTTAACAAGCCCAGTGTATCCAGTGGTCTGTATCAAACCCAGGGCCTTGAGTATGCAAATACTGTAGTGACTGAGCTATCTCCCACAGTGCTCCAGCAACTTCTTTCCTTGGAGACTAGTGTACCTGTCTCTTTATGAATGTGTTGTATCTATAATGCTGTTTGGATCAGCTCCTTTGATAGTTCCAAAAACGCTACCATGGCTTTAAAGAGCTCTACTACGAGTACCAATTTTCTGATATTCTGGGTTAGTCAGTTTTGTTGTGGAGGATGAAGTTCAGTTGTAAACTGTCTACCTAGCATGTGCAAGACCCTAGGTTCCATCCCCAACAGTACCAAAAGAAAAAACATGTGCACTTTTAGTCACACAGTAGTTTGTATTACTTACTATAAAGTAAAGCTGAACTGAATTAATTCTATAAACATGTTTTAGAACTTCAGCATCCAAGACTGGAAACTCAAGATGAGAGACCCCCAAATATTTGACATCTGGTGAATAACAAGAGTATACCGAGAAGACAGTACATCTGGAAACAAGGTCAAAGGGGGGTGATTGGAGGGTTTTTTTTTTTTTTTATGTGATTTGTTCTAAAAAATTAAGTGCTGACTAGTTTTATGTCAACTTCACACAAACTGGAGTAATCTGAGAGGAGGGAACCTCAGTTGAGAAAATGACTCCTTAAGATCAGGATGCAGGAAAGCCTGTAGGGCATCTTCATAATTCCTAATTGATGGGGCACAACCCAGCCCATTGTTGGTGAGGCCATTCCTTGGCTGGTGGTTCTGGGGTCTATAAGAAAGACAGAAGGCTGAGTAAGCCATGAGCAAGCCAGTAAGCAGTACCCCTCATGGCTTCTCCATCAGCTCCTGCCTCCAGGTTCTTGCTTGAGTTCCTGACCTGACTTCCTCCAATGATCAGAGATGTGCAAGTACAAGCCAAATAAACCCATATGCCAAGTATGTTTGTGCATGTCTGTAACTTTAGCACTTAGGAAACTGAGGCAGGAGGATCCTGAGTTTGGAGCAAGCCTTGGCTAAAGAGTGAGACTGTTTCAAAAAGCCAGAAATAGACTGGTGATGCATACCTTTAATCCTACCACTCTGGAGGCAGAGACAGAAGGATCTCTGAATTTGAGATCAGTTTGGTCTACAGAGCGAGTTCTAGGACATCTAGTTACACAGAGAAATGTCTACCTACCTACCTACCTACCTACCTACCTACCAACCTACCAACCAACCACATAAAAAACCCAAGAAACCTAGCTGGGTAGTGGTGGCGCACGCCTTTAAACCCAGCACTTGGGAGGCAGAGGCAGGTGGATTTCTGAGTTCGAGGCCAGTCTGGTCTACAGACTGAGTTCCAGGACAGTCAGGGCTACACAGCCCTGACTCGAAACCTGTCTCGAAAAACAAAACAAAAAAAGAAACCAAAATCACAAAAAAAAAAAAACAAGAAACCAAACTGAACCAAAATAAAACAAACAAGAGGTTAAGTATATTTCATGCACAGAATAGACTGACTATCTCAGTGAATGTATTATATATGCTTAGGAATATGTATTGTGTTACATATTGAGGGCTATCAGTTTGACTTAGCTGGCTAAAGTTCATTCTGCTACATCCTTACGGTATTTATCTGCTTACATAATACATCTGTTCTCATACAGTGCCTACTAAGAAATACACATGAAATATGTGGGAAAATGGAATGATACACTTTTATTTGAGATATTACTAGTTAGCTAATAAATGCTAAAAATAGATATAAAACAGCTGGCCTTAAGTAAAGTACAGTTTATACATTGATATGGTTTTTATTTTTCTTCTGGGATTTTCTATGCACATAAAAATGCTTCAAGGATAGTCAAATCTAAGACAACTTTTAGGTAAGAGGAAATGTAAACTTACAGAGTATCTGATGTTCTTTTATTGCCTCCGAGCACTCCGTATACACATATATACAAGCAGACAAAATACTCATATACATTAAAATAAGTCAATCTTTTAGAAGAAAAGAAATATTAGTAAATAGTCTATTTTTATATAATACCTATATATTTTACAGTTAGATATACATTATATACATACCTCTATATACTCGATAATAAAATTCAGAAAAATACCTACAATTCATTTGTCTAGACATGTTTAACAATAAAAATAAATAAAACAAAAGATTCTTATTTCTCAGCTGCAAACAGTAAATATGTACATGGATGATGTCGAAGTCTAAGGTACTTGTTAAATTAGAGATATTTAACTTTGCTCCATGCCAGCCATGAGCGATAATGCGAGAGATTCCACTGTGGGAAGAAAAAAAACAAAAGAGGTTAAAAATTAGTTCTAAATATGTTTAAATGTTTGAATAAGGCTACAGTGAATTTAAAACTTAAAAGTATTTAAAGATGTATTATTTTTTTAAATAAAATATCAGTATTTTTAATATATAATAAAGAAAATATTTGTTAATATAAATGGAAAAAGTTGATTACATTTTTTATCTCAGATCTTTTTTTTTTTATTTTAGATATTTTCTTTATTTACATGTAAATTTCTCCATTCCCAGTTTCCCCT
>NW_022196904.1:46214545-46273383 GCF_008632895.1 Mastomys coucha | reverse complement strand
GTTGTTTCACTAATTTCTTTCTCTGCCTTTTTATCCTTTGTGTATAGGAAGGCCTCTGATTTGCTTGTATCTCAGATCTTTTAATCTTAAAAAAAGCCTTTCATTGAAGACAGCATTTACTCTACATGGTGTAAATCCTGTGTTAGCTCACAATTCAGTGCCATATTCTAATCTATGGATGGCATTTCCTTCTGTAACCCTGACCTGGTGTAAACATAGACAAATGCACCAATGTCACTGCCAGAACAGACAGATTGCAATACTTTTTTCACATTTGGCTATTCATAAATAAGTGTTTAACAGTCAGAAAGTACACAAATGGAGAAAATATTAACATTATTATTATTGTTATTTATTTTTTTGAGACAGACTTTCTCTGTGTAGCCCTGGTTGTCCTGGAATTCACTCTGTAGACCAGGCTGGCCTCAAACCTATAGAGATCCGCCTGCTTCTTCCTCCTGAGTGCTGGGATTAAAGGCGCGAACCACCATCACCATCACCTGGCTTGACATATAAATATTCTTTACCAAAAAAAGGAGGGATGGGCAGAGACACCAGTTAGTCTATCTCAACAGACTAAAAACTCTTCAATAACTCACTTCACAAATTTCTTATCTCCATCATATTCTATATTCTGAACTGTAAAAATCTATATTTCTTTGTAAAGAGAGGCAGTTTTAGAAGCTCTAAATTTTCTAAAAGTCAATGTCATTTAGAAAAGAATAGTTGGATTCACATGATAGTAAAGAGTGAGAGATCAATTCTCCAAGCTACTACATCTCAGTTTTAGAAATCCACTGGAATAAAAGGCACAAGACTAAGGAGATCTTTAGTTTTAATGATACTCATACACTACCCATCCCAACGTAATTTTGCAGAACCAATTCAAATCATGACTCAGTATTTCCCAGTTTTGAAATAGAAAAAACACAACTCTCTATGTGACTAGTAACAAATATTGGCACACAGACTCAAGTACAATGAAATTGGAAGGCAGTGATAACGTAAGAAGAAGTACTCACAGTGGGGAAAAGATCCTCTACAGACAGCTTTATTTAAAATGGTTACCAGAAACATGTGGCAGTTTTTAAAGTCAGATTCCATTTTCTCTATAGATTCCATTCTAAGAAAGAAAGCAAATTTCAATTTTTATTAAGGAACTAGTAATAGGCAGGCTATAAAATTCTCATTGGAATAATTTCTAAAATTCTACAGGCTAACTAATGATCATAAAATAGGAAACACTGCTCTACATTAACTTGTATCATTTTTCAGAGTCTCACATTGGCTAGGATTGACAGGAAAGTAATGTGCTTAGGCTCTCAAGTAGCTAGCTAGACTCGAATCCCACCTTTCTTTCCCTCTCCTCGTAAGACAAGAGTTTCTCTGTGTAGTCCTGGTAGTCCTGAAACTCGCTCTGTAGACTAGTCTGGCCTTGAACTCAGAGATCCAAAACATACACAGAAAAACACTTCCTAATATGTTCATATTATACAGGATTTCCTCCAAATTGATACACCCCCTTTGATATCACCCTTCTAATCATAGCTCTTAGGGGAGAGGGGAATGCCACGAACTCATGAAGTAAATAAGGTCACATGGTGGGGAGTGGGAACCAGGAAGCTTCTTCATGTCCCCTCCCACCTTTATAGAAGGTAGTAAGTGCTGGGGGAGGAGACCCTGCCCAGAGGAGGGACAGAGGAGAGTCTGTCAAGCTGGCTGCAGGTCCTGCAGAGGAATCCTGGAATGAATGAGGCTTTGGTGGATCATCACCCAATCCTTGTGACCCTTTTGCTGGCATAGCTGTTATATTTTTGGTTATTCTTGGTCTTCCAAGTGACCTATCATCCATATTCCTTTTAATAACGCCAATGTGTACTTGTAGGCTTGCCAAGTTTGACTCTGGTGTACTTATTTTGCTGTCATGGTTTCCTTTCTGGGGTGAGCAGGTGTGTGCTCACAGCTCATCAACCATCTCTGGCAGTTATCTACCTAAGGCCAACAAACCCTCCTCAGCCTTACTTGGAAGCAAATTTCATACAGCACAAACCTTTCATAAATACTGCTGTGCACCGAACCTTTAACTCACAATCTCTACTTTCTAAATAGGCAAAAATTTATGTCCCCATACCGGCTCTGCAATGCTTAACATCCTCATTCCCACTTTTTTCCGACAATTTGTTATAGAAATGAAAACAGTTCAAATGCAATAAAGCACCTGGAATAGTGATCCCCTCATCTAGCTAAGTGTTACGGATTAAAGTAGTTTTGTATACTTTGAGAGGACATATAGTCAGGAAGGTGTATACTTTCTTGTTTTGTGTTGTGGGTTTTGTGTTTCCAGTTTTGAGGAGGGAGGACACAAAAGGCTTGCTGGGGCTTACTGGCTTCCAATCTGGCTAAGAATATTTAAATCCTAGGTTCAGGGAGAGATTCTGTCTCAGAGGAGTCTGTGGAGAATGCCAGAGGAAGATACCCAGACACCCTCTCCTGGCCTCCATGTACAAAGGGACATTCATGCCCACATATTCGTGTGAATATACTCCTCATACAGGCACAAGCACACAAGCAAAGCCTCTAAGCCACAAGACAGGAAGCTTTATTTCAGCAAATTATCAGTGCATATAATTTATAAAGGAGACAGAGGCTAAGCATTTAACTATATATTCAAATTGATATAAGAAGATAGCTGCAGCCGGGCGGTGGTGGCACACACCTTTAATCCCAGCACTTGGGAGGCAGAGGCAGGTGGATTTCTGAGTTTGAGGCCAGCCTGGTCTACAGAGTGAGTTCCAGAACAGCCAGGGCTACACAGAGAAACCTTGTCTTGAAAAACCAAAGGAAAACAAAAAAAGAACTTACAAACATAGAAATTTGCAAAGTAACCCAGCATGATGTCCATCATTTACTTTATGCTACCCTTTAGACTTCTCCATGTTTGAACATATGTACAATAAGAAATTGAGCCATGCAGATAATCTAAGAATGTTTGCTTATTTTAACTAAAAGACCTTAGTTTTTTAAGACTGCTTATGCCTTATAAGAAAACTGACTTTCCTAATTCTTTCTAGTTTAACTAAATTCTATGTATTGTTGGTACCTAGGATTGAACTTCAGGTCTTATGCAGAGTAGGTAAGCCAATGAACTACACTTTTAAATTTATAGCCACAGTGTTGTGTGACCCATTATCAAGGCTAGGGGTGGAAAGACTCCTCAAATGAAGCTAGTTAGAAATGGTTACAATACGGGTTATCTCATAGCACATACTTACTGCCAAGCCCCTAGGCCCGCCTGCCAACCTTCTGCAAACATGAGCGCCAAGTTCAACACTTTCATAATGGCTTCTTTCACGAAGCTGACCTAAAGATCAATGTTTGAGATAAAATATGGGCTTTGTAACTATGTCACAATGACACCAATACTTTTGCCTAACTTAAGTCATAGGAAAAGCACAGCATTATGATGACTATCTTCATGTATTAGGAAGGCGTGAGGCTCTGAACCAAGCCCACATGAGATGTACATCTGCATTCCAGGATGGCAGACTTTCATTCTTAAATCCCATTTAGATTCATCAGTGCATTGAGGCAGGAGTCCCAGTAGTTGTAAAACTATTCAGTTCCACATATTCCTAACGAGTTGGTCACTTTCACTGCCTAGCTGAAGACTTAAGTTTCCAGTTCTCTATACTTATATTTTTCTTAAATGTAACTGCTGGTAGTGGAGCACACATTTATAACCTCATTTAACCTAGTTTTCCCTAAAAAAAGATTGTACATGACAGTAGTTTTAGAATTCAAAATTCCACAGTGGGAAGACATTCCCCCATGCCTAGATTCCCTTTCTCCCCACTGGTTATACCTGAGATGGTATTTTACATACCTTTTCTCTCAGCAGACATCGATCATGGATGGTTGACAAATACCTGTAGTGAATTTTAATCAACTGATCTAAATCTTTTGCTTCCTCAACTTGATGCTGAAACTCCAGCCCTGTACTGTGAAGAATCTTGAATGAGAAGACAAAAAAGACAAGAAGCTAAATTAGCACCCATTTGTTTGTGTAGGTCACATGGCCAGCTAGCCCTAGGATCCTCTTGTTTTTGCCTCCTTCCCTAGGTCTGTGCAACCACAGGTGCATTTTTGTTTGTTTTCTCTGTGTAGTTCTGTCCTAGAACTCACTTTGTAGACCAGGCTGGCCTCAAACTCACAGAGATCTGCCTGCCTCTGCCTCCCAAGTGCTAGAATTAAAGGCACACACCACCAGCCTCACAAGTAGATTTTTATGTGGGTTCTAGGGATCCAAACTCAAACTCATTTATTAATGTTTTTTTGGCAAGCACTTTACCAACTGAACTATTTCACTCTACCACTGAGCTATAGTATATGTAGAGCCCCTAATGCCCTTCTTTAAAAGCTTGTTTTTCTGAGCCCTAGACAATGGGAGAACCAGACTCTGGGATAGCCACTTGAACACAAAATGAATACCTTCCTTTAGAACAGACTTCCTAAGGGAAGGGAGAAGTTCAACAACCTAACAAAAAAGAAAGCACTGAAAAATATAAAAATGTTTGTTGTAACCTAAGCACCACTTTTACAATACAAACAACTTCAATGAATTTTGATAAGTTTACACACTACAGTATTGGTCTTTCTCTAAGAGAAACCTAACTTTACTTTAAATAGAAAAGTAAGTAAAAAATGAAGCTCCTAATTATTCCTTCATATAATTAAGGGCTTTAAGCTGGCTCTGCAAAGGCTGCTGGTATTGTTATGAGGTATTTAGTACAACTCAGATACATTCTCACACTGGGTTTAAAGTCACTGCATCCCAACAAGATGAGTTTAGAGCTGACAAGACTTGGGGCACAATGAAAGATCCTTTGTTGACTCCAGTGCGCTAATGCTCTATACTCAATGATTGGTCCTCTAATGCTGCCAAAGTTCGGGTATCTGAGAACTGCATCTGGAACTGAGTATCAGGTGAACATTTTTCACATGGACTTCTGTGTAGTAAGTATGCATGTGCACATGTATGGAGGCCCAAGGTTGCGGTTAAGTCTTTGCTTTATTTACTGAGGCAGGTCTCTTGGCCTCCCTGGGCTGGAATTACAAGCAGGTTACTGCTATACTTGCTGGGCTTTTTTGTGTTCTGGAGAGCTGCACACCAGGCCTCATGTGTATGCAGTAAGCACCTTAATCACTGAGCTGTCTCCTTAATCCATTCCTTCCTTTAAAAAAGTATATAATTCAGTTGAATCTCTTCCTTATATATCACCCTTACCAAGGATTTGGGTTATTATTAAATACTGACTGCTGCAGCATTTTCTCTGTCCAATCACATTAGGGCAGTGACAGGTGCCTGTGACTGGACAGGAATAGAGAGGTAGTGGAGCTGGAGGAGGAAAAAGGTCAGAGAGGAGGAAGAGAAGGTTCTTCATCATAGAGTCAGAGGATGATGAAGAGTCAGACCCGGCGTGATTATATAACCAAGCAAAGGTTTTTACAAAATAGACTAATTGGGTTAGAATATTGTCTTTATCATTTGGCTCTGAAATTATCGTATTGGCATCTTGTGATTGATCTTATTATTTTATAAACCTGATTGGACATTAAAGCCTTAATATCCTAGGCGCTAGCTAGATGAATGATTGTGGGGGTGTGTAAGGCGTTGCAAGTGAGCGAGATGTTGTTGCTAGCTGGGAGAAAATAGCAAGAACCTGCTGGAACTTAGTGATGAGGCTGGACGGTTCTGGCATTAGAATGTGTTCCGGTGGGAAAGGGAGTTTGCAGGGTGGATTCGTTTTTTTTTTTTTTTTTTTTTTTAATTAGTTCCGGTGACAACTGATACCGTTTTCCAGAGACAGCTATCACCAGTGATGAAATTTGGAGGGTTGCTGAGCAAGTTCTAAAGGTCATTCTAAAAGAGGAGCTTTGGTGTGCCCATTCTTATGGATGTAGACAGGAAATAATCTCTGGACACAATGTTGGTTTGTGTGAAGGCTCAGATACAAATGGGGCATTTACATTATAGTCCCCAAGCCCCACTAAGGCAGACACCATCATGAAAGAGGAGGGGTAACGATGGCTAGACCAGAGCCTAAACACCGTCTAATGAAAATGGTAGGAGCACTGCACTCAGGAGCACAGAACAGCTGTGAGTATCTCCATAAGATCAAGCCTGTCATCATTCTAGCACAGAAACTCATGAACTGAACCTTTAACTGAAAAACTAAGGACAGTTGATGGCTTTTGGGAGAGAGAGACCCTATCATCTCTCACTGACATGTTATTTTATGATGAAATTACCTTTTTTTTTCATAATCTCTAAGTGTTCTGTGACTCTTGTATAGCTACAAATACATGTGTTGTCTTTGAACCACCACCTACACAAGACAAAAGAACAGAGAAGATAGATGGACAAATACCAACCCTAGTCATGATGTAGTTGTGTAAACTATTCACAAAGTGCATGAGCTTCACTCTTAAGAGAAACATGCGATGAATCTGCTGTCTTAAAGACTCTTTAGGTGGTCCAAACTGGGAGGGTGTGTCTTGATCACGTACAATGTCTTCCTTTGCTTGGGATCTTCCAGCAGCATTACCGAGTTCTACAGATGATTGAAAGGACAAAATGAGCACACAGGGAGTTAACTGAAAGCCACTGTTCCCTTACAAGAGATGAGAGATGAGGCATCAGCATAGCTGGGAACCTAACAAGGGCATATCTATGCCTTGGGAAGATAAATACCAAGTTATACCAAGCTGTAGCTCAGTTGGAATAGTGCTTGCCTAGCATATTTGAGGCTCTAGGTCAGCTTCCCAGCACTGAATAAACCAGTTATGACACACATCTGTTAATCCTAGCACTAGGGAGATATCGGGAAGACAGATAAATAATAAATAAATTCTTGTTATCACCAATGAGTTAGAAAACTACCTGTCAGACGCTCACTAAATTTTTTCACGACACAAGAATATTTAGAGTCAATTCCTAAAACGTTAATACATTTAAGATCAACTTTATGAATTCCTGATACTTCATTATTTGTGTGTATGTCAGAGTAGATGTTGTATTACATCTGTGTTTGTGTGTGCACTGTGCATTGCAGAGGCCAAAACAGGGTGGTCTGATATTTTGGACCTGGCATCAGAAGTAGTTTTGAGCTGTCCAAAAGAGATTTTCTGAAGAGCGGGCAGTACTCTTCACTGCTGAGCTATTTCTCCAGTCCCAAACTTCATTCTTTTTTTTTTTTTTTTTTAAGAATTATAAAGGGATTTTAATACAAAGGTTTATTTATTTATTTTACATATATGGATACACTGTAGCTGTCTTCAGACACACCAGAAGAGGGCATCAGATCCCATTACATATGGTTGTGAGTCACCATGTGGTTGTTGGGAATTGAACTCAGGACCTCTAGAAGAGTAGTCAGTGTTCTAAAACAGCTGAGCCATCGCTCTAACCCTCTCAAACTTCATTCCTGTAGTTGGGGATTGTTAATACTGCTGTCATCACTTGTGCCAGTTTGATGTTTGTTTACGATAAAAAAAAATGAAAACCTATGGGCTGGTTTGAATAGTAATGGCCCCCATGGATTCATGTGTTAATGCTTGGCCATAGGAAGTGGTACTATTAGGAAGTGTGGCCATGTTGGAGGAAGTGTGTCACTGGGGTGGGCTTTTAGGTCTCATAAGCTCAAGTCTGTCCAGTGAGACAGTCTCTTTCTACTGCCTTTGTATCAAGATGTAAAGCTCTGAAAATGTAAGCTAGCCCCAATTATGAGTTGAATGTGGTCATGGTGTCTACAGCAATAAAGCCCTGACTATGGTAACTTATAGAAAAACTTTCAAGGATCAAAATTAAGTTAATTTGTTGAAATCAAGTCTTACCACCAAATAGTAGAACATCCAGGCTGTATTTTGCCCATTTTATTTGTAATAGGAGAAGGAACACCTGATTATAAATTTTTTGACATTCTACACTTATAACAATGTCCACAGGCCATGGAACCTACAGAAACCAAATCAAAACAAAACAGAAAAACCAAAATACATTATTACTTACATACCTTAGTTTTACTAAAACTCAATTTTTATATAAAAAAAATGGTTAGTTGCTTACCTTGTAGCTTAGGGTAAGACCATCTAAGATATGAACGGGTAGTTTCTTCTTAGTTGTATCAACATTTTCAAAAGATATAGATAAACTAAATAAAGAAGTTTCCATTTTAGTTTGTGATAATGCTATGTTCATATAAAAATATTCTTAGAGAAGGGTTCATGGGTAGGGAGTGCCTCTCAGTGGTACAATACTTAGCTCCTGGGACTGAGGTCCTGACAATAACAGTACCACACGACCATCCCACCCAGCCCACATTCCACACAATACAAATATGCTAATTAACTTACAGTTCCTGGCATATACTTCCGAACAGGAACGAGTAGCAGTTGTTTTTAATCCCCCTCATCCCTACCCCAACTTTTGAGACAGGGTCTCATTGCACAGCACAGGTTTGCCTCAAATATATGGCAATCCTCCTTCCTCAGCCTTCTGAATGTTAGAATTACAGATATAAGCTACCTCAACCAGCAATTTTGTTTTTTTGAGACAAGGTTTTGGTATGCAGATGACCTGGAACTCAAGGTGAACTCCCTGCCTCAGTCTCCCAAATGACTGTGCCAACATGTCTGGTTTCTGAGATAGTCTCTCACTAGGTACTGTAGACTGGTTTCTAACTTGAGATCTCTATGACTCTATCTTTGTAGTGCTGGGATTATGGCTGTGTGTCCCCCAGCATCCAATTAGTTTTAAAGTAATGAGTTTTGTTATAAAAAATACTTGCTAATGTTAGAAGGGAATTGGAATTAAAAGCAAACTTTGAGAACAGGCTGGGAACATAATTCTGGTCAAAGGCAGGCTAAAAAGACTAAACTTTACATTTAGGCACTGTGGGCAAGGACTAGAAGTGCTCCGGTGTGCCTCCAAAGGCTTTGTACAGTGGGGTCTGCTTTTGCTGCAGGTGCTGTGTACCGCGCTATCTATGCATTCCTTTCCCAAGAAAGGAAGCGAAACACAACCGGGAAGTATCCAGGTGCCAGCAGCTGTTGTTCTTTTCTCATGGGATTTGCAGGTCCTGACAGTGGTCTTGCTACAGTTACTGAATACTAGCAATAACCTCGATGCAAACTATGCAAGATTTAAAATAAGGCATCCAAGGAAGGAGGAGGTAAGGGCAGCATATGAATAATAGGAACTAGCCAGCTCATGGCCATGGCACAAGGACTAGATAAAGCTATTTTAGTTTTAGCAGTTTGTTACATCAACATTCACTTAAGGGCTTACTATGCAGATGTCAGAATCTATTCTTCTGCCTCCAGAGCACATTTGTAGAGCTGCTTTCATGGCACAGAAAACACAAGGTACACTAATGAGTAGATAAACTGACTGGCAGGTCATGAGTAGGAGAGCACACCACTGAAGGAGGTCTGGGGGTGAGGAAGAACAGCACTTGGAGAATGAAAAAACATGTGTGAATACCTGCAATGTGAAATGCAGCAGAAGGGAGAACATGGCATGGTAGGTATGTAAGACATGAGGCTGGGAAAAATGAAGCCTGAAAGTGAAAAGTTCCTTTTCGGGCTGGCAAGATGGCTAAGCGGGTAAGAGTACTGACTGCTCTTCCGAAGGTCCTGAGTTCAAATCCCAGCAACCACATGGTGGCTCACAACCACCCATAATGAGATCTGATGCCCTCTTCTGGTGTGTCTGAAGACAGCTACAGTGTACTTATCTATAATAATAAATAAATCTTTAAAAAAAAAGTTCCTTTTGTGTCTGGTGTGAGGCACACAGAAGGGGCCTGAGTATATGTGATGGGTATCATCCTAAGGGTTAAGTTCCTTGTGGTGGAAGAGAGCAAGGCTGAGTCATTAGGAGAACCTGGCCTACCAGAGAGGCAATGGATGTCTCCAAGGAGGCGGGGCTGATCTTACCCTTTCCTTTGTGTTTTGTATGGAGATAAAGGTTGGTCCCAAATTCCCAGACTCAGATGAGTTCCTTGTTTCAAACCTTAAACACTTGGCACCACAGGAATATGCCATCATATCTCAGCTTTGATTTTCATTTTTTTTCCTATTTTTTTGAGACATGGTTTACCGATGTAGTCCTGGTTGTCCTGGAACATTACTCTGTAGAACATGCTGGCCTCCAACTCTGCCTCCCAAGTGCTGGCATCAAAGGTGTGCACCACCACTGCCTGGCTCAGCTTTATTTTCTAATTTGCAAAATAATTTTAGGATTACTGTGAATGAGATAACATATGTGATGTGGTCTGAATATGTACTGTCTTCCATATATGCATAGTTGAATGCTAGAGCTGTTTTGGGAGGTTCTGAAAATGTAGGAGGTGGGCTAAGCTGGAATAAACAGTTCCCTGAGGTACCCTCAAGACTGTGGTATTCCTGGAGCTGTCTCCTAGCCTACTTCCTATTGAACTACTATACTCCCTCTGAGAAGGTATTAACTGCTCTGCCTAACTACATCCTCCCTCCCAGGACATACACAAGTCTTTCAATCTGTGAGCTAAAATGTACCTCCCTTGAAGTAGCTTCTATTAGGTATTTTGGTCATAAAGACAAAAAGTAATGATAATTGTATGTACAAATCCATAAATTATTTCTTGGTTTGTTACCGTAAACTGTCTTCAGGGTAGCGTTGCCCTACTGCTTCCTGGAGCTGGACATTAAGAAAAGACACATTCTGCCAGGTTTCCTTTTCTCTTATTTTATCAAAAATTGAAGTATAGAAGTCATACATGGTGTCTCCACCTTCCATCAAGAAAAAATTCCTCATGGCCTGCAAGTACTCCACCAGCCTTGAAAAAGATGGAAGACACATAAGTGAACATATCTTATGCCTATACTGTGGAATTCTAGAAAAACTCCAGGCTTATACACCAACAGTCATTTGTCAGATAGATGTGTGTAAAACATTCACTAAAATTAGAAATATTCATTCTCAAAAACTCTGGCAAATCACAAAAGTAAAACAAAATTAATTAAAATTCCACCATATTAATATTTACTTAGTTACTATATGGAATATTTCATTTCAGTCTTCTGCTGAGCATTAAGGAAAAGACAGATTCTACTGTATTAAATATCCTACTTATTAACCTCTGTATTTAACCTAATATGCTGATTAGTTTTTCACAACCTTACACACCTTGGGTCATCCTGGAATAGGAAACCTCAGTTAGGAGAACACCTCAATCAGATTGGCCTGTAGGCAAGTCTATGAGGGTGATTTTTTTATTCATAATTGATAAGGAGGGCCCAGCCCACTGTACATAATGCTACCTCTGTCTGGGTTGATGGTCCTGGGTTATATAAGAAAGTAGGTTGAGCAAGCCAAGGGGAGCAAGTCAAAGAAGTGTTACTCTGTGGTCTCTGCTTCAGCTCTTGCCTCCAGGTTCCTCCTTTGGTTTTCATCAATGATGAAATATGAGCTGTTAGCCAAATATATCCTTTTCTTCCATGTTGCTTCTGGTCAGTATTTTATCATAGCAATCGAAAGCAAACCAGGAACCTTAATTCTATGAACTTTATGGAGACTATGCATGGACACGAGTAAGTCGGAGTTGGAACTAGTTATCTATTACCAAGTAACTTATATTTTTCTTCTGAGAGCACACTATGCACATTTTGGGGGTCTTTCTTTCTTTTGATATATCTTTTGATACAGATCCTCAGATAATTTAAGTTACAATATACTTAAATCTTGACAGTTAACTGATCTCAAAATAAGATTGTTAACAAATACATATCCACTTTCTAATTAAAGTTTGACTGAAATAGAGACTTCAAAAATTATTCTACAGAAGGTTCTACACTTGACTTTCAGTACCAAAAACAAATAGACACAAAACCAAAAAAGAATGAAAGAAAAAAAAAAAAAAGGAAAAGGAGGGGAAAAAAATCCACTGGTTATTAATAACTTATTACTACCAGAGCTTTTTCTTTCTTTCTTTTTTTTCTTTTTTTACCTGAAATCTCTCTTTAAGGTTTGCATGAGATTTCCACAGCAATGTAGATACTGTTTGTCAATGTGAGGATAGAGGCAAGACCTCAGTGTTAATTCAAAAGTCTGGCAAGTCACAGATTCTGATGATCTATCCACGCATATGTCACCACCAGCAAACTTCTCATGAAAGTCGCTCTGCTCCAAATACAACCTTCAATATGAAAATGTGAGTGAGTGTTCATTTTTATGAGCTGTTGTTGACAGAATTCTAATAAACCAAAACCTACAGTCCCATTTTTACCTTTAGTTTCAGATTATCAATCATTACAGAAAGAAATCTTTTCCTTAGAACATCCTTTCTCGATCACTGCTGCCACTGGGATCAGTGTGTTGCAATTAGTCCTTCATTAGTGCTATATGCAGTGAATGGTATTAATGAAGGGCATTATTCCACTGGAGTTAAGTTCCTCACAGCATTTTAAGCCCCAAACACATGTAATATAGAGGGAAGCAGTACAGAGCTTATTTGGACCTTTCAGAAGCATATTCTAGGTGAGCAACAATATTCCTAGGGGGTGCTAGGGTACAAGAGAGATGTCAGCTGAGGCACATCTGTATGCTTTCATAAACCATAGGTGAATAGGTTCATCTGTTAGAAAAAAAAAAGGGTTTTGTTTTTAAGGAGGGAAAAATTTACCTGGCAGAAACAACTACAAAGCATTACATAGATATTGCTAGCTTAGTTACTGAAATATGGTGTGTATGTTATCACCTTGCAAAGTTGATGGCCAGCAGTGGGTCATGAATATCATCTAGCTCAAGATGCCTTTCAGCAATGGACTGCATCTTTATTAGGTTTTCTTTGGTTGTTTGCTCTTCATTAAGAATGTGTGGAACAGAATCTTCTCCATGCTGAAGACGTAACTGTATAGATTCCAGAAAGAGGGTGTATAAGCTTTTTCTTTCTGCATCTGAAATACAAATATATAGGATGAATTCTGTTCCCCAAACTAGTTTCAGTAAGTTTCACAGGCTGGAGAGAGAGAGAAGCAGCGAAGCATTCTCCTTGCTCTTCCAGATGATCAGAGTTTGGTTCCTAGTGCCCACATTAGAAAGCTCACGACTGCCTGTTAACTTCAGCTGCAGAGGAAGGACCTAATGCCTTCTTCTGGTCTCCATCATCATCCTTACCTGTGGCATACACTGACACAGACATAATATATTTTAAAAAGGTTGACTAGGTAGGGGTGGAGAGGAAGAGATGACTTAGCAGCTAAGAAAGCATACTGTCTCTGCAGAGGACCCTAACTTGGTTTTTGGCACCCACTTCAAGTGGCCCATAACTGCATGTGACTTCAGCTTTGAGAAATCAAATGCTGAGCTGGAGAGATGGTTCAGCAATTAAGAGCATTTGATGCTCTTCCAGAGGTCCTGTGTTCAATTCCCAGCAACCACAAGATGGCTCACAACCATCTATAAAGAGATCTTATGCCTTCTTTTGACATGCAAGTGTACATGCAGATAGAGCACTCATATACATAAATAAATAAATCATTAAAAAAACGGAAAGAAATCCAACACTCTCCAATGCCCTCTCTGGCCTTCTTAAGCATACACATACATAGATGACATACAAAATACAGACACACAGAGACACACACACACACACACACACACCCCACATGCATGCATGTGTAAATAAAAATGTTAAAAATGTTTAAGAAAGAATTTTATCTTTATAGAGCTTGATAGTTTTCTATTATATATGAAGACCTATCACTGTTTTGTTTTATCTTTAAGTACAACAAAACTACTTTTTGTTCTTAGTTAAACGGAACATTTCCGATTAACTATCATGCTATATAGGCTAATTTTATTGTGAACAGAATAATCTTTGAAGCAGAGTACTTAAAGTTAACTTACTATTATACTGTATAAGATCACAGGAAGACTTACAGGAGTCAATTTCACTGGAAAAGACACTATCAACACTGGCCCATTATAGTTTGTTAAAAAAGAAATCTTACAAGGCAAAAATATTAAGGTAGGGCTGGCGAGATGGCTCAGCGGGTAAGAGTACTGACTGTTCTTCCAAAGGTCCTGAGTTTGGATCCTAGCAACCACATGGTGGCTCACAACCACTCGTAATGAGATCGGACGCTCTCTTCTGGTGCGTCTGAAGAGAGCTGCAATAAATTACGACGGAGCGAGCGGGGCTGGCAGAGGTCCTGAGATCAATAGCAGCCACACACATGATGGCTCACGGCCATCTGTACAGCTACAGTGTACTCATACACATAAAATAAATAAAATAAATCTTAAAAAATATTAAGGTAGATATGGTAGAATAAAATAATAGAGTAAAAAAGATTAAAGTTAATTAAAAAATAAATAAATAATAGAGTATTGAGGTCATTTAAAACCCAAACAAAGAATGTAGACCTCATTCAGCTTAAGTAAATTACTTAATTATATCCCTCAAAATGATTTAAAAAAATCCTTAAAATCTCTGAGGATTGTCTGAACTGAATTACCAAGTTCAAACTTGCCTGGGTCCATTCAAAAGTGAAATATTGTACCACACTAAAAATGCCAGAGGCCCTCGATCCTGTCAAGTGCGGGCTCTATCTTATACCAAAGAGAAACGAGAAAAGAAACGAACACTGTGGGACCATGGCCAATTCATTGTATTTACCACATACAGTGTGTGTTGGAGTTCAAGAACAAGGCCATCAAGAAACTTGGGGGGCTGGAGAGATGGCTCATTGGTTAAGAGTATTTGTACCTACACAGGACCCAGGTTCAATTCCTAGAACCCTCATCAAAACTTAAGATTTCAGGAAATACAGCACCCATTTCTGACCTCTGTGGGTACCAGATATACATGTAGTATACATATATATATATACACATATATATGTACATGCAAGTAAAACCTAATACACATAAAATAAAGGGCATAGTAGAGGCCACTGCTATCAGGGACAATTCCAAAGCAAATGTCTTCAACCCTACTTGCTTTCTAAGCTCCATGTTAAGCTGGATTTCTGTGTGGGCTGTGCCATCCATAGCTAGGTAGTCTGGTAACTGTCTCATGAAACCCCGAAGGATCAAACACTCTCACCAGGATTCAGACCTGCTGGTACTGCCCTATGACTTCCACCAAACCCCATGGAAAGACCTTGTGTTATAAAGACAGAAGAAATATCTTCTGGGAAATATAAAAGCAAATGGAAATCATATTTAAAAGAATAAAAAAAAGGCAGACAATTATTTTTGAAGAAGCAGTCCTAAGAAATGGACAATGACACAAAATGCAAACAGAACTTGCCAGTAACTTTCTAAACAGCACTGACAAGTTTCCAAAGAAGATAAATTGGATTTTCTATCAAGAACAGTATGATTTCATTTAATCATGATGATATAGATTGCTACCATTGCTCTTGATTACTCAACTGATGTCAAGACTGTATTGCCTAAGACACCACATACTTTGTAGGCACAGTGAAATCAATCTCAAACTGACAGAAAAATTTTCTCCTCACTGGCTAGCTTTTATGGTATCAGAAGGTACTGAGGAAGAAAAAACTATCAACAGTCTTATTTAGCGCTAGATCCCGAATACTGCAAAGCCACCCTGTCAGGAAAGACATGTACAGTGGTATAATAGTTGCATAGAGTTTGTGTAGTTAACCTGCTGCTTTGGGGTTGGATCCATAGGAAGAAATTTGTGTTGGTACTGAAAACTTGGTCAAAGACCCATGGCTCATTCACATGGTTATAAACCCTATGGGGAACCTAGTATTTGTTTTGCTAAAAGGTCATGTTGTCAAATTGCTTTCTAAACATTTCTACTAATATTTAGCACTGTTTAGTAATACCTAGCAGTATTTAGTAATAGGGGTAATATTTATTAATATTAAATCAATGTCTTGGTTAGGGTTTTTATTGCTGTGTTAAATACCATGACCAAAAGCAACTTGGAAACAAAAGGGTTTATTTAGCTTACAGTCATACTCCATCATGAAGGGAACTCAGGCAGGAGCTGAAGAAGCAGCCACGGAGGAACGCTACTTAATGGTTTGTTCCTCTTCCTCCTCCTCTTCCTCCTCCTCCTCCTCCTCCTCCTCCTCCTCCTCCTCATCATCATCATCATCATCATCATCCCCAGACTTGTCTAGACAGTCTTGTGAATACATGTTCTCAATATAGAGTCCCACTTCCCAAATGACTCTAGCTAGTGTTAAGCTGACAAGACCCTGACCACACCACCAAAGACCTCAAGCTTGGTCAAATACGTTTTTCCGCAGGTGGTGGTTAATGCAGAAACCCTTAACTATTCAAAGTGATGAGACAAAGTGACCAAGTGTTCAGGCACTGATGGGACACTTGCATCCCATCTCTACCCGCAAAGCTCAGAGAACATCCAGGAAGAGGGGGTGGAGAAAACATAAGCACTAAAGGATACAGAGCGCTGCAAAACGCTGCCGTATGGACAAGACATGGCCACTGTACTTCTCAAGTCACCTGCACAAAACCAAGCCAGGAAAAAGGAGGGAGCGGCTCCCAAGGCCACACTCCAAGTGGAGGCGCTATTACAGGTTAATGGCTACTGAGGGAGAGTAACTTTCCTTGGGGGTGTGGCCAATGTTAGGTTGTCCATACCATGTACTGATAAGTAGAGCTAATTGGACCCGGTGGGTTATAAAAACATAATGCTAAGAGGAAATAAAATTGGGAGGGAGGTATGTTGGGGGAAGCTTGGGAAGAGGTGGACAAGGGAACACTCAGAGGTGAGTATCAAAATATATTGTATATATGTATAAAATTTCAAAAGAAAAAATATTATTTAAATAAACCAGGGTGATGTCTGGGCATGTTGGTGCACACCTTTAACCCCAGCACTCAGGAAGCAGAGGAAAGAGGATCTCTGAGCTCAAGACCAGCCTGGTCTACACAGTGAGCTTTAGGACTATGGTTATGTAGAGAGATGCTGTCTCCAAAAACCAAACCAAGCAAACAAACAAAATGCACAGTGCTAATTTCTACTGACATAAACGCTGTGGGCACTTTGTATTTGAGGATGACAACAGTGAATGGAAAAGTTAAACCAGGCAGAGAAGTCATACACAGAAGAAAGAGGCTACCTCTGGCTGCTGCCTGACACGCAGAGCCCTCTGCACAGTTGAGGTTCTTTAGCAGTTGCATTGACTTGCCAGCCATTATGATCTGCTTCAGCACAGGCTTGAGGAAGGACACCATGGTGTGCTGTCTGCTGGAGGGCCCCTGGTCACTGCCAGAGCTGGCGCTGGCACTGTCACTCACTTTGTCTTCATTCTCTGTCTTCTCAGATACACTATACAGTGTGTATGTTGCATACCAGAAGTCTCTGTGATTTACTGGAACGTTTTTATTCCTAAGGAGATTCAAAAGAATTTTAGGTGTTAATTTCTTTTCCTTTAAAACAATAGTATACTAGTTTTTAGTTTAGATTAGATGTTTAGATATTCTATACCATAGCAATATGAACTGCCAGTAAAATGATCTTCAAAGTGGAATAGCTTTTATCTATCCTCATTCAGTTTAATGTACAAAGATAAGTACTCTCAATTTAATTAAAATTTAAATGAATTGGAATTAAACTAAATACAAACTACTTTAGTTCCCTTTAGAAAAGTACAAATAGTTTTCCATTCCGGTTTATGAGTTTCTTCTGAAAAGTCAATTAACTAATGGGGAATTGTTGTAAATGGATTAACATTTTTCTTTATTTGCTTTATTAAATATTATATTAAGAAGAAAATATGTACTTATTTTAAGAAATAAATGCCTCAAAGTCATATTCTATACTGTATGATATCTTACTGCTAACTTACAATGGAAGTAGGTTATAACATGATATGTCATCTTGGTTCATCTCATAGGAAGCATTTAAATACGATTCAAAAAATATAAATTGCTATGAAAAGATGTGAACTGCCATAAAACTCAAGGATATTTTTCACTGGTTGGGACCTGACATCTCCTTATAAAGAAACAGCAGAACATGCCTGTGCTATCAGGAACCCATCCTCTCAGTTACATCATGAACAATTTACTAAGATTTTAGTTTGATGTGATATCAGGTAAATGCCAGCATTCAGCATCCCCTGAACTCTACACAAAGCCTCACCTCTGTATGATAAACTCCCTTGCACCGTCCCACAGGTGTCCATGGACGATCCATTCATCTACAGTCTGTAGGTAGGGCCTCACTGTTTCCACCCAGAGAGAGAACAGGAGGGAGACCTAAGGATGAGACTTTGCTGTTTAGTCTTCAGAGTTCCTCTCACTAGGCTAAGATCAAGTTTAAACATTTCGAAATCCCTTTAAAAAGTGACTGTATTCCCATACGTTTTGAAACGAAGTTGAAATTCTCAAAATGTAAACTGTAAGATCTTTATTTGGAAATCCATCTAAATATGGGATAAATACAGCATTCATCATTTGTTTGAGAGCCCTCCTGCACTTATTTGTGTTTTGGTAGCTCAACACAAGCTAGAGTCATCTGGAAATAGGGAACTTCAGCTGGGAAAATTTGTCCATTGGACTGGCCTACAGGCAAGCCTGTGGAGTATTTTCTACATTCATGATTGATGTAGAGGGCCCAGTCTATTAATGGTGGTAGTACCATTCTTAGACAGGTGGTCCTGTGTTATATAAAAAGCAAGCTGAGCAAGCCATGAGGAGCAAATCAGTAACCTCCTGCCTCTGCTCTGTTCCTGCCTTGACTTTCTGCCCTGGGTTCCTTGGATAGTGTACTATATATAACATGGATGCACAAGCCAAACTCTTTCCCTCCAAGTTGCCTTCCTCCTGGTGTTTATCACAGCAACTTTACACAGAAATTGTACCAAAGAGTAGACTATTGGTGTGCGCGACCTGACTATGCTGTTTTGGGGAAGACAGTAGAAGGACTTTGGAACTTTGGTATGAAATAAAGCCACTGAGTACCAAAGAGTTTAATGAGATGTATAGGAACTCAGCAGGGAAGAATGCTAAGAGAGGAAGGGGGAGGGGATAGGCAGTTTGTGGAGGGTCAACTGGGAAGGGGGATTAATATTTGAAATGTAAATAAATAAAACAACCAATAAAAAAGGAGAAAAAAGAATGCTAGGGGAAATGCAGATGATGGTAACCTGGCTTGTGAAGATTTATTGGGAAGTTTGAGGTTCCTTCTAAGACTCTATTGGGGACATTCACATGTATATGTAAATTAAGGATCTGTGGTTTCTAGTCAGCTGGGATTGAAGAATCAACTGTGATTAATAGGAGATCAGCATCACTGAGTCAAAATCTTAAGGTAGTGTTTCCTCAGGGTAAGAACACGGAAGCTGTGGCCGAGGGGGCCAAAGCTGCATCTGATGCTGGCAGATGAGCTTGTGGCACATGCAATGTAGTAAAGGATATGGCAAGTGAGAGTTTTCTGGAGATGACCCACCATTTTGCGTGGCTGCAATGGGTGAACTCTGAGAGGCACGGCCCCAGATACTTTGACCCAGAATTGCTTCTTGCTGCTGATATTCCTTTTCTGCCACTATTACTAGCCTAACGATTTCTGGGTATCAGCTCACCCTATTAGGCAAATTTCTTGCACATCAATATGAAGATGTATTTCATATAATAATGCTGTATAGATCTATTAATGACTTTATAGAATTACTGATTTGATTCAATTAATTTTAGGAAGAAAGTTTAAGGAGATGGTTTTGTTTTGCCAAAAAGATGTAATAAAGGTAGAATCAAGAATAGAAAGTGTCTCCTCCTCCTAAGGAAGTAAGCAAAGGTTGCATAATGAGTAAAATGTGCTTTCATAAATTGCACTAAGAAGACAAATAGCCTTGGGACAAATTTGTGATGAAGGAAAATATTCATTCTAGGCCAGGTCCAAGGATGAGGCTATAAGTGTGCACTATGATAAAGCAAGGCCATGTGAAACTGTTCTTTTGAACTTACAATGAACTTATGAAACACTGCTTTGAACTTATTACCAACATCCTTCTGTAACTCCCTTTTGTGTAACATTTTATCTGTGAGGTAGTTTTTTTTAAAGAACTTTTGTCTAAGAAGCTATAAAAAAGTTGACATAAAAATAAAGTGTGGTTGTTGGGACTCTGTTATATGCATGTATGCACATATGTACATATGTATACATGTACACTTGTGAAATTCAACAGGTGGTTGGGGCCAGCAGAGAGAGAGAGAGAGAGAGAGAGAGAGAGACAGAGAGAGAGAGAGAGAAGAGAGAGAGAATACATACGACTTTCTCTCTATCCTTACCGGCTACGTAAGAGTTAAGAAAGGGCAAGAAGCCTGGCCCCAGATACTTAAGTTCTGCTATGGTCAGCACTATCAGTGGTAATCCTGTAAAGCCCCTGTGATAGTGATGTGGGGTTGGGGCCAGTTACTATCAGCACCAATGCCAAATGCTGCACTTTGTTTTAAAGAGACTGAACTTTTGAGGCTTTACTGTTTTTTGTTGTAACAATAAGATCTTAGGGATAAACAAGAAAGCCAAGGTTATGGTTCAATATTGACACATCTGTGTGTCACTGTGCTGGTTATCTTCTGTCAACTTGACATAGCTAGGGTCATCTAGAAAGAGGAAACCTCAGCTAAGAAGATGCTTCCATGACATTGCCCATAGGGGGACATTTTCTTTTTTTTTTCTTTTTTTGGTTTTTTGAGACAGGGTTTCTCTGTGTAGCCCTGGCTGTCCTGGAACTCACTCTGTAGACCAGACTGGCCTCGAATTCAGAAATCCGCCTGCCTCTGCCTCCCAAGTGCTGGGACTAAAGGCGTGGGTTGGTGGCCTGGCGACATATTCTTGATTAATGATTGACGTGGAAGGTTCCAGCCCCTTTGTGGTCTTAGGTTGTTTAATAAAGTAAGCTGATTAAGCCACAAAGAATAAGCCAGTAAGCAGTATTTCTCCACGCTTTCTGTTTCAGTTCCTACCATTAGGTTCCTGCCTTAAAGTCCTACCTTGGCTTCCATCAATGATGTACTTGTAAGTGTTTAAGTTTAAGCCAAAAAACCCCTTTCCTCTAGTTGCTTTTGGTCAAGGTATTTATCAGCAACTGAAAGCAAACACAAACTAAGGCATCTCCTGGAATGAAGATCAGATTTTGAGCGTGACACAGCCAAGGCAGAGGCATATGGCTACACTCTCTACACAGTGCCATTGCAAGATGTCAACCAAGAATGAGAAAATGGAGCTGGCAAGATGGCCTAGTGGAGATACTGCTGCCAAGCCTGATAACCTGAATTTGATCCTACTAAGTTCTTCAAGTCCTTTGACCTCCACAGGCATGCTGTGGCACATGTGTTTCTACCCCAACTCCCAAATAAATAAAAAAAGAATGAGAGAATTATTTTATTCTCCCCTGGTTACTAATAGGAAAAATACTGCATAAATGAAAAAGGTCAAATTCCTTTATGTACTGAACTTTGACATTAAAAGGTAAAGAAGACAAGAGTCCTACCAACCACTGGAACAAACCAGTAACTTACCAACCAGTCTCTAGCTGGGTTTGTACTTATAAAAAAAAATGGAAAAATTATGTATCACAAAATTTATCACCCTAGTCTCTTATTTTTGATAGAGTCTTCCCATGTAGCCCAGTATCACTTCAAACTCACAACCCTCTGCCTCCTAACTTCACACGCTCACAACCATCTTAGCCATTTAATATGTAAGTTCAGTAGCATTAAATACATCTATACTGAAAATTTCCACCCCCAGCTCCTAGAAGTCTGTTATACACTGTGATTGCTTTAGATACTCCATGTCATAGACTTGTGATCTCTTTCCTTTTTAGAAAGGGTCTCACTATGTAGCCCTTTCTACATGGGCTATAACTTTCTTTCTTTTTTTTTTTTTTTAAAGATTTTATTTATTATATGTGTATGAGTAAGTACACTATAGCTGTACAGATGGCCATGAGCCATCATGTGGCTGCTGGGAATTGAATTCAGGATGGCCCTGTTCAATCCAGCCCCATCTGTTCCAGAGTAATATACTGTAGCTGTCTTCAGACAGCACCAGAAGAGGGTGTCAAATCTCATTATGGGTGGTTGTGAGCCACTATATGGTTGCTGGGATCTGAACTCAGAACCTTCGGAAGAGCAGTCAGTGCTCTTACCCACTGAGCCATCTCGCCAGCCCCCAGCTGTAACTTACTTTCTTCCTTCCTTCCTTTCTTTCTTCCTTTCTTCCTTTCTTCCTTTCTTTCTTTCTTTCTTTCTTTCTTTCTTTCTTTTTTTTTCCCTTCGAGATAGGGTTTCTCTGTATAGCCCTGGCTGTCCTGGAACTCACTTTGTAGACCAGGCTAGCCTTGAACTCAGAAATCCGCCTGCCTTTGCCTCCCAAGTGCTGGGATTAAAGAGTGCACCACCACCACCCGGCTTGTAACTTTTTTTTTTTTTTTTTAATTTTCTTTTAGATATTTTCTTTATTTACATGTAAATTTCTCCATTCCCAGTTTCCCCTCCAAAAAACAAAGAAACAAACAAAAACATCAAAAACAAACCCCTGTTGCCTCCCACTTCCCCATGCCTGCCACCCCGCCCTCTCCCACTTTCTGGCCCTGGCATTCCCCTACACTGGGGCACAGAACCTTCACAGGGCCGAAGGTCCTCTCCTCCTATTGATGATTGAATTTGCAATCCTCTACTATACACATGCTGCCTGAACAATCAGTCCCCTCCATGTGCAGTCTTTGGTTGGTGGTTGAGACCCTGGACGTGCCTGGCCTTCAATCCAAGAGACCTGCCTACTACTGCCTCTTGAGTATAGGGATTAAAGGTGTTTGTTTATTTTGTTTTATTTTTAAATAAATAATTATCTATATAAGCCACAAAGGTATTTTTCACTTCTTGTTTTCCTTTTGCTTCATCTTCTTGGCTCTTTTTGGTAATTAAAACTAGTAAGCCAGTCATAAATTTGGAAGCTGTGAAATTTTCAACAACTGCCTGGCATACCATGACTTAAACATCATTTAACAAGGAATTATACAGGTTATCCTCTATCCTTTCATCATGCACTTTAGCTCATCCAGAAATCCAACATACAGTTTGTTCAGAGGCTTCTCCAACATTGTCATATTCAAGAATGGCCTTGTACAGGGTGTTAAGCAGGTGAGATGCCCGGACGACATTGCGAGTATCAGGTGGAACTTCTGCCACTCCAGTGCTAAATACTTTGTCCAGGACCTTTAGCTGCGCCAATCGAGGTGCCAACTTGTTCACCACTATTGCAAGTGTTATTGTTGTATCTGTTAAGTATCAACAAATCAAACTGAATAGCAAGAAAAGACATCTGTGACCAACATATAATATTGATGCTAATAATGCTATTTCTTTGACATATGGAAAGGCATAGCTAGATGGAGGGTGGTAGGTTTTAATATCACATCTTTTTTATAAGAATTGTTTTTTAAAGATTTATTTATTTATTATGTATATAGCATTCTGCCTGTATGCATGCCTGTAGACCAGAAGAGGGCACCAGATCTCATAGATGGTTATGAGCCACCATGTAGTTGATGGGACTTGAACTCAGGACCTCTGGAAGAACAGCTAGTGCTCTCAAACTCTGAGCCATCTCTCCAACCCCCTTAATATCACATCTTAATCCTATTATCTTTAATATCATATCTTCCTTAAAGAAGGAACTTCCATAAGCCAGGGAGAAAAAGATAACTCAGACAAAAATAATGTATACGGGAACTGACAAATATCAGAAAAGACAGACAAGTGGTCTTTAATGTAATAGAAGGGTACAACTTTACGTAAAGAACATAAACTAAAATTACACACAGTAAAGCTACAAAGAGGTGGCTCAACTAAGTTCTCAAATGGCAGTGATCCAGCTCCTTATCCTGAACATCTAAGTAGTTGTAAAGTTCTATACATGTGGTAAAGTGGGCATCACAGGATGCTGCGCCTTGTAGTCCAGCCAATGCACTGCAGTAAGGCAGTTTCCTAGCTGACTCTATATTATAATTATGGAAACAAGCAAACATGGGCGCTCTTTGTGCTACTCTGACCTTAATTAAAAAAAAAACAAAAAACAAAAAAAAAAAACAAAAAACCCCAGAAAATTAAAGGTGGGAAACAAAAAAACACACACCAATTGACCATTTTACACCTGTCATATTGGTGAAGAATCAAAGTTTAATAATATATAACAAGACCCTGCTCACAAGGGCATAAACGTATCTATATTTTATTGGAGAGAAATACAGAAAAGTCTAGCAAAAGTCACGTTATCATATAAATACTTCAGTTCCATTCTGCATGTGTATAACTGCAGCAATGTCTAAGGTAACCACTGCAGGTACTGGGAACAGTACAGTGGAAATAGTCCAAATGTCCACCATGAGAATTGGGGTATGGTATGAACAAAACAGTTTTTTGTAAGAAGAAATGAGGAAGCTCTCAGACGCATACATAGTACTCTCTAAAAGCATGTACAGCAGCTGCCTGTCTTGGGAGGGGAACTGAAACAGGAAAAGCAATCACTGTAAGGTGTTCGGTAGTTTTGGATTTTTAGAGACAAATGACTTAAAAATAAAAATTTAAGGTAGCTTCAAAATTATTTAACATTTTTATTACATTTACTTTGTGAGTGTGAGTGCGCGCACATGAGTGTGCATGTGTGTATGGTGGTGGTGGGGGTTGATGTGTGCGTGCCACAGTGCACATGTGGATGTAGAGGATAACTTGAAGAAACTGGTTTTCTCCTCTATCATGCAAATCCTACAGATTGTACTCAGGCTGTAAGACTTGGTGGCAAGTGTCTTTATCTGCTGTGCTATCTCTCCAGCCCTAAAAATCACTTTAAAAGTGAATATATTCATGAGAATTACTTATTTGCCATGTAATTTTTAAACATTTTATCAATAACTGAATAACTTTAATAATATTCAAAATGAGTTAGGTAGCTTATGAATTAAAAAAATAAAGATGACCTACCACTACTGATGACACACTTCTCAATCTCTGTCAGCTCCTCCTTGAAGTTAATGAAGTATTTGTAGAGGGCCCACATGAAGGCCTGGTAGGTTCTAAAGGGAGCGTCAGGTGGCTTCTTAGGTATGGAACCATTTCCTGGTGATGGACTTTCAGAGCTGTGCCCCATGACTTCATCAATGAACTCCTGGAGCCGAAACACAACCTGGCCATATGCTGCTATTTGTTCTAGCACAGATCGTAAACAGCTCTACAACAGAAGTCAAGGGTAAGTATTTAAAGCTGGCCTTCCACAAATGTTCAATTGTAAAAGAAACTGTGTGATACATGACAAAGTAACTTAATGAGTTTAGTTCATATTTAAAAGAAACAGTGAACAATCAATTTGTACACACTATAGAATTACAGCTTATACTTTTTAAAAAGTACACATAAAGTACAGAAAAAAAAATCATCACAGTATCCAGCTTTCTCAATACAGAATACAAGAAAAAAAGAAAATTAAATGTCACAAATATTTAAGAATTGGTTAACCCCTGCAATGATGCTCAACTTAATTTTGCTTTTTAGAGTTTTTACTCTATTCAATAAATTTGATAATGTAAAATGCTCTAAAGGTATATTACCAACATTTAAAACTTCTGTTTAATTTTAAATTTAATTTTTAAGCAACAATAAACAGGTACTTACATGTGTCAAATGAGTTACGATAATATTGTTTCTCACAGTTACTTTCCCATCTATCAACTGGAATATAAACAGCTTTTTCACCCCTGAAAGTAACCTGAAATAAAATTTAAAAAGATCAAGATCAATATCCTTGAAGTTTACTAAAATAATCATTAAAGTATAGCTGAGAAGTTTATTTCAAAAACTCAGAATTGGGGGACAAAATGGGTCAACTGCACAAAAATGGGAAGATTGTTAAAACTTCACAGGATTAAGTCTCAAGATAATTCAGAATCATTTTGTAACTTCAACCCCCCCAACATAGACATACACAACTGCCAAATTCGTGAATGTACATCCCCTGCATGTGTAAACCCGTCAGAATGTTGATAGAATGCTGGTACCATCTGAACTGAGGGGCTCATCAGAGGCTGCAACAGACTCGCAGTGCCGCAGACAACTCTCACAGACACATTTCCAGGGAAAGCAGTCAGCAGCAAACTTTGCTTGAAATTTAGATATTCAAAAATGATGGTTATGAACTGGAGAGATGGCTCAGCAGGTAAGAGTACCGACTGCTCTTCCAGAAGTTCTGAGTTCAAATCCCAGCAACCACATGCTGGCTCACAACCACCTGTAATGAGATCCGACGCCCTCTTCTGGTGCATCTGAAGACAGCTACAGTGTACTTATTTATAATAATAAATAAATCTTTGGGCCTGAGCAAGAGGGGCCAACTGAAGCAAGAGGGGCCGACTAGAATATGCGGGGTTTACCTGAGCGAGCAGAAGTCCTAAAAGTCAATTCCCAACAACCAGATGAAGGCTCACAACTATCTGTACAGCTACAGTGTGTACTCATAAGCATAAAATAAATAAATCTTTAAAAAATGGTCCTACTCAATCCCAAATTATTTAAAAATAGGAAAGAATATATCAAAATTACACAATCTTCACAGTGAAGTCTGAAGTCTGAAATTTATCCCTAAGGCCTGTTTCTAGCGTCCAAGTAGAATTTCTTGAGTATATTCCTTAAAAACAGAACAAAACAATTTTACTTCTCAAAAGTACAATCTCCCAGCCTGATGCATCTCACCATAGGGTTTCCCGAATGACCTGTGTCTCAGTAACCACCACCCGGTCATCTGGAACATACAGCGGGTCACTGCTGTACAGGTGTTGGTCCCTATTAAAGAGCAAAAATCGAAGGTCAACAGAAAAGTTTTAAGTAAAATTACTTGCCTCAATGAATATATGTAACTTTATACTCAACAATGAACAAATAAACACAATAAATGCCTTAAGTTCACTCCATATTCCTTTTTCAGATTCACTGAAATCTTTTTAGTGAAGCATTTTCAGAGCAATTACAATTGTTTTATCATTCAATTAATTGCTTAAAACTATGCAATTTTTAAAAAATTAGTGTATTTTTATAGTAAGTGCACTAAAATGGAAATTAGATACAGGCTAGCATACAGCAATCTACTTAAATGGAAGATAAACACAGCCACTAGTAATTTCATGATATTAAATATTAATTAGAAATTGCTCAAGGGAGGTTAAGGCTCTGCTCAGCAAAACAGTACTGTCTAATGTGTCTAAGACCTTCAGCTCATCCTCATGCATGCATTCCACTACACTTGTTTAAAACTAACAAGTTTACAATGCAAGACTTGATTTAAATCACAAATCAAAGTTATATGCTTAACCATCAATGTTTGTTCTGTTGTTATATTAAACAAGATGTTTAGCTTACCAGACAGCAGCTAAATTGGAGTGCAAATGTGCACTATGTGGAATTCGGAAGCGCCTGGTTGTCCAGTACTGATGGACTACATGCTGTTCCAGCCAGCTCCGGCTATCTGGCTCATCTGCCACAAAAGTGGAATACATATCAGTTTTTATAGTAACTAGGTACTTTCATCTCCTCCTGACTAAAGTGTAGTTTCATTGGGATGAAACCCTGTCCATGAGGGCCCTCGCATGGCCACAGTGTAGTCTGTGAGAGGGCTGACATAGATTTACTCAAATCACAAGATTTAAGAATTAGAAGGATCAGGGGGTGCACGGCATGCCTTTAATGCCAGCACTTTGAGAGGCAGAAGCAGGTGGATCTCTGAGTTTGAGGCCAGTCTGGTCTATAGTGAATTCCAGGGTAGTCAGGACAACATATAGAAACCGTGTCTTGAAAAACTAAAAGGATTAGAAGGAGGGGATAAAACTGTGAATGTCTACAAATTAATACTACTTACTTACATAAAAAGCCCAAAGAAGCCAACAAACTTCCAAATTTACAATGAAGATTCACCAAGAATGCCCAACATAGACAAACCACAGAAACTAACAGTATTCTTCTATACCTTCAAAAACAAAGTAAAACAAATTGCTCAAGATTCACAACAATAGGGCTGGTGAGATGGTTCAGCGGTTAAGAGCACCGACTGCTCTTCCAAAGGTCCTGAGTTCAAATCCCAGCAACCACATGGTGGCTCACAACCATCCATAATGAGATCTCACGCCCTCTTCTGGTGTATCTGAAGACAGCAACAGTGTACTTTCATACAATAATAAATAAATCTTTAAAAAAAAAAAGATTCACAACAATAAAAACGCTAACAGGCACAGAACCACTAGATGAATACCTGAGAATATAAAAAAGAACATGACTAATAAATAAACAACTCACAAATCTTAATAGGACTGGGGGTATGCTCAATGGCAGAGCATTTAACTAGAATTCACAAAGCCGCATGTTTACTTCCAAGTAAAGTCTAACATACTACAAGATAATTAGAAACAAATGGAGGTATTGTCAGCTTCCCCAAGTTAAATCTATAAATTTACTAAAACCCTAATTAAAAATCTAGTTGGAATTATTTGTCACACTGCTTCTAAAATGTCCAATTAAGAGTACAAGTTCACAAAGAGATAAGGCAATTCTGAAAAGCAGTGAAAGATAGATATGAATTCCATACGTTAAGACAGAAAACCACAAAAACACAAAGTCTGACCCTGGGCAGACAAACACTAAAGTGGCAGAAGATCTGTAATGAAGTACAAAGGGAGAACCTGATGCATAATTAAGATGAAACCACCGAACAATGATGCTGCTAGGAAAACTGTCTCATGAGAAGGTAGAAAAATAAACTGGACTCTTTAATCTCATAGCATATAAAAAAGCAGACTCTGGAGACATCTAATGAGCCATCCAAATGTGACCCTATCCAGAGTCTAGTCAGGTAAGTGTAGCTCTTTGCAACAGATGAAGACAGCTACAGAAAAAGACAACCAACCAAAATGCACAATTTGTAGAGCCCAATCCCAACTGATGCATCTACACGACTCCTGCACCCAAGGCTCAGACCACTGCAGAAGAAGCAGAAAGACTGTAGAAAAACAGGGAGTTTGCTTTAAGGTTCTGCCTCCTAGGAATGTCAGTAAATCCCCTCATAAAGTCTCACCAGCATGGCCGCCTGAACAGGACTTGAACAAGGACAACACCAACAGACATGCTAATGTGGATTTGAAAAAGTTCATGAGACCTCAACCTTACACAAAGAACTACAAGCAACCAAAGAAGGCTAAGAGCTGGGGGCACAGAGGAGCCTTCCCCAGGAAAGAACACACCAATTGGTTGTCCACCACCAAATGTAAATGGTCAGCCTGAAACATATATACAAATTAACATTATACAGTCTAAAGTAGTTTCTATTCATGTATGAAACAACCAAAAAGCCATGAATTTAAAAGAGAACAAAGGGAGGAGGCATTTGGGAGGACTTGGAGAAAGGAAAGGGGTGAATGATGTAATAGAAAATAATTTCCTCCACAATGCAACAATAATAAAACAAGCCCTCACAAAAATATAGGGAAATGTTGGTTTTAAGCAAAAATTGACCATCTGAAAAATTGTTTTGTTTAGAGATTTTAAATGTTTCTTTTTTGTTTTGTTTTGGTTTTTCGAGACAGGGTTTCTCTATGTAGCCCTGACTGTCCTGGAACTCGCTCTGTAGACCAGGTTAGCCTCGAACCCAGAAATCTGCCTGCCTCTGCCTCCCAAGTGCTGGGATTAAAGGCATGCGCCACCACTGCCCGGCTTAAATGTTTCCTTATGTGTATGCGAGTGTGTGAATGTATGTGTGTGCCTGCAGTACCCAGAGAAGCTAGATGAGGGTGCTGGATCCTGTGGAGCTGGATTACAGGTGGTTCTGAGCAGCTCGCCTGGAAGCTACAACTCAACTCTGGTCCCGTATCTCCCTCACCAGGCTGAGCACTTCAGTGGCTTAAATTTACAGGTTTGATTGAAAAATATGAGGAACAGAGATTATTTTTGATTTAAGCAAGATGATTAAAAGCTATCTGCAAAATGTTCAACTAAGAACTGACATCAACAAAGAAATGTAGCAGAGAAGGCAGTAGATACAAAACCAAATGAAGTGGAGCATGATGGTACACTTCTATAATCCCAGCATTGAGAAGTCAGAAGGAAGAGAATGAACTCCAAGAAGCCCTGTCTAGAAACAACCTAAACTCCAGTGGAACAAGTAAATGATGGCAATTATCAAGAAATACACATAAGAGTCAAGTCAACAAATACGTGAAGACCTTAAATAACCAGTAGTCAGCTAAGTGCAAACAGACAATTCCCTAGACCTAACTGAATACTTAGGAGAATATGGGGGCAGGAACTTATATCAAAGCCAAATTCTCACACAAAGTGCAAATGGAGTAGAGAACTTGGGGTAGCAGAGTTAACTTGGGGCCTATCATCAAGGGAAAATGTGCTGGAAATACAAACTGCAAACTTCAGACTTCAATAACAGTTTAAGAAGAGAGGAAGAGATGTTCTCATACTAATATAACAAATCTTAGGAGAGAGTTCTAAGGAAAGGTAAGGAAACAAGCTTTACACTAAATGCCAGTTATGTAATTTAACATATCAGTTAGCACAATATTTGCAATGCAGAACAATGACTGACATAGATAGCAAATAAATTATATTAAGTATTTAAAACTCACTGACAGGAGAGGGGTATTAAGACTGGGATTCAAAAATAAAAGTGAGCAAAATATGTATAATAGGATGCCTTTATAATCTAGTATTTTCTAAAATTTCTACCAATCCTAGTTGCTCACTAATATATGAAAAGATGAGCATTCAAGTCAAAAACAAACTTTACAGGAAACATTCTTCATTTACTAACTTCAGAAAGGTTAACCCTTTTATAACAACAAAGAACACATTTAGGACCAAGTTATCAAAACTACTATTGAAAAACTATGTTCTAGGGATGGAGAGATGGTTCAATGGTTAACAACACTGGAGTTCTTAAAGAGAACCCAAGTGTGGACCATCTACATGGCGGCTCACAATTATTTGTAACTCCAACTCTAGGGGATCTGATGCCCTCTTCTACTTCTGTGGGCACCACGTTTGTACAGAAACATAGCAGCCCCCCTACACATAAAATAGTACTAAAAATATTAGACTATTAGTGCTGTGTTTTCTCTTTGAACTGACAGAAGGGATAAAAGCTAGAGTGCAACTTCTTAGGAACATACTCAAGAGCTACTAGCACAGTGGTTCTCAACCTGGAGGTCACATCAGATATCCTGAATAGCAGATATTTATATTATGGTTCATAACAGTAGCAAAATTAGTTACAAAGTAGCAATGAAAAAATGAAAAAATGGTTGTGAGCCCACAGCCTGAGGACTTCCTTAAAGGGCTGCAGCATTAGGAATACTGAGAACCACTGTACTAGGAATATCAGGGCTTAGCAATATTCTCATCAATGCCATCAATCTTAAACCTGTGACCTGAGACTGTGAGAAAGCACCAGCACTGAACCATGTATAATACCTTCCCAGCAGACTTGAGGCCCCCCTTTTCTGTTGTGGTCTTGTTCTTCTAATGGGGTCCTGTCTACCTGTATCCCAGAGTCTTCTCTGCTTAAGGGCTGCTGTGCATCTTCATCATCACTGTCTTCAGACCAATTCTGATTTAAGGAGAAAAAAGATCTTACTCTTGAGACTGTAACAATTGGAGTGACTTAGGCTTAAAAATGAAGAACATTTCTGAAGAGAAGTAAAAGCCAAATAAAACCTTCTTTATCTCTTAAGTTTCCATAATGGCAATAGTCTGATTTGAGGTGATAAAAATCCCAAGACTGAAGATCTTAGTGTAGAAAAAGGCTAAGTGTAGGAAGGAGACTGAGTGAGGGCAGAAATAGGTGACGAGGAAGAACAGAGTGCAGACGAGTTTCTATGGGTCATGAAGAGCTAGAGAAAGCTAATTTGTTTCTAGTTTCAACTCAGCCAGTCTTACTTTTTGGGTTGAATATGTGAATTCAACTTTCTGTGAATGAAAGTAGCAAGAGCCACTTCTGAATTCCAAAAGAATCCCACATGTGTTATTGCTTTGAAGCAGTGACTGAGAACACATGCTTTTTAATTTCCTTGACTAAAAGGATGATAGGAACTAAATATAATTAATCACTCAGTACATTTATTGCACTGATCTATTTAAAAATAATTATTTTGGGAGGGGTATTATAATTTGAAAAATTTCCCCCTTTTCTTCTGTTTAAAACAGCACCAAATAATTATAGTATTATTTAATATGTAAATTATGTTGACATATACTGCCTTAGCTGAGAATATTAATAAATCTTCCATAATCCACATCCTTAAAAAGTTAATTTTTTACATTTTAGAGTATATATATGCATACACACATGAAAGAGTATGCTTATCCATGGCTCATATGTGTAGATCAGAGGACAACTTGCAGGAGTTTCTTCTCAGCACACAAGTCAGGTGTTTGGGTTTGGTGGTAAGCACCTTTACCTGAGAAGCCAGACTCACTGGCTTAGTGAAGAGAGTTCCTGTTAAATAGCACGTTCCATGATAGAAGGATACACTAGAACTATTGCTACCATGTTGGCAAGTACTTATATTTGCATCAGCAAAACAACAGCCACTTACCGGCGTATCAATATTTGGACCAAGACCAATTTCTTCACCTTCCATCAAGTATTTCCCCCAGTCAAAATCATCCTTCTTTTCTATAATTTAACAAAGGAACCTCATCAGCTTTTTTATAAATATCTGGAAGAAAAAACTCAACAACCCTAAAACTCATAAAACTACAAGTAAAAAAACCCACATAAAATTCAAAATACATTCAAGGAACTAAATTTGAAAATACTGAGACACTTGGGACTGGGAAGTAGCTGATGTTTGCCTAGCATTCACGGAGCTGAAGGACAGCTGGGCAAAGTGGCTCACACCTGTAATCCTTGACCTTAAGAAGTTCAAGGTCATCCTCATCTACACAGTGTGAAGCCAGCCTAGGGTACACGAAACTGTTTTTTTAAAAAAAAGAGAGAGATCAGCAGGGTGGTGGTGGTGCACACCTTTAATCCCAGCACTTGGGAGGCAGAGGCAGGCGGATTTCTGAGTTCTGAGGCCAGCTTGAGTGAGCTCCAGGACAGCCGGGGATACAGAGAAATCCTGTCTCGAAACACCCCCCCCCCCCAAAAATGATCGAGCAAGCAAGAGACACTTAATAAATCTGAATTCCAATATATCTTTAATCATTTGAATTACTCTCAAGTGTTGAGTTTTCTCTTCATAAAATAAAGGTCACAAAGCCAGAGATTACATTTTTAAATGAAATTTTGCATCCATCCTAAGCAAAAGAAATATTTTTTTTTCTCTGTGTAGCCTTGGCTATGATTTTACAGCTTTTAATAAAATTCCTGATGATTATACATAATAAAATAAATTTGTATCTGGTAACATACCCACTTCTTTCTCTCTCGGTGTTTCCACATAATTGCTGTTTGAAGGAGAATCAGAAAGACACAGGAGTAGTGACAGTATGGAATAATGTTCATCTGTCTTTAAAACAGAGAGAAAAGTCAATCAGCCTGAGGTTGGTAAGTGCTTCTGAAACCAGACTGAGTAATGAAAGAGCGACACAACAGTTGTTTAGACATCTACTTTGGGCATTTTAGGAAACATGAGTTATCATAAAATAAATTGTAGTCTCTAAACTTCTTCCATAATTCAAATGTTTATACATAAGGAAGCTAAGTCATATGAGGCTTGGTTCTGTATTTCTAACAAGTGTAAGACATTTGACTGGGTTAAAGATTTTATTTTTATAGGAACTGTAATATAATTCCTTAGAATATGACATTATGGATAAAAGTGAAGTTATTCCCCAGTAGCAACATACATCCTGAAAATTAAACATATTCTAACAGTTTGACTATTTGACTATAACCTCTGTAAGAATCACGCTTACATTCAGCACAAATACTGCACATCTATAATTGCAGAGTACAAAATGTACCTGTGTACCTGAGTGTTTGCTATACTCAGACAAGTAAAGATGTTCTTGGTCTTTGTTTTTAAAGATTTACTTTATTTTATGTGCATGGGTATTTTGCTTCCACGTGTGTACATATAACAAAAGCATGCAGCACTCTCCTACACCAGAAGAGGGTACTGGTCCCTGGAACTGGACTTACAGGCATTTGTGAGTGGTGCCAGAACTGAACCCAGGTCCTCTGGATAAGCAGTAGTTGCTCCTAACTGCTGAGTTATTTCTCCAGCCTGTTGGTATTAAGTTTGCATTTTTCTTATGGAGGGGTCAGTTTTTTTTTTTGTTTTTTTTTAAATAAACCTAAAAGATTTTGGATTTTCTTTTACTATAAGACTTGTCAAGATTTTTCAAACTTCAGTAGATCTTTGTTATGATTCTCATAAACCAATCAAATCTATTTAACAAAAAGGAATATTTTTGCATGTTAGCCTTTCTATGACCCAAATTTCTGAGTCTTTCCCTGTTCATAGCACCGATGTCTAAACTGTAATGTTAGCTATGCAGAAAACAGTTAATGGAGGTCCAAGTAGCCAAAGCTTCGAACATTCTCCAAAAGGGCCTGTTTTCATGGATGGCTTGTAGCCAACTTCCCATTAAAAATAGTTCTTAGAATTTTTAACTGGTCAATAATAGGAAAGCTCATGTCTAGAATCATATTGTCCTATTTTTTTAAAAAATACATATTTTTGAAGAATTATGGGGTTTTCTTTAGGAAATCTAGAACTTCAGTAAATGTAGCCAGGAAATGCTTTGCTTTAGGCAAGGTCTTGGTATGTAGATGGCCTTGAACTTGCAACCATCTGATTCCGGTTTCTCACAATAAGACAACAGGTACAAGATTCAAAGCCAACATTCACAAATGAGAGAAGGCATATGATCTTCTCTCTTCTGGGACTTGAAGAGCTCAGCAAGAATGACTGTTTCCAGCTCTATGTGCTTGTGAATTTTCTAATCTCATCTTTCTTACGGGCTGAATAATATTTCATCATATAAGTGTACTACATTTGTATTATCCATTCATCAGCTGAAGGACTGGTAGGCTGTTTTCATTTCCTGGCTATTGAGAGAGCAACAAAGAAAAGGATGAGCAGGAACCTCAATAGCAGGATATAGAGTCCTTTGGCTGTGTGCCCCAGAGTGGTACAGCGCATCATGTGGTAGATTTATTTGTAGTTTTTGAGGTAGAAACTGTTCTCTGTTCACAACAGGGCAGGTGTACAAGGCCACCAAGGTGTAGTGACCCATGACTACAGAGGCAGCACAAATGAAGACTTTATGCTTTAAAATAAAAAAGGACACAAATAGAGTGAGTATGGAAGGAGGGATGGGTCTGAGAGGTGGTGGAGTGGGGGTGAATATGGCCAAAATTCACTATATGAAAATTTTAAAAGACCCAATAAACACCACCACCAACAACAAAATAGAGCACAGATGTGCACATATATAAGCCTTCATAGCACACAATAAATGATGTAATCTCCATTTAATTCACCAAGCGTGAATTAACGTTTTGAGAAGTATATCATTAGGCATCATTTTGTCCTTGTGTGAGTGAACCTCATGGATTACACTTCCATAAACCTAAAGGTCTAGCCTATCACGAATGTGCTTAGCTTCTGCTTTCTGCTCTAATCATTTCTTTCCTGACTGTAATCTATAATGGTTAAAGGTAATAAGCTATAGCAAAGATGGTGCCAGACTAAGAAGATTACAGTGCTGAGAATTCTTGTAGCAAATCACTGTACTTAAGGGTGGTCTTGGAGCCCCAGACATAAGAAAAAAGCACATTTGGGATCCAGAATACACTTGCCAGTTGAGAAAGTCCAGGTAACCAAGCAGTGCTGATGTCGGTAACCATAGTAAATTCTGAGTAAGTGAGGCAGACAAGAGCACACTGCTTATGTTATAACAAACCCGAGGCCACAGTTAATGCATCCTCAAGGAGGCCCTGCTCTAGTCAGGGGACACTTCTAAATAGAGCGTTTATGAAGAGATAACACATTGATGAGAAGTATACTGCAAAGAGGGAATACAAAAGCCCAGCAGTGGCAGTGCATGCCTTTAATCCCAGCATTGTGAAAGCAGAGAGTTTGAGGCCAGCTTGATCTACAAGGTGGGTTCCAGGACAGCCAGGGCTACACAAAGAACCCTGTCTCAGGACAACAAAACAGCAGCAACAGCAACAACACGAGTGAATACAAATGGAGTGCTCACAACTGAAGGCTTACCTTTATTTTCTCTGTGCTGGGAAGAGATGAATTTAGAAACTCCTTAGTTAATCTCTTCCAACTAGCAGCTTTGCTGAGATCAGAATGAATGGTAAATTTTTCATAAATCCTAAAATATTAAAAAATAAATCAATTGATACCTAAGTAACTTACGAAAACATATCAATGAATACATATAGATATACAGAGAATCAACATACCCTTCTATTGTTTTTTCTACTTTGTGACTGTTGACATCCAAGAAACGATGAAATCTGGTAAAAATAAAACACAGTTTGTAATGCCAATGTTACATGACAGTATTTAATGTCAGGCAGCTAAGTGTACTTGAATCACAGCTCTCCATATTCCTGCATATGTCTGATACCCCTTACAATCTGTCCTCTGACTTTGTCTTTTTATATGTCCCATAGTTATGTTCAGTATGACATATTTTCCTAGGGTTTTTGCTAGATCTTGCTATGTGGCTCTGAACTCACTAGGAGGCTAAGGATAGCCTTCAACTCACAGCAATCCTCCTGCCTGAGCCACCCAAGTGGGTATAATTTTTAGTGCAAAATTCTGATGTAATTACAGGCATACATCACTGTGAATGGATTTTCTTTGTCTTTTTAATGTAAGAGAGAAGCCCATGGAAATTTGTCCTTAACATTGGTCTTAGCATTTGTCCTCTAAGTAATTTTGCTAAATGTACAAAATGAAATACAAAGAAAAGCAAGCATATTCAATTATTAAATATTTAGAAAGCTTTGGGAAGGGTCTAGAGAGATGGCTCAGGGGTTAAGAACCCTTGCCATTGTTCCAGGGTCCCCAGGTTCTATTCACAGCACCCACAAACTATTTATAATCCCAGTTCCAGGGGATTAACTGTCTTGGGCACCAGGCACACACATGCACATATGTACATAGAGTCAAATCATACACATCAACAACAACAAAACCTAAGATGTAGCAGTGGGTCCAAAGGCTGTCATTAATGTAGTAAGGAACAACATTTGGAAATAAAGCAAATGTAATACAACGTGAATGCCACATGTTTTTTACTGGTGACAGTGTAATAGGTCTGCTTTTACATACTGCTGTTATACTATGCAACATCTTAAGTCTCTCCCAGCTCTAAAACGATTATCACCTCCCTCGTCAGCCATTAGAAAAATCACTCGTGATACAGTTGCTTTTTGAGTTCCGCGACTTATTTGAATCGTTGCTCTTTTTATAAATTATAATTAGAAATTGCACTCTTCGTTTTGGAGAGCTGGCATGCTTTCCATGAAACTGAGGTCTTGATTCTCACAAACTAGGCAGACACTCATGTCTGCGCTGAGATCCAGGATCACAGAGTTTGACACACTGTTCACTGTTTAAGGTGATTTTTACTAGGCATGCTATGTGTTGCTCAAGAGTAGAACTTGAATTTCTTTTATGCAAGAGGAGGACAGGGAATCAGGGAAATTTCTAAGCGGCCCGAGCAAGAGATGAGGGGAGTTGGTGAGACTAAAAAAAAAAAAAAAAGGCTAATATGATGTGATTAGAATTTGGCGCTAAAAATTCACTTTCCCAGCCGTTAGATGACTTTTGATGTGCAACGTACTGCGTGAGGGAGAGCAGAGTCAACAGCTCTCTAGGAGTATTGCGCTGCAACTGCGTGCTTCTCGCAAGGGCACTCAGGGGAAACCAAGGCACAGCCGCAGCCGCCGCAGCCGCAGGTTTGCGGGAGGCCGCACGCCCGCCCCGGACCCGCCCGCCCTCCCGCCCGCCGGGCTTTAGCTCGCAGCCGCGATCCCACACCTGAAGTTGGACCAGACGAAGTCCAAGGCCAGCTGGAAGTTAGGATCCGCCTTGTCCTGCAGGCCAGTAACCTGCCGGACGAGCTCACACACATCGTGCTCCAGCTGTCTGTCCATCCGGCTCCCGGACGACTTAGGCCGGGCCATACCCACGACCTACCTATCAGGAGTCTCCGCTAAGCGGCGACTGTTCTCGCGAGAGTTCCGCCTGCCGCGGCGGGGGCTTTCGGGAAGTGGAGGAGGTTTCCGCGAGAGTTCAAGCGGCCCTAGGGCTGTGCCTGGGGGCGGTGCTTACGGCATTGGTGTTTGGTTGCTGGATGACCTGAGTCCCTGCTTACACATTGGGAAATCTGAGTGTCTTCAGAGAGCTAGCCATTATTTATTGTTAATCCTTGTTAATAAGGAACTCTGGATACTCTTGATTAATGGTTTAAATTCTGATGCATCGTGAGGCAACCAGTTTTTCGGTTCAGGGTATAGTTTCCAACATTTTTGCACTCCATGACTTATTTGTTCATGCTCCGGGATTCAGTTTCTCCTCCAGATGACCTAAATTGGGCTCTCAGAAGTCCCCCACTAAATACATGCTTCTGATTAGACCAGGGACATATGGTTAAAACAGAGATAGTACCCATGTCTTTATTACAGTGCTTCTGAACCTTCCTAATGCAATGACCCTTAATAGAGTTCCTCATGTTATGATGACCCATAACCGTTAAATTATTTCGTGGCTACTTCATAATTACACTTTTGCTAGCTTATGAATCGTCGTGTAAATATCTGAGATGTGACCCCTATGAGGGTCACTGCGCACATGTTGGAAACTGCTGTTTATTAGGTAAAGTAGAGATGTGAGGGCCTGTCTGCCTCCCACTTGATGGCCAGCGATGTTTTTCCATTACTGCTCTTTGTGCACGCAAAGCTTTGGGTTAGGTGGACCTTCCCTACTGAGGACTTGCCCTTGGTACAGTAGCAGTGCTCTCTTGCTAGAATCCTCGAACAAGTTCTCAAGAAGGGGAAAGTGGTCCACACAGCTGGCTTACTCAATCAAGTTGCTTGCTGTCAGGCCTGGATGCTTGCATCCTATCCTCTAGACTCACGTGATAGAAGGAGAGAACCAAGTCCTATAAGTAGTCTTATAATTTCCATGTGTGCGTATCTCCACCCCACGCAAAATAAATTTCAAAACGTAATTTTAAAACTATAAAGAGGGGAAAGCACTCCTGAGAGTAGACGTGGGCTAGTGAGCCGAAGAACAAAGCCCTCAGAGCGCCAGCGGAAGCCTTTGAACCTTTATAAATCACTCACATGTATATAGCACCTGCCACCCCAGTTTGTATGTGGTTGACTTCTCTTGCTTGTGCTCTGCTCATTAGCTGAATCCCTCACAAGGAAGGACTTTGAATCTGTTGAGGCCAGGCTAAGTTACTGAATAAAACAGTTGTTATCCCCCAAGCTGTGCATTGCCCCAGGAGATTGTTTTACAAGAGGCTTTTGACTCCACTCTGCAGCTGAGTAGATCCAGAAAAAGCACAGACAGGCATCCGCATTAAGCAAAGACTGTTAATTTGTCCCTGGGACTAGAAAGGGAGTCACAATGTAAGCTGAATGGGGCAGACTTAGAACTGTGAGGTAGACTGACATCTTATCTTTTCTTTTCTTTTCTTTTCTTTCTTTCTTTCTTTCTTTCTTTCTTTCTTTCTTTCTTTCTTCCTCTCTCTCTCTCTTTTTTTTTTCTTTTCATTTTTCAAGACAGGGTTTCTCTGTGTAGCCCTGGCTGTCCTGGAACTCACTCTGTAGACCAGGATGGCCTCGATCTCAGAAATCCTCCTGCCTCTACCTCCCAAGTGCTGGGATTAAAGGCATTCGCCACCACTGACATGTTAAATCAGGTAAACCAGGCCCAAGGACTTACCAAACATACCACATGGAGAAGATGCTGTATCTCCCTTACATGGATCCCATAAGTGATAGATGCCTACAACAACTGTGATGTTATGGCCTCACACAAACCGATCATTTGGTGTGTGCATCAAGGACTTGGCTAAGTGCCCCCCCCCCCACCCCCGACTGTTGTAGACTTCCTCACTGCCTCAAATGCCCAGTTGTTCTGTTTGGATCTGGAACTAATCTGCAGTGTCCTGATCCTGACTTATTTTCTGCTCTGGACCAGGTCTGCTCTTTTCATCCTGCATCCAGATTTTGCAGCTTCACTCTCAAGCCTGACCCCAGAAGCTTCACCAGCAGTTTCTACCAATGGCTTTCTCCTGGCACAGGTCTAACTTGTTATACAGATCTTTCCTCCATCCACTTCTGTAGCCTCTTGAACTCATTCATTCTGTAGCCTACACACACACACACACACACACACACACACACACACACACACACACACAGAGAGAGAGAGAGAGAGAGAGAGAGACAGAGAGACAGAGACAGAGAGACAGAGACAGAGACAGGTTTGGATATGTGTGCTGTGTGATATTAGAGTTGATATTAGTAATTATGGTTGAAATAAAGAGCTGTATTCACCTAGGCTAAGCTACCAAGGTAGACAGATTTTATGGCAAATTGCTATCATTAAAGCCAGCAAGCCTTGTGAATTTATTGCTATTCAATAAATTCTGACGTTGTGGAAAGACACACTGCAAGTGTGCTCCTGTTTCCTCTGCCAACTGGCTTGAGCTCTCTCCATTTGGGGTGTAAAGCTGAGATTCTCGAGAAAGCTTCCAGTGTCCCTGACAACAGGCTTATTTGTATGTTAATTTGGATGCTGTTGTCTCCTGTGCCCATTCTCTTGTCACATCCTCACCCACAGCTTTTGAGGCATTAGAAGGATGATGAATGCTTGCTTGAGAGGGTCCTTAAGACTGTCTCTTGACTGAGTAGGCTTTGGATTTTTTTATAGTAGTTGACTGGAGTCGGTATGGTAGGGAGTTTGGTTTGAAACTGTCATGTGTCTCAGAAGACACAAATTTTACAAGATTATTGTCTTAGTTTGGGTTTTATTGCGGTGAAGAGACACCATGACCAAGGCAACTTTTATAAAGGCAAACAATTAACTGGGGGCTGGTTTACAGTATCAGAGGTTTGGTCTATTATCATGATGGGAAGCATAACCATGTGCATAGTGCTGGAGGAGGAGCTGAGAGTTCTACATCTTGATCTGAAGGCAGGAGGAGACTAATTCACTGGGCAAAGCTTGAGCTTTGGAGATCTCAAAGCTGGCCCCTACACTTCCTCCAACAAAGTCACACCTTTTTCAATAAGGCCACACCTCCTAATAGTGTCACTCCCTATACTCAAGCATTCAAACATGAATCTATGGGGGCCAAACCTATTTAAACCACCACAATTATAATACAAGTTTCAAGCTAGAGTGAATGTTAGCCCTAGGCTTATAGGGTACAAGGACACATGGGCTATCCTTGTACCATCTCCTCCTTCCTCACCTCCAGAGTGTAACTCTTCTTAGCTTCCACCCTACCTTCCACCCTTACATCCTCTAGAGCAGCAGGAGCAACAGCAGCATGCCCAGTTGAAGCTGCAGAGCTACTAAGGAGAAGTGTATTTGTCTGGGCTCCTCTCTGAGGAACTAAAAAAATAGAAGGCCTAGAGAAGCCCCACTAGAAGCAGGTGTGAGGCCAGGACTATGGCTGCCTCAGAGCGGGAGCTACAGAGCCCGGCACCATCAGGTGTTTGGCCCTTGAAGGGCAGCCACCCACCACCCAGCCCCACTTCTGGAACCCTAAAACCAACATATCCCACACATGACTATCACTTTCTCTCCCTCCCTCTTTCCTTCCCTCCTTTCCCCTTGTCACCATCCTTCCCATTGGCTGATATTTTCTGCACAACAAAAAATGGGTTTCCCTTGACCACATCCAAGAGCTTTCCTTGAGACTGTGGATGTTGGATTGGATGGGGGAACTGGCCAACAGTGGCGTAGAAGCAAATAGTGAAGTGAAGTACCTGGGGTTTTCTGAGCTCTCAGTAGAGGAAGACCAAGGATCTGTAGATTGGATGATGGAAAATACAGAGGCAGACACCTCTGGTGTTTTGTTCTCAGGGGACCTGGAGTGGAGACTTCTAGGCTGGAAATGTTCCATGCTGGCAGCTAAGAGAGCTAGCAACCACCTTTTGCTGCTATTGAGGGAAAGATTTTCCAACTGTGTAGGTGATGGCTGTGGACAACCGTGAATGGGTCGCAGCCTCAGGGCCACTAAAATGGACTCATTGCAAAGTCTCTGCGCTGTTCAAGATCCTTGCCATTGTTTGTTTTTTTTTTCTTTTTCTACTTTACACTCCATAAACAAGCATATGCTCCACCAGGTCTAAATTTGTGTGAAAATAGCAAACAGCTTCCCAGGTGACTACACATTTGCATTCTCCACTAAGTGAGTCTTTGAACTCTGTGTGTGCCACACCCAGTCTAGCATTTGGAATTATGAAGGTACTTAACCATTCATCTATTCGTTCTTCACTTTCAGCCATTCTAATTGTCATGTGTGAGCATCTCACTCTGGTTTTCATATGTAATTCCCTAACAGCAAACTATGTTAAATGTATTTGCATGTGCCATTGATGATGATTATCATTATTTAGGAGAAGCCAACACCAATGTATTTGGGACTTTTACTTTGTTATGGTAACATTGTATTAGAAATTTACCGTATTCTTCTGTTTAAACTTATCAGTAGATGACTCAAAGCACATTCACAAGAAGTAGCCTTCAGAACCAGCCATCTCCACAAATCCTTTGATCTTTGATTCCAAGATGAATTTTTTTTTTGTGTTTAAAGAGAGATATCTCCAAAGTGTGATAGATTACACACCCTTCGGAGGCTGAGGTAGGAGGACTGTAGTTCAAGGCCAGCCTGAGTAACACAGTAAGAGCTTGTCTCAAAAAGTCTCAAGGACCTGGGGCTGGAGATGGCTCAGGAGACTTAGAGCACTTGTCGCTCTTGCAGAGGACCTAAGTGCAGTGCCCAGCACCCAAGTCAGTGCCTCACAACCACCCGCATGTCCAACTTGGGGAGACTCAGTGTCTTCTTCTGGACTCAGTGGGGGTTGGAACACGCTCCAAGGATGGAGTCCTGTGAGGAGCTTTTTGAGTGCTTGTGAGAAAACAAGCCAAGAGTCCTGTGATCTCCGCTTCCTCAGAACACTGAACTGTTCTTGCATTGTGCCTTCACGACACTCACAGGTGTAGCAGATAGGAGTGAGTTTACTTCAGCTTGTTAACTACGGCTTGATATTGTTATTTCTTTAGGTGCCTCTATGGAAAAACATGTTTTGCTGCATGTAGTTTATCTACCTCATACAGCTTGTCTTGCCTCGTGCAGCTTGTTGGCCCTGTATGGCTTGTCCTTGTGATTGTACAATTTACTCATGTGACTCTCCTTAACCCTCGGAGTACAAACTGTCCCGTCTGATGCAGAGTATAAAATTGGCCATTGCATGAGACTTTAGGCTTCCTCACTTACCAGCTCCATTATTCCAAGTCCCACCACCTCCAGAGTGGTAAACCCATGAGCACCATGAGCGTGTGATCACCCCCCACACACATAATTTAAAATAAAACAAATCTTTTTTTTTTTTTTTGGTTTTTTTGAGACAGGGTTTCTCTGTATAGCCCTGGCTGTCCTGGAACTCACTCTCTGTAGACCAAGCTGGCCTTGAACTCAGAAATCCACCCGCCTCTGCCTCCCAAATGCTGGGATTAAAGGCATGCGCCACCACCGCCTGGCTACAAACCACTCTTAAAACCAGACCCTATGCCCAGTAGTAGATGGCCAATACAAAAATAAGAGTGGTTTGTATACACAAGTGCGACTAAGTTGAAAAAAACTAATTTTACCTTTGCAAGTGGTTATCAACTAGAAATAGCTTCTGGGTTAGGGCTGGGGCTTGTGTCTACTTCCTCTCTCAGGACTGGGACTCCATTTGGGTTAGACTGGTATATATATGTATATATATACACATATATACACATATATGTATATATATATGCATATATATATGTATATACATATCTATGCATTATGTATATGTATATGTATATGTTAGCATCAGGGCCTCCAAAGTCTGTGACATCACAGACATGTTGCCAGGGCAACAGCCGCCATATTCCCAGAATCCACTGGGCTCACCTCTCACCTTTACCTGTGGCCACTACATCAGAACTCACATGTATATGTATATGTATACATATACATATACATACACATACATATATACATGGGGAATACTCCTCTCTCTCTCTCCCTCCTCTCTCTCCGCTACTGCCCCCTCTCTCCATCTCAATTAAACCTCTTACACGTGGAACTGTTTGGGTCTAGTGTGTGGTATATACTGATGCCAGCCTGTTGTGGCTAACCCTTACACACTTCTTTCCACTGTCCCCTCAGGGACTTCCCATTTCTCAGTCTTAGATCTCAAGGATCCATTTTTCTCTTTCCCTCTAGATGCCCAGTCACAAAATATATTTGCCTTTACCTGGACAGATCCTGATACCCACTTTTCTACCCAACTTACCAGGACTGTTCTACCTCAAGGATTCTGGGATAGCCCACATCTATTTGGTCAGGCCCTGGCTTCTGACTTACTCTCCTTGTCGCTCCCTAAATCTAAGATTATACTTTATGTAGATGATGTGCTTCTCCGTAGACCCTGTCTAGAAATTAGCCAAGCTGACACTTCTGCTCTTCTAAATTTCCTCTCCAGTCGAGGCTACAGGGTCTCACCTTCTAAAGTCCAAGTATTCACCTCTCAGGTCACCTATTTGGAACTAACAATTACCCCAACCCACAAGGCTATTTACCTTAGATAGAAAGAATCTGATTCAGTCTCTAATTGTTCCTTCTACAAAGGAAGAGATTTTATCATTCCCAGGAATAGCTAGTTTTTACCTTCATTAGTTCCTTCCTTTTCCCTCCTTTCTCTTCCCTTATATGAAGCAGTATTAGGCCCCACCCACAAATCTCTTCTCAAACCTGTTACCAAGCCTTTTCAAAGGCTTCAACAGGCTCTCCTTAAGGCCCCAGCTTTACATCTCCCTGACCTGACTCATCCTTTTTTCCTCTACGTAACTGAGAAAGAGGGATTTGCCCTTGGAGTCTTAGGCCATCAACTGGGACCCTCTTTTGCACATGTAGTTTACTTATCAAAAAAACTAGATCTAACCATCCAGAGATGGGCACCTTGTATCTGTACCTTAGCAGCTGCTGAACTCCTCATTCGAGAGTCAAAAAAACCCTAAACTTTGTGTCACCTATAACTATCTTCTCTTCTCATAACTTGTCACAGCTCCTAACTTATAAAGGCTTACAGACTCTACCTCCTTCTAGGGTTCTTTCCCTTCAGGTAGCTCTAATAGAAGATTCCACACTCACCTTCCAATCATGCCCTCCTCTTAATATTTCCAATCTTCTTCTTCGACCTAATACTGACCACTCCCTATCTCACTCCTGCACTGAAACTTTAGAGGAACTATTACCTCATCCTTCACACATACAGGAGGGCACATTGCTCAGGCCATCTATACCTGGTATACAGATGGCAGTTCCTTTTTACATGAAGGGGCTAGAAAAGCTGGCTATGCCACAGTGTCAGACACTGAGGTGGTGGAGGCTCAGGCCCTTCCTACTCACACCACTAATCAACAGGATGAACTAATAGGTCTTACCCGTGCCTTTCAACTGGCACAGGGAAAATCCCTCAACATCTACACAGATTCCAAATATGCTTTTCATATCCTCCTGTCTCACGCTGCTATCAGGAAGGAGCGTGGGTTACTTATCACAAAAGGAGGATCAGTAACTAATGCAAACCAAATTATGGCCATGCTAACATACCTCCCTTTTTGATATTATAAAGGCCTCCCATCTAACACATCAATATTCAATATATCAATATATATGTAAAAGTATGTTTTAAAAAGTGACTTTTTTAATCCCAGCACTTGGGAGGCAGAGGCAGGCAGATTTCTGAGTTCCAGGCCAGCCTGGTGTACAGAGTGAGTTCCAGGACAGCCAGGACCTTATACAGAGAAACCCTGTCTTGAAAAACCAAGCAGACCCTTAGGACGAGCAACAACATGAACTAACTAGTACCCTCAGAGCTCCCAGGGTCTCAACCACCAACCAAGGACTGCACATGGAGGGGTCTGATTGTTCTGGCAGCATGTGTATGGTAGAGGATTGCAAATTTGATCATCAATAGGAGGAGAGGACCTCGGCCCTGTGAAGGTTCTGTGCCCCAGTGTAGGGGAATGACAGGTCCAATAAGTGGAAGAGGGTGGGGTGGCAGGCATGGGGAGGGGGGAGGCAACAGGGGTTTGTTCTTGTTGTTTTTGTTTGTTTGTTTGCTTGTTTTTTGGAGGGGAAACTGGGAAAGAAGACATTTACATGTAAATAAAGAATATCTAAAAAAATGTGATTCAATTCTTTTACTTAAAATATGTTTTTAAATGTTAAATTCAGATAAATTGAAATCATGTAATAAAACTTAAAAGTAAGTAAGTAAATAAATAAATACATAAAAGGATTGCCTATTTTGCTTATCTGTGACTCTGCCAGTCACCTCCTGAGACTGAACTCATACCATTCCTGTCTCATTTGACTGCTGGCTATACTTAACGATGCAGTCCAGGTCTTCGCTTGTCACATACATGATGAATAATATTCCTTTATGTGTGCCTCGCTGCTCTGTGGTGCATACCCATGTTGCTCCTTGCTGTGAGCTCTGGTGACTAACATTGATGTGACCACGGATGATAGAAGTTCCCTCAACACCCTGGTCTCAGCCTTGAGAAGGTAGCGCAGTCAGAGACGGAGCAGATGGATCAGTTCGTTGTGTCTGTGTCTGTTTGGGGGGGGGGTGTCCCACCACGGAGCTGTCTGCAACAGCTGCATCCTGTCACATTCTCAGCAGAAGTGCCCTGGAGTTCCAGTTCCCTGTCCCCATCAGCACTTGCCACTTCCCATTTTCAATAGTTATTCTTGAAATGGGCATGAAGTGGTATTTCATTGTGGTTGTAAGTTATTATTGGCATATGTTCATTTTGAGGGTTCATGTTGACATTTTCATGCACGTGCAGAGTGCGATTTGATCACACTTATCCCTCTACTGTTCTCTCTTACACCTCAGTCCCATCCTACTAGCCCATTTCCCCAATATCCCTACTTGTCTCTCCTCTATTTTCATGTTCTTGTGTTGTGATGGCTAAAGAAACCCTATTTTATGCCCCGCATCTATCTTGTTACCTATTGGCCTTTGTCTCTGACTCCAGTCCCTGGATGCTAAGTTCCCAGCATTCCTGACTCAGTGAACCCCCCTCTGAAATGTACAGCTAGAGCCATCTACTTGTGATGAATTGCTTTTTTGGCTCCAATAACCTGCTTATACAAAGGATTTTTTTTGGGGGGGGGTTGCCTTAGCCACTTCACTTGGCAGAACAGACTAGTTTTTGATTGCTTATGTAGTTATTGAAGGTCTTCTTGTGGATTTCACATTTAACAATCCTTCCCTCACCCTCTTTCTCAGCCCATCTCAAATTTGGCTCAGATATTGTTGTCCTGTTATCCTATTGGCAGTACCTAATCAATTCTTAAACTTTAATTGGGTTGAGTCTATGATCTTTTCTTAGGGGGTCACAAACTCAGTAGCAGTGTCTTTTCTATTCTGCGCACAGCAGAAAATATTTCTTACCTGTACTTCTCAGTCTGGCTTACATCACCTAACATGATGATGTCCATTTCATCTGCTTTCCTGGGAACAACATAATGATGCTGATTTTATTTACATATTTATGCTTGTGTTTATTTATTTATATATTTATGCTTGTGTTTATAGTTCTCAGTCTGCCCTGAACTCACTATCTAGCCATGGATGATGTTACAGTTCTGATCTCCCACATGCTGCTTTCTTCCCCATGCTGGAATTATAAGCATGACCCCTGTCTTAGGATTTCTATCGCTTTGAAAAGGCCCTGTGATCCCAGCAACTCTTATGAAGAAAGACATTTAGTTGAGGCTTGCTTGGAATATCAGAGGTTCAGTCTAGTGTAGTCATGGAAGAAAGCATGCTAGCATGCAAGCAGGCATGGTGCTGGAGAAACTGCTGAGAATTCTATATCCCGATCCACAGGCAACAAGAAGAGAGAGCCACTGGACCTGGCTTGGACTTCTGAAAATCTCAAAGCCCACCTCTAGTGACATTCTTCCTCTAATAAGGCCACACCCCCATAGTCTTTCAAATAGCACTATTCCCTGATGACCAAACATTCAAATTGATGAGCCCATGGAGGACATTCTCATCCAAACCATCACAGCCACCATGCTGGTTTTATATGATGCTGGACAAGCTCTCTTTCAACCGGGATGCATTCCCAGCCTCTAGTTTGAGGCTCTGACTTGCATTTCAAATGCCTGGTTATGTTGAAGATTTTGTCATGTGTGAATTGACTATGTATGTGTCTGGCTTTGGAGAGATGCCTGTCTATATCCCTGAACTATTTTTAATTGCAATTACTCTTCTTTTATTTGTGAAGCTGCTGCTTTCAAAAGGAAATAAACAAGGTATTTCTACTTGTTTATAGATTTTTTTTTTTAGTACAGTATTGTGTGCAGTTCAGTCTGACCAGTTCAGACTAGTTTTTGTTTTTGTTTTTGTTTTTTTGTTTTGTTTTGTTTTTGAGACAGGATTTCTCTGTGTAGCTCTGGCTGGCCTCGAACTCAGAAACCCACCTGTCTCTGCCTCCCAAGTGCTGGGATTAAAGGTGTGTGCCACCACTGCCCGGCTTCAGACTAGTTTTGTAGCTATGGATGAGCTTGAAGTCTTGACCATCCTACCTCCCCCAAGCACTAGGATAAAAACTCAGTTTCAGCAGTGTTGGGGACAAAACTCAGGATACTATGTGTGCCAGTCAAGCACTAAGTGACTACATAAAGGATCTTGCAGAGCGGGGGCAATCCTACATTACACAATTGGTCCTCACATCCAATTTCAGTTGTTTCTCTATGAGAGAAGCAGAGGGAGATGGGTTGCAGATACAGGGGGGGGAATTCAAGTGACTGCAGAGGCAGACAAGACTCACAGGACAGGAAGTTAGCATGTCAATGACCTCCACCACCTGGAGAGGTGAGAGCTGATCAGTCCCTGGCTCTCTGGAGGGGCAGCTTCCCTTGTGACACTGATTTCACCACAGAGCATCTAATCTCAGATTCTGACCTGCTGAATGGAAAGAGGAACCATCTGTGATTTAGACACCCGTTGTGTGTGACACTGTCAAGGTCCATCAGGGGCTCATGGTGGAGGTGTCCATCTAACAGCCCTAGCAGACCACAGAGAAGAAAGAAAACAGAGGGTCTTCACTGTGAAGGCTACCTTTTTTGGTTGTTTTGTTTTAAATTGTATATATTAGTGTGTGTTCAGACTGTGAAAGGACGGTTTAATAATCTTCCAGTCCAGTATATCACACATTTTGCTCATAAACATTCCCTTTATCTTTTTCCATCTTCCCGGCCCCTTCTTTTTCTGTCTGTTTCATGTTCTGTGTGTGTGTGTGTGTGTGTGTACATGAAGAAACCTACATTTCATGCATGATAGACAGCATGGCATTTGTGAATTTCTTGTCTAACTTACTCTGCTTAGCATATCGATCTCCAATTCTGCTCATTTCCCCCCAAAATTACATCATTTTGTTCTTTATCTGATTACACATCCCAAGGGGCTGCCTGTGCTCCCCCAATCACAGCCCTTCTTTCAACTTTGCTTACCTTTTTCCAACTAAGTCTCACATCTGTTCCCATAGCTCCATCAGAGTGAGTGGTTTTGGGCTACATAGCTGAACACCTCAGAATGGATAAAAGTGTCAAATGAGGGTCTTCAGCCAGTCAATTCTGTGAGAAACACGGACTCCTACTTCATAATAGTGAGAACAGGAGACCCAAGGAGGTGAAGCCAGGCAGTTCATGACCATCCTGTTTATTTGAAAGCATATCGGGTACATGATCTTGTCACATCTGCAGGTAGTAAGCAGGCTTAGCTGTTCTACTCTTACTTTGGGTTGGGATGAGTAGAGTACCAAAATCTAGTAGGGGCCCAGACTGTTTGTTCATTTGTAGATAGACTTAAGCTGGCTCAAAGCATTTTCATTTTGAAAATGGACTGTGGTCGTCATCGTCATTGTTCCTATAAATACCACTACTGCAGGCAGGAGAGCTGGACATGCCTCTTGCCTGGGCAAAGTAGAAGAGCTCTGGTCCTGGTGGTGCAGTGTAAGAAAGTGAGTAGGCTAAGCAATTCAGCTACCATCCAGACTGAGATCCAGGGCTTTGAGTCTGCCCACTCCAACATCTTCCCCATCTATGAACTGCCTGAGCACATGAAGGGGCTTGTCTTACAGAAACCAAAGTAGCAGGTCTCTTTGATACAGGGCAATCACAGGATATCTGAGAGGAGTCCCGGTGAGGATCCAGGATTGACGGTGAAGCAGAAGCCAGAGGTCTCCAACCAGAGTATTGACTCATTGCAATGAACCTTTGCAAGCAAAGTTGTATGACACACCACAGCTTCCATAGTGAGATGTTTGTATTTTTGTTGTTGTTGTTTTCTTTTGGAGGGGAGGTTGCAAAGGTAGAGGGCAGATATGGAGCGACAGGGAGATGAGTGGGCATGGGGTACATGATGTGAAATTCATAAAGAATCAATAAAAACACTGGAGAATAGGGGCATGCCTTGGACCTTGAATCCGTGACACTATATGTACTTGAATATGACTCAGTCTACCCCAATAGGAAGCAAAAGCTAAAATACAAAGCTGGGGTTGGATCAAAATGCAAAACTGCTCAGCAAAGCAAGTGAGCCCCCTGCCTCCCAAACACACATTCTCTAGAACCCTCTTTAGCCTGACCGTCTACATGCATCAAACACATGTCCTCACAGGACCTGTCTGGTTCAAGGAACCATCACCTCCTTTAGGATGTATCAGTCCTTTCCCCTTAAGTATGATCTGAGCATGGAATGTCCCTCACCCAGATTCATGGTTAAAGTCTCAGTCTTCAGACGATGGTGTAATATGGATATGATGGACTGCCACGCCCACTCGTCTACTCCAGTCAAATCCAAATTATTGGGGGTAAAAGCCTGATTAAGGATAAGAGGCATTAAGAATCCAAAAGGAGTTCTGTGCCTCCTGGGTATTCAGACAGTCCCTGGCATCTCCTAACTCAGACGTGTTCCAGATTAGCCTTTCTAATCGTCAACACGCCCTCTTATTTAAGCATAAAAGTACCCCAAGAAATGATTCCTTAATGGCTAAACTTAAGATTAGGCATTGTCTCCTGACCAGCACAATGTTCCAAAATATCCTAATTCAATTCCTAGCTGTCCTTAGCTTGGAATTTCTCTGAAGGAATCTGCCTTGCCAGACAGGTTGTCCTGAGTTAGCAACAGAGGTCAGGCACCATTGCTTACTGTTAACATAGTTAGAATTCTAAGGGCAGTCCCACAGAAGAAAGAACTGTTTTACATACTAGAGAATAATCGAAGGGCTTTCCCTCACTCAAGGACATTAGCTAGAACTGTTAGGTCAGAACTTCCCAGTGCTTGCCTCCAGCAAGACCCAGAGAATTAGCAGGAAATGCTAGATCAGAACCTCCTAGTCCTTGCCTCCAGCAGAACCAGAGAATTAGCATAGGAATACCAAAATCACCCCAGCAGGGAGGGCTCCTTGGCTCTTCTGCCTGCTTCACACCTGGCTACCTGATCCTACCCACCTTGATGTGGTGGTCACTTGCCTATATGACCTCAGTCTTGTGCCCCTTGCTGTAACCCTCACACGCCTACGTGACTCTTGTCATCTGCCCTGCTTGCTGTATGCTATTTAAGCCTGAATTTCACCTTGTACAAATACATTCAGATTCACCACACCCTTGTGTCAAGTTTGTCTGTCATCCACAGACTTATTGCCCACCTGGCCAGAATTCTCATTCTGTGGAAATTGGGGTCCCTGTAACGAACCCGGTCCGTGGCAATGGACCATGTAGGAGGCAGAGCCTTGTAGAAAACAGGACATTGGAACTATTCATCTGAAATGGTTCCTGGGACCTTGACACTTTCCCTGGCCTCATCCTCCCCTCCCAGATGCCCTGAAGTAAACAGGCCTCCCTCAGCGTGCATTTGCCCCATGATGCCCACTGTCACCACAGGCCAATAGCAGCAGAGCCAAATAGCAGTGTGAATTCGAACCTTGATTCTGACTAAACCTCTCCTCCCTCTGAATTGTTTGTCTCAAGTATTCTTCCATGGTGAAGGAAAGCTTACAAACACACTATTTCCTACACAGCTCTAGGATCTGCCCTGTCCTGTTTAATCAGGGCAGTCATGGAATCTTGTCAATGTGAAAGTCCATACAGCTTTGTTTTCCTCAAAGACTCTACATTCTTGCTTTATCCTCAAGGCCTCTTGTTTGGCATCCTGCCATTCTCTGCTCTAAATCACCATCTTTTTCTCTGGATGGCGTGACATCAGACACAGGTCCCCAAATAACCCACTGGACAGTCTGTTTCTACCCCTGAGCCAATGCACTCTCTTCCTGGGACACCCCTTCTTCCCTGCCCCCACAAATGTACCAGATCTCCTTCCTCCTCACTTTGAGGGTACTGAAACATCACCCGATGCCTTCAGACTAAGAGACTGTCCCCAGAGTCACCACCCCCTTTCCTGAATGATTTAATCTGAACGCACATCTCCTGATTTGTTCTAATTAATTATTTCTTTTCATTCCCGTTATTATCACTAGATTGACAATTTCTTCCTGACAGAAATGGAGGTGCATCTCTAGCCCTACAAAACTGCTAGTCCCTGGTAGGAGCTTGGTATTAGTCACTAATGGTCTACACATAGTGGATGTCATTATTCCTACACACAGCCCTGTATGTATCACAAGCATTATCACCCAACAGGACACACAGGCTAAGCCTGTGGAAGGTTAGAATGAGAACAGATGAAAAAGGGAATGGAAGGGTATTTAGGAATGGGACTAGCATATGTGCAGTTTCTGGTGCGGGACAGTAGGAAGTCAGTGTGATAGCTCATCATGCAGGGTGGGAGGGCTCAGTGTGCTGACTGCCATGTTCTTCAGTCTCTATCCAGGGTGAGAACACAACTGTGGAGGAAGGCGATCATGGCTATATCTTCAAGTACATCCTGGGGGTCAGTGCTAGGGAGCCATTGTGGGTTATCTACCAGAGAAGACTGCCCAGACACCAGTGTAAACCAACAGAAAACCTTTATTAGTCGGCAGGTGACTACACTGGGACACTGGGTATTTGGGATGCTAGTGTGCCAGTGAGCTTTTCTCAGGGTGAGCTTTTAACATACTTCGGTTAACAAGAACAGTTAGCCAGAAGCAGAACTACAGAAGCCAAAAAGCTAGGTTGATACCTTTTGAGACTTTCCCAGAACTATGGACTTTGATGGATGAAGTCTTTGTTTTCATTTTGGCAGATTTAACTGTTTAAGTACTGAGTTTTATAGCCTGAGTGGTACTTTTGTCATGGAGCCAGGAGTGCTAAGGTCTGGGGACCTACTAAGATCTGGGACCCTGTTATAATTCCCACTAGTCTTAGTGAATGAGTCAAATTGTGGACTTACCCTGTTTTAATTTAAGATACAGGGCCCAAAGTTAACCCAATCAGAATGAAACTTAATGGCCCAGCCAGTGTTGATAGCAGAGTAGCTAGCCAGGGTGACCAAGAGAACAAATATTGCTATTGTGTGATTTTTGTCTTTGTCTTGTCTCTTTTTGAGTTCTTTCTTTTATTATTACTCACTCTTTCTATATTTTTTCTTTTTCTTTTTTCTTTCTCCTCTCTCTCCCTCCCTCCCTTCCCTCTCTCCCTCTATCCTTCCTTCCTTCCTTCCTTCCTTCCTTCCTTCCTTCCTTCCTCCCTCCCTCCCTCCCTCATCCCTTTTCTCTTTCTTTCTTTCTTTCTTTCTTTCTTTTTCTTTTTCTGTATAGCTCTGGCTGTCCTGGATCTCACTCTGTAGATCAGGATGGCCTCAAACTCACAGAGATCTGACTGCCTTTGCCTCCTGAATATTGAGGTTTTATTTTTGTTTTCAACCACGGCAAGGTTTTTTTTTTCTAATTACTCTTCATTAATTAGCATAGAGATAACAGATTTCTTCCAAAGCCATGCATAGCTTCCTCTATCTCAGGAGAACTAAGTGTAAGCCTCTCCAACTCTCTAGGACAGCTCTGCAAGAGAATTTAACTGTTGTTTTAATTCAGAAACAGAAGCTTTTAATACCTCTAAGTCCTGATCAATCTGTCTACTTAGTTTGGCAAGCACCAGGAGAGGCGCTTTTAGTCAAACCATTAGTACATGCTCACCAAGTGGTCTCAGCAGTATTTTGTTTTCTATTTGAGGTAACCTACAAGGCAGTCATCAGAATAAGGGGAAGCGTGTAGACTGAAGTTTTGGGTATTAGACAAATTTTAGTCTCTTGTAAGTTCTGTAATGTTAATTTGGGCCGCCCCAGTCACAGTGAGTTTTATCAGTCAATGGGATGATAGTCTGGTTTGTTCTTATCCTGTGTAGTTTGAGGGCTGGGTGCCTAAGGATAACCAGCAGTCCTGGCTGATTTCTGCCTAGGAATGATTAACTCTATCCCTTGATAGGTTCTGTCCCTTCCTGTGGCATAGAGTCTGATCTTCCCAGGTTTTCCAAAGGCCAAAATCTTTTGAAAAGGAAATTTTATGAGCCTTCGTCATAACCACAGTTTTTGCAACAGATCTCTTTTGTTCCTGGTAACTAAGGGGCATGCATAGAATTATAAACTCTATATTTCTACCTCAAAAGATAAACTCCCATATCTTTGTTTTTTTCCCAATACAACCAAACACTTAAAGTGGGCATCAGTGAGCAGAGGTCAAGATGATTATGGGTTGGTGGTTTATAGTCACACTAGTTAATACCTTCCCTGTATCCATCTTTCTTAGTTCCTAGTTCCAGGCTGTGGGGGTAGACCATAACCCTATGTTCATACCCATAGAATAAAAAACAAGACTTAAGAGGAGGTAGAGGGGCAGAGAGTAGAAGAGCAAGACAAAAATTTAATTTTAAGAGGTCCATCCATAATCTGGAGACAGTCCAGTTGGTATCATCATCCATGGCTCTCTTGACCAGGGTGTGGTGGATCCATGGTATAATGCTAGCTCTCTCCACAGCCTAAGGAATTGAGAGAATCACCTTGTAGTGTTCTGTCTGAGTTGGTTTCAGTGGCCCTTTGGCTACCTGCTTGACCCAGAGAGTATATGCAGACACAAGCAAGGGGAAACTGGTGGTGCACTTGGATAGCCCAGTGAATAGCATTTATGGAGGACTAGAATGTCTATAGTGACTTGAGAAGGAAGTAATTCTACCAAGTGTTGGTCTCTGAGCCTGGGAAGCAACAGGAGAGGCCTTCCAAACTTAATGTCATTGTGGGGTAAATCCCTTCATATATGGTATGCAGCAGGCCTGAAGCAAAGCAAAGGAAGATCTATCTACCCTTCTTCTTAGAGTCTCATTGGAGTCACTGGACTCTAATGAGAGTTTTGGTATAGTTTTTTTTTTTTTAAAATCTCATTCATTTTTTCCACATGCCCAGAAATCTAAGGTCTATATATGCACAATGAAGTTTCCAACTTATTTCTAAAGCTTTAACTACTAATTGGGAGGCTTGGTTAGTGAAAGTCCGGTCCAGGTATGGACTAGTTCTACCTATCTGGAAAAGATGAGTAGTTGCTATAAGAAAACTAGCAAGTGCTTTTATCTTCCCCTGGCAGGCCAGATATTGGTGAAGTCAGTTTACAGTTTGATAGGGTGTTGGTCACTCATCTGGACCCCTTTCTGGGTAAGGGCTGTCTGTTTTAGATTTAGTTGAGCACAAAACTGGTATCTGGCTGAGATATCCTGAGCTAATAAAATATCCTGAGCTAGGTATCCAGTCTAGCTATAATACACCTTGGTCTGGGCAAGTCTGTTTTGTGGATTCCAGAGCCTGGTGAAGGTCAGTTACCAGAGTCCTGGCAGATGTTTCTGGAAGAATGATCTTTCCCTCTGTTGTTCTTCATCAACTTGTGGGTTTGAGCTGTCCAGGTCTTCTTTACCATGGAGTCTCAGGGAGCAGCGGGTTGCTATCAGAATATCAATAGGCTCCAGTGATCTTGGGGTGATTTGTCAGATAGCCAGCTCAGCGGCCTGGGATAGCAATTTGTAGGGGAAGATGAATAGCCTCTACAAGGACCAAGATTTTCTGTTCATCCTTCAGTAATGAGAAGCCTTTGTTCTCCACTGATCATACCATGGACATGCACAGTAGTAAACATATAGCAACTGTCCTTTCCTTTTTCCTGTCTGAGAGCCTGGGTCAGATCGATTGGTTGTGCTCTCTGTGCATTGGTACCTGGCTGGGGTCCAAAATGTTTAAGTTAAAGTAACAATTGCAGTTCCCACATACTTGGTTTCATTTTTTAATCTCGTGACAGTCATGGATGAGCATATGGGGGTTGTCAACAGGCAAGAGGATAACAGGATGGTGGTGGTGAGTTTCTTAAACTAGAACCAAGGGTGGGCCAGGAGTAGATACTAGGTCACACAGTCATTAGACAGCCGTATTCTGGTGTTCCTTGGAAGAGGGTCTCAACTGTGCCATGGGATGCACAGTGAGTATAAGATCTTGATCCAGAGTTAACTTGTTTGCTTGTTTTTCATTAGGCTAGCAGTAGCCACCACAGCTCTTAGATAGGTGGGCCATCCTGTGGCTACAGGGTCCAATCGTTTGGACAAGTTCTCATGGTCCTAAAGTGTGGGTTAAAACCCCTTTTGTAATATCTTTTGTTTCATGGACAAACCGATGAAAAAGGTTTTGAGATGTCTGGAAGTGCTAGGGCTGGAGCCAAAATCGGGGCTGTTTTAAAAACCTCAGATGTGTCTTGGTTTAGTCTCAGTTCAGATTAAGAGCTCAGTGTCCCCCTTTGTGCTGGTGTCTGGAGACCCTGCTATCTCCACAAATTCTGTTATCCAGAGGCAGCAATACTTAATGGTACTTAGGAACTCCCAAACCTGTCTTTGTAGTCTTTGGTGTTGGGATCTGCCTCTGCTCAGCAGGTAGCTAAGACAGGAAGCCTCTGATATACAAAGTTGAGCTTTCTCAGCTGAAATTCTGTAGCCCCAGGTCTGTAACTCCTGTGGGCAGTCTCTTTGGAGTTCCTTTAAATCTAGCCCCCCAGGAAACCTCTGACAGAAGGGCAGGAGGTCTACATTTAGTGTTTTTAGATCCTTGGAGTAACCTGGCTCAAGTATGTTGCCTGCTGTAACACCTTCTTGGTCTGTCTGTTTAAAGGCAAACATGGTTGACTCACCTCTGCCAATGGGAGGCTGAAGAATGCATCTTTCAGGTCTAAGAGAGTCTAGACTTGTTTCTTTGGAAGATTCAGACTCATGAAAATCAGATGTCACAGTTTTCTTCACTGGTAGGAGAAGCATATTCCAGGGCGACCGGCGGCACGCAAAGATGCCTGTTTCTCCAAGCGAGGCAATCTGGACCACAAGTTCCCTTTTTGTCTCCAGGGTTATTGGATATTGTTTAATCTAGGGTAGCTGAACTCCTTAGTTGAACAATTATAGGAACTTGGTGTTGGGCCACTCCTGGTGGGTTGGCTTCTGCCCATATCCCCAGGAGCCTTTGTCATCAATTTGAAAGGTAGTCCAACTGTATTTTGGACTTTGATTGGAGTTAGGAGATATTCTTCTGACAGAGGGTAAGACACCAATATTTTGCTGGATACTTGTAAGTCTAACTGTGTCTCATTATTAGAGATGGTGATAGTAGCTTTTTCTTTGTACAAAAGGTCTTGTCCCATTAAGTTCTTTGTGGTTAAACACCTTTTGAGCTACCTCCAGCAACTGGAACCTGTTTATAGTTTAATTTTTTTAACTTTTACATCTTTCTAATATCTGGGACCAACTGGGTGACAAAGGAAATCTTTTTTAGCAGTGTCTTAAATCCTTTTATAAAGAACCCGGTGTATGGTTAAATCTCCTTGGTCAAAGTTGGACAGAAGGGAAAATCCATTCTGTTCATGCTGTATCATCTGGCAGCGATACCCCTGCCTCGCCCAGGGATGGTTCTATTTTTTTTTTTTTTAAAGAAAATGATGTGTTTTGAGTTTTCCAATTATACTGTTCATTAGTTGAAAATGAGACATAAATCATAGAAGAGAAAGGAGTGGAACTTTCTCTTCCTTTGGGCTTACTCCAGAGGAACTTTCTCCCTCCCTTGGGGCTGCTTAGACTAGGCATAGAGCAGAGAGAACTATTCCCCTCTCTCTATCAGAAGCTCAGCCCCTCCCCACCTCCACATCAGGACCAACCCTGAGCAGGAGTCAAACAACAAAACAAGCAAGTGCTCTTACTCTGGGAGTGAGATGGGCAGGTGAAGGTTTTTATTTTTGGGTGGGGGTGGCAGTGTCTCTGAGCAACCTGGCAGAGACAAAAGGGTTTGGGTCTCCACCAGGAGAAGGCACAGGTCTTAAGCCAAGAGATTCTCACTCCAGAAGACAGCCACTGGTCAATACAGGGAAACTGTATTGACCTGGTCAATACAGAACTGACAAACAAACATACACACACACACACACACACACACACACACACACACACA
>NW_022196904.1:46206408-46214464 GCF_008632895.1 Mastomys coucha | reverse complement strand
AGAGAGAGAGAGAGAGAGAGAGAGAGAGAGAGAGAGAGAGAACAACAGGACAACAACTAGGGGTGGCCAGCAGACATTCATACACCTGAATCTGGACACTGGATTAGCAGCTTGACCTGTCCTATGTGTCCAAACAGAAGGCACCTTAACTAGACTTACCCCTGGAGGGGACAGACCAGGTGACTTAATTTATTTCATTGTAATTGATGTGTCAGACCCTTCTGAAACCTCAAGCAGCAGTTGATAAAAGGGAGTCTTGGGGATCTGGCCCTCAGGTTGTGTACCCCAAGGAGCTCTTTGACTCCCATATTCTTTTCCCCACTTTGAAGGGCTCTGAGACCCCCAGTATGTCAGGGTTTGGTCTCTGTGGAATCTTGATGGAACCTCCAGAAATGTTGTGAGGTATCCATCAGAGAAGACTGCTCGGACATGGGTTTAATCCAAGAGAAAACATATACTAGCTGGCTGGTGACTGCCCTGGGTGCGTGGGATCTCACTGTGGCAATCAAACCTTTCTCAGCATGAGCCTTTAAGTACAAAAACACTTTTCTAGTTTGACATACTTCAGTTAACAAGCACAGGTAGCCAGAAGCAGAACTACAGAAGCCAAAAGACCAGGTAGTACCTTTAAAGAGTTTTCTAAAACTATGGACTTTGATGGATTAGTCTTTGTTTTCATTTCAGCTGGTATAACTGTTTATGTGCTGAGTTTTATGGCCTGAATAGTACTCCCATCATGGAATGAGTGAGTGCTGAGGTCTGGAGGCCTACTAAGATCTGGGGCCCTGTTACAGAGGCAGGATGAAAGGGGGAGTCAGTGACCATGGGAAGATGAGGTTCAGGAATGATCAAGGTTGGGTGAATAAAGAGGTCAATGTGGGTCATGGGGTAAAGGGTGAAGAGAGGTGACCATATAGAAAGAATCACAGCCAGTTCTAGAAAGAGATGGGCCACTGACTCAGGAGATCATGGGATACAACAGGGATGTGGACCCACAGGAGGGTAGCAGATTACCAGTGGCCATGCTAAACCAGGCCATACTGGATCCATCACAAGGAAGAGTCCTGAAGCACATCAAATGCTGGGATCCCATACCACTCACCTGAGAGACTAATCCATGACGGTGTTCTCATGATCCATGTGTGTTGCTGGTCTCTCCACTCTCTTCCTATGGGATCTCATGCTGAGTGAGGAGACAGTGCTTTCAATGTGGGCACGTAGGGGAGCAGGTGTAGCAGTCAGCTATTGTCCTGAACCCCTGTCATGGACTGTAAGGATGGCTGCGGGGAGAGATAGACACACAGACCACAGGACCTCCTAGCTGTGGAAGGAAGCCTTCTTCCTATGATGGCTATTCTCAGTTGTCATTTTGACTTTGTATGGAATTAAGTCAAGTGGTGAAGCACTCCTGTGAAGGATTTTTCTTGATTGGATCATTTAAGCTGGGAAATCCTAAATTTAGGTCTTTTGAGGTAGGGAGCTATACCTCACATCTGGGCCACAGCTTCTGGTGGCAGCCTATATAAAAGACATGGAAGAAAGAAGCATTTGCTCTTTGCCTGCTTGTTCTCACTCTCCCTGGCAAGTTCATTCCTTCCGTGGTATTAGAGTCTACTTCTTTGAGATTCCAGTGTATACAGAAGACCAGCTGAGACATCCAGCCTTGTGCACTGAACAAATTATTGGACTCTTGGACCTTCTGTGAGAAGATAGCCATTGTTGAAATAGTAGGACTATAGAACATAACCCATAAGCCACTCTAATAAATCCAGTGTGTGTGTGTGTGTGTGTGTGTGTGTGTGTGTGTGTGTGTGCGCGCATACATTTTATCAGTTCTGTTTCTCTAAAGAATCCTGACTTAAATGGCCACACTTGACAGATAGCTCCATCATGGTGAGGAACTGTTAGTACCCACACACTCCCTGCCTGGATCTTAAAACTCAAGACCCCCAGCACTGGAGGTCTAGGATTTAATCTTTGGCCTCTGCCTTCCTCACACCTCTGTCTTGTTCAAGGAGCAATACTCACCTGAGGAAGAAGAAGCAGATCCCAAGAAGCAGGAATTTGATAGCCGCTTCTCCCATGGCTACCTGTACCACCTCTGCCATTGGCCTTGGTTTCCCTGAAGAAAGGTAGATGGAGCTGAACTTACATGCCAATCCCAGACAGAGTCCTCCCTCTCACAGTAGATATGGCCTTCTAAACTTCATCCCCAGAGCTGAGACTGCCTCCGTCCATACCTCTATGACTCCCTCATCCTATTGTCCAACAATATATTAGAGAAATTACTTTCTATCATGATTAGAGCCTCTGGCACAGAGGCATGGTGGCCATCTGTGATTCTGCTACTCAGAAGGATGAAGCAATAGGATTATGGGTTCAGAGCCTGTCTGCATTACATAGCAAGATTCTGCATCAAACATCAAAATCAACAATTGCAATGGAAAATATCAGTAACCTAAAGAACTTGGGAGCACGTTTGCATATTGTGGTAAAGGCTATTGTCAAGCACACAAAAAGGACTACTTTAAAAATTTATATTTTTAGTTGTCTTCATGTGCACACCTGAGGGTCTAGTGCCCTCTGAAGTCAAAAGAAGTGGTTGAATCTCCTAGAACTGGAGTTACAGACAGCTACAAGCCACCATGTGGGTGCTGAGAAGTGAATCCAGGTAGTTTCCAAGAGCAGCTGATACTCTTAACCAGTAAACCATCTCTCCAGCCTCCAGGGCAGAATTACAACAGTTAAGTTTATAAGGAACTCAAATGCCTTTAATCTCAATCCTCAGGAGACAGAGGCAGGTATATCTCCATGAGTTTGAGGCCAACCTGGTAATATAGTGAGACCCTGCCTCAAAAGCAAATTACAAAGAGCTCAACAATCCTGCTCTTAATAGTCACAGGATTTTAAACTCATATTTCTCAGAACATTTCAAATGACCAACTATCCATCTTTTTTTTTTTTGAGACAGGGTTGCTCAATGTCCTGCAGCTCACCTTGTTAACATCTGGTTAAGTCTGGTAAGCTAGATTGAATGACCAGTGAGCTCTTCATTTTACTAGCAGTGGAATTATAAGCATGTGTCACCATACTCAGCTTGCTCTGTCTCTGTCTCTGTCTCTGCCTCCGTCTCCCTCTCCTCCTCTCTCTCTCTCCCTTCCCCCCTCTCTTTCTCTCTCTCTCTCTCTTTCTCTCCCCCTTTCTGGGTTTGTGTGTTTGTGCATGTGTGTGTAAAATGTAGATTCTGGGGATTGAACTCAGGTCCCTGCAAGGCAAGATCTTTACTCAATGATTTGTTAAAAGTACATAAAATCTTTATGGGTTAATGCCCATCCTAGGATCAGTCCTAAGGACCAAAATTAAAACAAAGCAAAAAGAGTTTCATTCACAGTGCCTTAGTGGAAGTACAAACTCTCCTAGCTCCCTTTTGGGAATATTCCACTGTCCAATGTCCACGAAGAAACATTTGCTCATCATCCTCTATATTAGAGAGACACTAGACTCCACTGTAATTTGCACTTGGGAATTAGTAATTCAGACATGTAGACAGACAGGCAGGCACACACACACACACATACACACACCTGTGAAAACAGATACAAAACTACTGCACATTGATTTTTGGCAAACATAACCTCAATGGGATGGCTGCCAGAGAGTAGAAGCTGTCCATAGAACTAGATCCAATCAGTGTGTATCAGAGTCATGGGGGACAATGGTCAGTAGGCTACTGAATCCTGAGTTCTCTCAGGCCACATGTGGATAAACCAAAGCTTGGTACTGGGTGTAGTCACTCGTCTGTTCTAAGAAGGGAAATGGATTTCTGTGAACAGCTCTCTGTTTGCTCTGCAAGTTTGTCCATATGGCCATGTCTCCTGCAGAAGCATTCAGAGCAAAGCTATTGACAGACTCAAATGCTGAGGCTACAGGCAGATTCATGAACTGACTAAAAGGGTTTAGGGTATGTGATTCTGTTATGCGAATGCTAATCTATCCCTGTAATGGTTCAGGAGTAAGTCTAGAATCCCAAAGGACTGAGGAAGAATGGGGGGGGGGGCGGAGGGTGGGAAGGTACTCCAGAACTTGAATGTGCTGTGAATGAAGAGGGTCATTAGCTTTCTAAGAAGGGGGTCTTTGTGTTCAGGGTAAAAAGGGATGGACCTTGCTCTGAGCTGAAGATACCTGTTCCTCCAACCCAAGATGACTCCCCCTACCTGGGTCAGTTCTTCCAGAGGCATGGATTGTGGAGTTCTGTGCAGTATCTTGGAGAGAAAAAAAAATAATTTAACATCTCAGGTTTCAGCAACCTTTCTCATAACTGTTCAGAATGCAAGAGGGATGAGGTCTGGGTCCACTATCCCCAATCCAACTATGAACTCACAGATGACATTGATCTGGACAGTCTTTTGAACAGTCACACCAGCTCCAGGGAAGGTCACCTGACAGATGAGGTTGGTTCCATGGTCCTGGAGCCTGGGAGTGAGGGTCAGCACTGAGGAGAAGGTGGTTGTGGGACCCAGGGATATGAGGGCAGCTGACATCCAGGAAAAGATGGGAGGTGTTCCCCGTTCACAAGCCCAGGGCACAGAGCACATCACATCGGTAGGATGACCAAACTCCAGTGTCTGTGGGATGCTGATGTTGGGGGTATGAGTGAGGTCTGGGGAGAAGAGAAAGACATGCATGATCAGGATGGGGGTGAAGGACTGCTATTGAGAAGCCCAGGTTTTGATTTAACTCTTCCATTTCCCTGCTTCATCCCCAGTCAGTCACTCTCAGGCTGGTGTCCTATCCCTGCCCTGTAAGCTTCCTCTGTGGCTATCACGGAGCCAGTACTTTACCTGTCACATGCACCGAGATCATATTCTCACAAAAATCCCACGTTATGCCTCCTTTTTCCAGTCGGAAGAAGTAAGAACCGCTGTCACCCTTCTGTGCATCTCTGATGTCCAAGGAGCAGTCCCCAGAGAGGTGGAATCGGCTCTGCATCTCCTTCTGCACTATTTGGTTTGGGTTGTTTGTAGCAACAAGAGAGTCAAGGTGTGTATTCTCCCCTTCATGGAACCAGTATCCAAAGGCAGGGCCTGACCACATACTCATGTGGTCCTTAGGCAATGTGCAGGGCACAAAGATGCACAGACCCTCCTGCACCGTCACAGACTGTAACTCCAGTGTCAGCGACGCAAAGGTATCTGTGATCCTTCTACGGAGAATAAAGCAGTTTCCAGATGCCCACTTAAACACCCAGAGCAAGGGTAGCAGTCGGGACAGCAGCATCCTGGCAGATGGCCTGGGCTCCTGTGAGTGAGCAAACTGGAGGGCTTGCTTACAGGAACTGGGAAAGTAGCAGAGAATCAACAGACTTCAGCTCACAGAAGAGGAACTAGGGACAGCAGGTGGCCCAAACCTTCCCTCCTATCTGCAGAGAGCACAGGAAAGCCCAGTAGTCAGACATCCAAGAGATGGGGCAGAGGGAAAGTGATGTGGTGGTGGTGGTGGGGTGGTGATGATGGAGAAAGGAGCAGGGAAGGAGGGCTGCGGAGACAGCTCAGCCTGTAAAGTGCTTGTTGCATGAACATGAGGACCTAAGTTCAGATTCACAGCATTTACATAAAGATCTGGGCATGATCATGCACATCTGTAATCCCAGGGCTGGGGAGGCAGAGACAGGAGGATCTCTAGAGCATGTGATCCAGCCACTCTACCTGAATTTGTTATCTCTACATTCAGTGAGAGATCCTTTCTCAAAAAATGAGGTGGAGGAACTAGTGAGATGGCTCAGTGGTTTGGAACACCTATTGCTCTTACGGAGGATCTGGGTTCAATTCCCAAAACCTATAAGGTGGCTTGCAGCCATCCATAACTCCAGTTCTAAGAGTTGTGACTGTAATCTGACCTGCACTGGGCATGCACATGGTACACACATGTACTCCACACATAAGATATACAATAATAAATGTTAAAAACATTTTAATGAGGCAAACAATCATTGAGGAAGACACCTGATGTCAATCTCTGGCTCTCATACCCACACTACATGAACACTGCATATATGGGTGCACAAATATATGCATCCACACATTCACAAGAAGGAAGGGAAGAAGAAAGGAAGAAAGGAAGGAAGGAAGGAAGGAAGGAAGGAAGGAAGGAAGGAAGGAAGGAAAGGAAGGGGTAACAAAGACTAGAGAGCAAGTTCTGAGGGCCTTTCCTACAGCACTGGGGTGGACCTGGACACAGGGATGAGTCTAAGAGCTTTTCTTAGTTTAAGGTCTCCTCTTAGAACGAAGGTCTCTGATGAACTGAAGCCAGTATCTGTTTGCTCACTCATTTATCCAGGAAACACACAGTGAGCTGTGGGCATTGTAGAGCTAGAAACAAGAAGGGAAACGTGTCTGGTCTCCTCCCGTACTGCCTGCGGTACAGGAGCCTCAAACTCTCCATACACTGGGGCTGCTGTTTTCAGAGCTGCTGGCACAGGAGACTTCTCTACCTGCTACTGAGGCATGTGTTTGAGATATATTTGTAAAGCACGAGCTGGGAATTATGTCTCTCACATCTTATGGACTGATTGCCAAGGTGTCAATGACAGTACCATCATCAATGTGATACAAAAGGACGACACGAGTTCTCAACCAGTGCAGGTTAAACAGCTGCCCATGGTGTGGTGTGGGTGGCAGCCATGTCTAAGTCCTCACCTTGCAGATCTGCACTTCCTTTCTGTCTCAAATCTGTATCTCCCAGTTAGATGTCTATCATAAGGCATTGTTTTGTCAGCTAGCATGAGAGGATTGTTTAGGAAAATTTCAATTTTTGATTCAGTAATTATGCTTTCTCAGGTCACAGAATTTGATGTTTTACACACACACACACACACACACACACACACACACACACACACACATCTAAACTTATTTGCTAGATATGATGGTGCACCCTTTTAAGGCCAGCACTTGGAGGCAGAGGCAGAGACAGGCAGATCTCTGTGATTTGAGTCTAGTTTTTTTTTTTTTAACCTTTTAAAAACTTTTATTGCATTATGATGAGAAATGTTACATGATTTCAATTTATCTGAATTTGTTAACATTTAAAAACATATTTTAAATAAATAGAATTAAATCACATTTTTTGTTTTCCTTTTGTACCCCAACTTCTCCCAGAGACCCCCTTCAATACTTACAATATTTTTTTGTCATATTCCTTAAAATTTATAAAATATTATAAAAATAAAAATGAGTATTATAAAAGTTGTTTGATATAAAACAACAATCAATTGAACAGTCTTATGTAGATACTTGTCTACAGCAATACTGAAAATACATATGTTTTTCTCTGTATAAATTTTAAATAACTCCAAACATATTAACTGCATATTTCAAAAGAATACATCACTACTAGTATTTTCTTGAATGAACATAAATATATAAAGTCTTTTTGTTTGTTTTGTATTTAGTAGAGTTTAAAATCTTGGCTCTTACTGTGGTACAAGCCCAAAATAAGAACAATTTTTAGACATTGGATTTCATTGTAATAAAGCTGTACTTCAATGACCCACACATCACCAAAGGATTTTACCTCCATCGTAGCTAAGCTGAGAGTTGACAGTTCTGCTGTGCCAAGGAATGAATTGTAGGCACGATTTTTGGATACAGACTTCCTGCTATGGTCAAAGCTATTTGACTTGAGTGACTTTATTCTAAGCCCACAGAGAACAGGTTACATTCATTTAAGAAATGATGAATGTATTAAGATGGTCTATCCATAAAGTGACTCACCAACTGTTTCAATGAACAATGGTTCTGCTTGGAGGGTGGCACAGACATTAGGCGAGTTTTAGAATTTGGTTCATTAGCTGTGATAATTTGGAAAAGCATTCATCTCAGAGAAAGAGTAACTTATAAAGTCCTCTTCTTCAAACTTGATACAAGAGCTACAAACGTCAAGGAAAGCATTCAGACTCACTCTTTGTTATTCTCTCCCAAGTTAATTGACTATGTTTCTTTTAGGTATATAAATACTTTTGAAATATATAAGCTGTTCTGAAAACCATAGTATAGTG
>NW_022196904.1:46202493-46204927 GCF_008632895.1 Mastomys coucha | reverse complement strand
ATTTTAGATCTGAATCTTGCTTTCCTGGTGTGATGGTGTGTCTAGGACTTGCTATGGTGGGAGAATTGTGTTCTGATGATGCCAAGTAACGTTGGTTTGTGTTGTTTATTTTCTTATACTTGTCCTCTGCTATCGGGTTATCTCTAGTACTACCTGCCCTTGCTAAATCTGACTGGAGCTTGTCCTTCCTGTGATCCTGGTTGTGTGAGAACTCCTCAGAGTCAAGATGTTTCTGTGATCCTGTGATTCTGGGATCCTGTGATCTTGGGCTTGTTAGAGCACCTGGGAGTGAAGCTTCCTCTGGATGTTTTGGGAATGACTGGAGAGTTTGCCCCCAAGTTCTGCCTAGGGCACCAGCCCAGACAGACCGGAAGGAACCTGAGCCACTGGGCTGGTGGATTTTCTGTGTGTCTGGGTCCTGCTGGTCCCAGTTACTCCTGGTATTGGGACAGATGATGTGTCCTCCTCACCTCTGATCCTGGGTGTGTCAGAGCGCCTGGGAGTGGAGCTTCCTTTGGTTGTTGTGGGACAGGCTATGGAGCTTGAGCCCAAGGTCTGCCTAGGGCGCCAGCCCAGACAGACTGGAAGCTTGAGTCTAGTTTATATAGTGAGTTCCAGATCATCCAGGACTATACAGTGAGAGACTGTCTCAAGAGTGTTTTCACTAATTCTTTGAGATTTTTATACTATGTATTTTGAGCAAATCCACCTTATCTCCCCTTTGTACCCACCCTTGTGTTCTCATTTTCAGTAACACTCATTGATTCCTGTTTGTGTTACCCATATACTCTTGGGTTCGTGCACCCACAGGTTATGAATCCACTGGGATGTGGCCAACCTACCACATATTTTTAAAGAAAACCAACTCCCCCTCTCTTAGTAGCTCTTCAACCAGGGTGCAGGATTCCATGTCTAATTCTCCTCTCTGTTTTGGGAATTAGCCTGGCTTGAGTTTGCACAGGTCTTATACTTGCTATCACAACTACTCTGGGTTCACACCAGCTCCCTGGTGTGTACACAGGACACTGTCCCTTGTACTTAATCATTTCCTCTGGGTCTGACATTCTTTCCATCCCTCTGCAATGATTCCTGAGGCTTGGGAGGTGGAGTGTGGTGTGGATGTTCTGTGTGGGGCTAAGCATGCTGCATTTTATTCTCTGAAAACTTTATATGTAGGTGTCTTGTTATTATTGAATAGTGTCTTGTTTTCTGAATTTGGAGTTATTTCTTTTTGTTTATAAGCTGTTTTATTGGATCTGTAACACAGTCACCTATTTTTAGATGTTTTCTCACAGTGTGTAATGTATCATCCTCTTTACAGCCTTTTCTTTTCAGCAAGATACTGTTTCCTAAACATTCTTTATATATATATATATACACACACACACACACAGAGACAGAGAGAGAGACAGAGACAGAGAGGGAGGGATGGAGGGAGGGGAGGAGGGAGAGAGAGAGAGAGAAAGAGAGAGAGAGAGAGAGAACCCAAGTTTGTCCCCAGTGACATAGATCCTTCAAGCCCACATCTTCCAGAGCTCTACGACCAGCTGAGGGCTAAGTATTCAGACATATGAGCCTATGAGAATTATTCATATTCAAACCACCACGGGGGGAGGGACTAGTAGGGATGTATCCAAGGTCTTGAGAGTCCCAGATGGAAGAAAGGATGCCAGGAGAAGGCCATTATCCCTGGAAATGAGCATTGGGATAACTGGAGATTGAAGGATTTGTGCTGGGGCTGGGGGTTTGCCACTTTTTACATGACCCATGAGCAATAAGATCCTTGTCTGTGAAGGCCTTGAGGTCTGGTGAGTCCCAAAAGCTTCAAATAATTTTTATGAACCCAGAATCACCCTGATATCTAACTAGATTAAGACCAGACTCAAACAAATAACAACAATAAAATAATATTATAGGCCAATATCTATGATTAATATGGATAAAAACCATTCTCAATAAAATACTTACAAATCAAATTCAAATACATATCAAAAACTATACAGCATGATCAGTTCATCTTTATTGTGGAGATACAGGTGTGGCTCATGGTATGTAAATGAATAAACATAATCTACCACATAAATATGTTCAAGAACAGAAACCACATGGTTGTGTTATTAGATGCAGAAGAAAACTTTGGCGAAATTCAATATTTCTTCATGACACAAGTCCTGGAGATTCTAGGAATACAGGAGACATATCTCAATACAATAAAGGCAACATACAGCAAACTCACACCCAAATCATCCTAAATGAAAAACTCAAGGCATTTCAATTAAAATTGGGAATTAAATAATGAAGTCCATTCTCCCTACTCTATTCAATACATGACTTGAAGCCTTAGCTAGAGCAATAAGACAAGTGAAGGAAATTAAAGGGATGCAATTAGGAAAGGAAAAAGTCCAAGCATTTTTTTTTTTGTTTTTTTTTTTTT
>NW_022196904.1:46198911-46202483 GCF_008632895.1 Mastomys coucha | reverse complement strand
TCCCAAGTGCTGGGATTAAAGGTGTGCACCACCACTGCCCCAAGCATTCTTATTTGAAGTGATATGAATACATATGTAAAAGACCCTAAAGACTCTACCCCAAACATATGGCTGTTAACAAGTTCAGCAAAGCAGCAGGATAAAAAACTCAACACACTACGACAAGTACTTTCCTGTATACAAATACAGAAAAGAATCAGAAAAACAAAACCATTCACAATAACCCAAAAACATTTTGGAATACATTTACCCAAGTTGTAGAAATTTTATATAGTGAAAACTGCAAGATACTGAGAAAAGAAATTGAAAAGCTATCTGAAAGCTTCCTATTCTCATGTATTTGTACAATTATTAGTGTGAAAATGGCCACCATACCAAAACCAAGGTATAGATTTATTGCAATAGTCATCAAAATTATAATATAGCTCTACATAGAAATTGAAGAAAATTCTTAAATTTTATTTGAAATAACAAAAGACCCAGGGTGGCCAAACTATCCTGAACAATAACTTCAGGAGGTGTTACCATGTGAGATTTTAAGCTATACTTCCAGAGCTATAGTAAATACTACTACTACTACTACTACTACTACTACTACTACTACTACTACTACTACTACTAAAAAGCATGGTATTGGCATAAAAACAGACCTATGGACTAGACCTAAGGACCCACACATAAGTTCACACTCCTGATGTCTGGTAAATAAATAGATTAATAATACAGATCAGAGAAAAGACAGCATCTTTCAGAAATGAGTTTGGCCAACCTGTGTGGCTACATGTAGAAGAGTTAAACTAGATATTTATCATTCACCCCACATAAAACTCAACATCAAATGGATCAATGACCTCAGCCTAAGACCCATATCCTGAATCTTATAAAGGGGATACCAGGGAATTCACTTGAACTCTTGGGAACAAAACTTTCTCAACAGGACCCTGGTAGTGGAGACATCAAGACCAACAGCTAATACATGAGACCTCATGAACTACAAAAGTTGTACAGCAATGGAAGCAATAATTCCAGTGAAGAGGCATCTTACAGATTAGGAAAAAGTATCTTCATCAGGCATGCATCTGACAGGGGATTAGTATCTAGACTATACAAAGAACACCTCGCACCCAAACTCCCAAACACCAAGAACTCAATTGTGGAGGTTTGAATGAAAGGTTTCCTGATAGGCTCATAGGGAGTTGGCACTATTAGGAGGCATGAGCCTGTTGGAGTAGGTATACCCTTGTTGGAGGAAGTGTGTCACTGTGGGTGGACTTTGAGATTGCAGATACTCAAGCCAGGCCCAGGGTCACTCTCTCTTCCTGCTGCCTGCCGATTTGGATGTAGAACTCTCAGCTTCCTTCCCAGCACTATGTCTGCTTGTGTGCTGACATGCTTCCTGCCATGATGATAGTAGACTAAACTATTAAACTGTAAGTCAGCCCCAGCTAAATGCTTTCCTTTATAAGACTTACTGTGGTCATGGTATCTCTTCACAGCAATAGAAACCCCCAACTAAGACAACAACCCAATTAAAAATGGAGCCTGTGGCATATGTCTTTAATTCCAGCAGTCTGAAGGCTAGTCTGGTCTACAGATTGAGTTCCAGGATAACCAGGGTTACACACAGAAACAGTCTAGAAAAGTCAAATCAAATCAATAAATCAATTAGTCAATAAATCAGCCTGAAACTAAGCAGAGATTTCCAAAAAAAATGCAATTAAAACTACTTGGAGATTTCTTCACAATCACAATGAGTAATATAAAGAAAACAATTGTTAGGGATAAAAGATGGCTCAGTAGTTAAGAGCAGTTGCTGCTCTTATAGAGCACCCAGTTTGGCCTTCCGGTTTCTGTTTCTGCCTGTAGCAGATCCTCTGTCACAGGCTCCATATCAGCCCCCACCCCCCAAAAAATAGAGTAACCAGTTTGATTCCTAGAACCATGGTAGCTTTATATTTGACAGGATTAATATTCAGAATATACAAAGAACTCAAAAGCAAAGAATCAAACAAACCAAGTCCATGAGTCCTTACATAGAACTAAGGAATTCTGAGAGTGGGAGAAATAGTCTCCCCCAGGGAAGTGCAAAGCCATTGCTTATGCAATATCAAGTGGTCAGCCTTGAAAACGTGCATAAAAGTTATATGTAGACTGAGCAGGTGTACTTAGGAAAACTTATATTATTATATGCATAATTCATGCAATAAAAACTAATAGTAGAAGAGGTCACAAATTGAAAGAGAACAAGGTGAGAATGTGTAGGAGTGTTTGGAAGGAGGAGAGGGAAGGAAAAATGTTATAACTTAAAAAAAAAAAACTTAAAATTCTACCATACTATACTACTTAACCAACAATTTCCTTCTGATTTATTTATTAATTTGTTCACTCTATTTTCTGAATAAGGATACTCCCATTCAGTATACCTTAAGATTTTTAGGTCCAAAGAAAAAAACACAAAGCACTCTCCCGTCCCCTCCAAAGTATAGGCCCACTGACTTGGTCCAAATAACAGTTTTGGCTCAACTAGGGCACTGGCAGGAAATACAAAGGATTGCTGGTGGATACTTGCAGCATCCTTCAGGAACCTGAGTACCAGGAAGAGGTACTTCCCTATCTCCGATGAGGTCTCTGTCCCCTATTGACAAGCCAACGCTTACTGTCTTAGGGTTTTATGGCTGTGAACAGACACCATGACCAAGGCAGCTCTTATAAGGACAACATTTAATTGGTGCTGGCTTATGTTTCAGAGGTTAGTTCCTTATCACCCAGATGGGAACACGGTAACACCCAGGCAGGCATAGTGCAGGAGAAGCTGAGAGTTCTACATCTTCATCTGAAGGCTGCTAGTGGAAGACTGACTTCCAGGGAGCTAGGATGAGGGTCTTAATGCCTACACCCACAGTAACACACCTACTCCAACAAGGTCACACCTACTCCAACAGGGCCACACCTACTCCAACAGGGCCACACCTACTCCAACAGGGCCACACCTTCTAATAGTGCCACTCCCTGGACTGAGCATATACAAACCATCACACTAACCTTCAGACTCCTTCAGTCCCTACTGACATATAATATGAAAGCCCTACGCTAAACTTCCAGTCCATTCCAGGTCACAGGATCCATGCTATCCCACCAGCAGCTGCAGAGAGACAGCCATGGTCTGCCCTTCTCCTCTACACCCTGGTTGCACTGGGCTACCTCAAAGGCCTCTAACTATTCTTTTTCTCATATCTATAGTAAAAATATTATTCTCACCCATGAATCCATCAGCTTGGTAGCTTTCCTGTGCCCTTGCTTATAAAGATTTCATTTTTTTTGGGAAGGTAAATTGATAAGCTAAAATTTGGCCTAATTTCTTTCAATGGTCCTCATGAACTACATAGAAAAAATTTAACTTAACCAACTGGGTTTGTGGATTGAGAGAGCTAGGCAATCAATTTCTTTCGAAAGAATCAGATTTTCAAGTCCTATTGTTTTAAGGAGTCTACCAGAGCCAACCACTCAGACATAGATTATAGTAAATTGAAAGTCTTTTTTTTTTTTTAAAGACATTTTCTTTATTTACATGT
>NW_022196904.1:46194008-46197865 GCF_008632895.1 Mastomys coucha | reverse complement strand
ACTGCCAAACTGATTTCCAGAGTGGTTGTACCAGCTTGCAATCCCACCAGCAATGAAGTAGTGTTCCTATTTCTCCACAACCTCTCCAGCATCTGCTGTCACCTGAGTTTTTTTATCCTAGCCCTTCTGCCTGGTGTGAGATGGAATCTCAGGGTTGTTTAATTTGCATTTCCCTGATGACTAAGGGTGTTGAACATTTCTTTAGGTGCTTCTCAGCCATTTGGTATTCATCAGTTGAGAATTCTTTGTCTAGCTCTGTACCCCATTTTTAGTAGGGTTATTTGGTTCTCTGGTGTCTAGCTTCTTGAGTTCTTTGTATACATTGGATATTAGCCCTCTATCAGATATAGGATTGGTAAAGATCTTTTCCCAATTTTTTTTGAAGACAACATTTCTCTACATATTCCTAGTTGTCCTGGAACTCACCATGTAGACCAAGTTGGCTTTGAGCACATAGGCCTTTCTATGCATTAAATCCTCTGCAGGATTAAAGGTCTGCTGGGCTGCAAGTCTTTATTTCAGCCAGCTGAGACTACACTCATATATTCTGGACCTAAGTGCAATCCCAAGTGTCCAGAGCACAGGGTTTTTAAAGGCAAAAAACTACACATTATGGCATCTTGCTCAGCAGCTGCAAGGTAGTGGGAGGGGGATGCTTGGAAGAAGCAAGCAATTTAAGAGATAAATAAGCAGTTAGCGGGAGGGGCTTCTGTACAAGCAGGCTGTTTAGCAGAAGCTAAGATAAGTTAACTGGGACATCTTGAGCTCAGGTTCCTTGAATACAGTTGGGCTATTTTCTATGGCATTCTCCTTCAGTGAGGTCAAATTCTAGTTATACCTGAAACGGCCACTGTAAGAATACAAGATAGAGAAACCTCTGCACTCTCTTGCCCTGTCATACTATCTAAGGTCCCAGCTGATTGTTTTAGGAACTAGCGTACTATCTTCTGTCAGGCAAACCCAGACCCTTGGCTTAAAGCAGCTTTGTTGGAGCATGGGTGCATTAACTTGTGATCATATCTACAGTTAATTTTGTGCTGCAGCTACAGGATTAAGTAAGTATGACAGAAGCAGTCTGGTTTTTGTATCTTATTTATTGCCTGGCTCTTTCCAAATGGTTGCTGATCTTTGCTTTATGTTGTACCCCTCTCCTTATCTTCCACAATAGCAACAGCAGTTGTTTTACTTTAAAATAGACGTTGTTCCCTCAACTTTCAAAGGGTGGAAGCACTTGTCTTTGGTTTCAACCAAGTGTGAAATATCGACAGATAATGCTACTATAACATCACTGGTTACAAAGCAATTGATATGAATTACACTGTTGGTAGTCTTGTTTAATTTTCTAAAAGTTCACTATTTCTTTCATGAGTTCTATTCATCTTTTACCTGATGTGAAAAAATAGCACTAACAGTTTCCTTTCTACTTCTATGTAGGCACTCCTACACCATATTTTATTTGGATAAGCAAAATTTTGCTTTTAGCAATACATTTGTATCAGTGATAAATCTTCACAGCCAACTCTTTGGTATTTAAAATATTCAACTTAAATTACTTCCCATTCTAACATTGATGAAATCAATTTCTTTTCGTTTCCAGAATAGCACTTTAATACTATAAAAACTGAATATAAAACAGTGCAGTTTTAAGTACATAAATGTGCTTCTTGAGTTAAGAAAAAGATCTTCAAATTTCCTGTGTAAAGACAGAGTACACGAGAGAAAAGAGATTAGAGTATTCTATACTTCATTCCCAAGGCAAACAAAAGATATATTTAGAAAATGAATGTTTGGAATACTGCTAAAGGAAAGTATTCTACTGTAACTAACACAAATCCATAAAAACTATATGAGAAAGAAACATCTACAATATACCTGATATACAAGACAATTGGATAATAAATACATGGCATTTTTAAAAGAGAGGAAAATGAAACAGGAAACAAGAGCCTTCTGAAAAATAAAATAGAGGAACCATCACAAAATAGAAAAGGTGAAAATAAGTATTAAAATAAATACATCCTGTAAGAAAAATTTCTCCTCAAATTCTTCAAATTAAGATTTAAAACTATTAAAGTGTCTATTTTTGTACTAGAGAATAGAAAGCCAAGGCACTGCCCTTGTAGGCCCCAAACTTTAATATAACTAGTAAAATATTATTTGGAAAATTTGAGTCAAGACATAGAGATATATTTTACTTCTGAATAATTACACAAAAACGTATGTAAACTACCTTATGTTTTACGTGAATGTGTCAAGAAATGCATTTCTTTTTAAAATTTTATTTATTTTACATTTTAATTGGATATTTTATTTACATTTCAAATATTATCTTCTTTCTGATTCCCTTCCAGAAACCCCCATCCCATCCCCTCTTCTCCTACTTCTATGACAGTCTGCCCCCACCCACCTACCCACTCCCACCTCCACACCCTCGAATTTCCCTATACTGGGGCATTGAGCCTTCACTGGACCAAAGGCTTCTTCTCCTATTGATACCTGACAAGGCCATCCTCTGCTACATATATGGCTGGAGCCATGGGTCCCTCCATCTGTACTCCTTGGTTGGTGGTTTAGACCCTGGGAGCTCTGGTTGGTTGATATTGTTGTTCTTCCTATGGAGATGCAAATCCCTTCAGCTCCTTCAGTACTTTCTCTACCTCCTCCATTGGGGACCCTGTGATCAGTTCAATGGGTGGCTGTGAGCATCCTCTGTATATGTCAGCCTCTGGCAGAGTCTCTCAGGAGACAGCTATATCAGGTTCCTGTCAGCATGCACTTCTTGGCATTCACAATAGTGTCTGCATTTAGTGACTGTATATGGGATGGATCCCCAGTTGGAGTAGTCTCTGGATGGCCTTCCCTTCAGTCTCTGCTCCATACTTTGTCTCCATATTTGCTCCTGTGAGCATTTTGTTACCCATTCTAAGAAGGACCTAAGCACCTACAATTTGTATTAGTCAGGATTCTCTAGAGTCACAGAATGTGTGGGATGTCTTTCTATATTGAGGAAATTTATTATAGTTCAACTCCCCAAGAGTGGTCAGCTGTGAATTGGACGTCCAAGAATTTAGTAGTTACTCAGTCCCACAGGGCTACTTGTTTCAGTTGGTCTTCTGTAGCAGTTGATTCCAACAGATGTGCTGGCAGGTAAATGCAAGTGTCAAAGAAGAGTGAATCTTCCTTCGTCCAATGTCCTCATGTAGGTCTCCATCAGAAGGTGTGGCCCAGATTAAAGGTGAGTACCACCGTGCCTGGATCTGGGACTTGTTTTGTCCCAGGCTGACCTTGAACTCAGAGATCTTGCCTTAGTCTTCTGGGATTAAAGCTATGTACTACCTTGTCTGGGCCTAAGATTTTCATAGCTACTATGCCTCAAGGTCTCCATGCCAAGATCCAGGTCAGAAACTCGTTGTCTTCCATAAGACACAAGAGTTGCTGTGGTCATGGTTTCTCTTTGCAGCAATAAAACCCAACTAAGACAACAGGTATGCTACAATCTATGTAACTGCAGAAGTTAGGGTTAGGTATAGATAATAGGTTAGGGGTGAGAGAAGGATTCTCCAAAGAAGGGGAAATAGAATATGCAGTTATGGAGAGATGGGTGTCGGGGAGACTATAATGCATGGATTAAATGGAGAGACAGAGGTCCTAGGAGGTAAGGGAGGGAATATGAAGAGGGACACCTAGCACTAAGGACCACTTCAGGGTCACAGGGAAAGGTATTACTGTAGAAGCTTCTTTAAATATATACATATAGGAAAGAAATCTTTTTTTTTTAAATGTGAAATCTTTTTTTTTAATAGATATTTTCTTTATTTACATGTAAATTTCTCCTTTCCCAGTTTCCCCTCCAAAAA
>NW_022196904.1:46162143-46193203 GCF_008632895.1 Mastomys coucha | reverse complement strand
TACTGTGTTTGTTCTTTTGTGATTGGGTTACCTCACTCAGGATAATATTCTCCAGATCCATCCATTTATCTAAGAATTTCCTAAATTTATTGTTTTTAATAGCTTTAATACATTGTGTAGATGTACCACAATTTCTGTATCCACTCCTCTGTTGAGGGACATCTGGGTTGTTTCCAGGTTCTGGCTATTATAAATAAGGCTGCTATGACCATGGTGGAGCATGTGTCCTTATTACATGTTGCAGTATCTTTTGGGTATATGCCCAGGAGTGGTATAGCTGTTTTCCAGAGTGGTTGTACCAGTTTGCAATCCCACCAGCAATGAAGTAATGAGGAAAGAAATCTTAATGGCGTCACCAAATAATATTGCAGATGTGCAAGCCAAATGGAGTCCCAGAGCTGAGATGGGGAAGTGGACCACAATATTTCCCATTCCCCAAAAAGTTGTTTAATTGACAACTGTTTGCCAAGGAAAAATTGTATTTCTCTAGTGGAATTTCATTGGCTATATAAACAAGTCAAGAGTAGGCCCCAGGACTACCAGTAGATGGCCAAGACAAAATGCACTCAATGATATTATTTTTTTTGATTTATTTTTTATGTATATGAGCACTCTATTTGTATATATGCTTGCAAGAAGAGAACATGAGACAGAAGAAGATAGACTCTCGTTAGCTATAGATGGTTGTGAGCTGCCATGTGACTTCTGGGAATTGAACTAAGGACTTATCGAGGACTAACTAGTTCTCAACCATCAAGCCATCTTTTCTGCCCTCAATGGTACTTTTGTAGATTTTTTTTTGTATCATATTGCCTTTTGGGGTATATTAAAGAATATTATGAGTCTTTTGCTTATATGTTATGGTTTCTGACTTTGTGCATTTTTGTGTTATAGCTCTTGTGCTTTAAATTTTTTAAAAAGTTGCCTGTTCAAAAGGGAGAGAGAAATAGAAAGAGGAAAAGGGATGGAAAGAGAGTGTCTTAGTTAGGGTTTTTATTCCTGCACAAACATCATGACCAAGAAGCAAGTTGGGGACGAAAGGGTTTATTCAGCTTATACTTCCACATTGCTGTTGATCACCAGAGGAAGTCAGGACTGGAACTCAAGCAGGTCAGGAAGCAGGAGGTAATGCAGAGGCCATGAGGGGATGTTCCTTACTGGCTTGCTTCCCCTGGCTTGGTCAGCCTGCTCTCTTATAGAACCCAAGACTTCCAGCCCAGGGATGGCACCACCCACAAGGGGCCCTACCCACTTGATCACTAATTGAGAAGATGCCCCACAGCTGGATCTCATGGAGGCACTTCCCCAACTGAAACTCCCTTCTCTGTGATAACTCCAGCCTGTGTCAAGTTGACACACAAAACCAGCCAGTACAGAGGGAGAAAGAGAGAGAGAGAGAGAGAGAGAGAGAGAGAGAGAGAGAGAGAGAGAGAGAGAGAGAAAGAAAGGATCTGGGAATTGATGGGGAGGGAAAACTGTGGTTAGAATTTAGTTTATGAATTTTTAGTGAAAAACAAGTTTCCATAATATTCAAAAATGCTTATATAAAAAGCCTAAAAATATGAGAAAATGTAAAAATAGTGATAAAAACAAATCAGTGATTGAAAGTCATAAACTAATGAAAGAAATCAAAGAACTATAAAATGACTGATACTCCATATTCATGAGGAGGAAGTCTTTGCAGTTTATCTATAGAATAATACATTTATTTACAGAATAAATATAATCGTAATCATAATAAATTGTTTTGGGGGTATCAACAAACTGACTTTTTCCCCGAGACATAGGCTGCCTTGGAGGTCACCATGTAGAGTCCAAGCTGATTTGAAACACTAGTGATCCTCAGTCTCAGCCTCTGTAGTGTGGAGATTTAGGCGTGACCCCCCAAGTCCAGCTCAATAACTTGATTCATCATGTAGAGAGGCAACTGTGAGAGTTCAGATGAATTCCTCTCCTGACTACTGCCTGAGGAACTAAGACCGGAAAGAAGGGAGTCAAGGCAATCCAGCACATGAGCACAAGTGGCACCTCAAGGTTCATTTTTATGGTTACAGCTCCCATGATAGCAGTTACAAGTGACAGTTCAGTAAGGAGGCCTGATTCACAGGCCAGCATGTTCAGGGTTATACAGAGCACAGCAATGCTATTTTTCCTTCAGAAGACTGATGTATGGGAATGTTGTTTGCCCCAACTACTCTATGCTAGCTGAAGAAGGCCACAGGCTTTCCTATGTTCCTTCCCACATTTGTTGGCATTCCAGAATTCACACTGGATGTTCCTAAATCATAAATTCATTATATCCACACATAACCATAATTAAAACCCCACAGCATGTAGTTATATATAGGAGCAACAAGCCTGGGATTTGAGCACTGGACACAGGGAAGAACAGAGAAGCAGCAAAGAGCAAGGGCCATTTCTATTAAGGAGCCAAGAAATGGGGAGAGTCCTTGAACCTGGGGTGGCCACAGCTATGATTGGGAGAAATGTCAAACAGTGTCCTCTCACTTTTCTAGTTGCATGTTAGTTTATTCAGAATAGTCAGATAAATAATGGCCAGAGGGTTGCTGGCATCCCAGATACTCTTTCAATAAGTGATAATCAAGTGTTGCCCAATTTTGTAAATAGAGTGATTCTCAATTCTAGCTCTTTATTTAGTTCTCTTAATATTTGAGTGGTAATCTCCTGCTGCAGGTCTACAAGGACAGGTACAGGCAAAAGAAATGCAGCTGCTGTAGCTGTACAAGAACGGATAGATTTAAGTGGTCATCACAATTAGTGGGGAGGTTTCTTTTTCTTTTTTAAATTGGATATTATATTTGCTTATATTTCAAATATTAACCCCTTTCCCGGTTTCCCCTCTGCAAACCCCCTATCACATCCCTCCTTACCCTGCTTCTATGACGGTGCTCCCCAACCCACACACCCACTCCAGGCCCACCTCCTAAGCTTTCCTCTACAATGGGGCATCAAGCCTTCACAGGACCTCCCCTCCTACTAATGCCAGATAAGATCCCTTCAGCTCCTTCAGTCCTTCCCCTAACTCCACCATCGGGGTTCCTGCACTTAGTCTGATTGTTGGCTGAAAGCATCCCCATCTGTATTGGTCAGGATATGGCAAAGCTTCTCAGGAGACATCGGTAGCAGGGTCCTGTCAGCAAGCACTTCTTGGCACCAGCAATAGTATCTGGGTTTGGTGTCTGCATGTGGGATGGATTCCCAGGTGGGGCAGTTTCTGGATGGCCTTTCCTTCAGTCTCTGTTCCACTCTGTCTCTGTATTTCCTTTAGACAGGGGAAATTCTGGGTTAAAATTTTGGAGATGGGTGGGTGGCCCTATCCTTCAACTGGGAGTCCATACCTAACCTCTGGATATGGTCTCCACAGGTTCTCCCTCCCCTTTGTGGGTTATTTCACCTAATGTCATCCCTGTGGGGACCTGGGAGGCTCTTGCTTTCCTGGCATCTCTGACTTTCTGGTTGCTACCCCTAGTTCCCTATCCCCCATTACTACACACCTCTGTTCAATTTCCTGACTGTACATCTCCTCCATCTCCTCTCATACCTGATTTTGCCCCTCCTCCCACCTCTTCCCCCCAAGTCCCTCCCACCCTCTACTTCCCTTGATTATATTGTTCCCCCTTCTGAGTAGGACTGATATATCCATTCTTTGATCTTCCTTCCTCTTGAGCTCCATGTGGTGTGTGAGTTGTATCATGGGTATTCCATACTCTGCCTAATACTCATTTATCAGTGAGTACATACTATGTGTGTTCTTTTGTGACTGAGTTACCTCACTCAGGATATTTTCTATATCCATTCGATATTAGAGTGGCTACTCCAGATTGTTTCTTGGGACCATTTGCTCGGAAATTTTTTTCCAGCCTTTTATTCTGAGGTAGTGTCTGTCTTTGTCACTGAGGGCCTTTCCTATATGTGGCAAAGTGCTAGGTCCTGTTTTCCTATCCAGTCTGGTAGTCTATGTCTTTTTATTGGGGATTTGAGTCCATTGATGTTAAGAGATATTAAGGAGTAGTGATTGTTGCTTCCTGTTATTTTTGTTGTTAGAAGTGGAATTATGTTTGTGTGGCTATCTTCTTTTGGGTTTGTTGAAAACCTTGCTTTTTCTAGGGTGTAGTTTCCTTCCTTGTGTTGGCATTTTCCATCTACTATCCTTTGAAGGGCTGGATTTATGGAGAGATATTGTGTAAATTTGGTTTTGTCATGGAATATTTTTGTTTCTCCATCTATGGTAATTGAGAGTTTTGCTGGATATAGTAGCCTGGGCTGGCATTTGTGTTCTCTTAGGGTCTGTATGACATCTGCCCAGGGATCTTCTAGATTTCTCCAGTGAGAAGTCTGGTATAATTCTGACAGATCTGTTTTTAAATGTTACTTGACCTTTTTTTCTTACTGCTCTTAATATTCTTTCTTTCTTTCTTTCTTTCTTTTTTTTTTTTTGCATTTGGTGTTTTGATTCTTATGTGATGGGAGGAATTTCTTTTCTGGTCCAGTCTATTTGGAGTTCTGTAGGCTTCTTGTATGTTCATGGGCATCTCTTTCTTTGGGTTAGGGAAGTTTTCTTCTATAATTTTGTCGATGATATTTACTGGCTTTTTAAGTTGGGAATTTTCACTCTTTTTTATACCCATTATCCTTAGGTTTGGTCTTCTCATTGTGTCCTGGATTTCCTGGATGTTTTGGGTTAGGAGCTTTTTGCATTTTGCATTTTCTTTGACTGTTGTGTCAATGTTTTCTATGGTATCTTCTACACCTGAGGTTCTTCTATCTCTTGTACTCCTGATCTCTTTCCTAGGTTTTCTATCTCCAAAGTTGTCTCCCTTTGTGGTTTCTTTATTGTTTCTATTTCCATTTTTAGATCTTGGATGGCTTTGTTCAATTCCTTCACCTGTTTGTGTTTTCCTGTAATTCTTTAAGGGATTTTGGTGTTTCCTTTTTAAGAGCTTCTACCTGTTTACCTGAGTTCTCCTGTATTTCTTTAAGAGAGTTATTTATGCCCTTCTTAAGTCCTCTATCATCATCATGAGATGTAATTTTAAATAAGAGTCTTGCTTTTCTGGTGTGTTGGGGTATGCAGGTCTTGCTGTGGTTGGAGAACTTGGGTTCTGATGATGCCAAGTAGCCTTGGTTTATGTTGCTTATGTTGCCCTTCTGTCTTGCCATCTGGTGACCTCTGGTGTTAGCTGGTCTTGCTGTCTCTGACTGTGGCTTGTCCTTCCAGTAAGCCTGTGTGTTAGCACTCCTGGGAGATCAGCTCTCTCAGGGCAGAATTTGGGTATGGAGAGTTGTGGCACGTGTTCCTTGGTTCCTGTGTCCTAATGGCTCTGGTAGGGTCCCTACTGGACCAGGAATTTGAGCAGAACTGGTGGTCTCACCTGTGCTCTCAGGTGTGTCAGCACTCCTGGTAGAACTGCTCTCTCCTGGAGGGATTTGGCTATGGAGAGCTGTGGCACAGGGTCAGCTCCAGGGTGCAGATGGAAACGGGAAGTTGGGAGTTTTCTATTGGAAATAGTTTACTATCAATTGCTCCCAAGTAAGCACACAATGATTTTTTAAAGAATGATTATTTTACTTATTCTATGTCTGTGAGAACATTGCAGCTCTCTTCAGACACACCAGAAGTGGACCTTGGATCCTATTACAGATGGTTATGAGGTTTTTTTCCCACTATGTGGTTGCTGGGAATTGTACTCTGGATCTTTGGAAGACTCAGTGCTCTTGACCACTTAGTCATCTCTCTAGCCCTACAATGCCATTTTAAGGTTGTTATTTCATTTTCCCTGTCACAGAGCCAGCTTGGCTCAGGACAAGGATTTGGAGGAAACTTTGAAACAAACATGCTTGGGTCTGAAGTCGGCAAGCCAAATCTTAGATCCAGAGTCAGTTTTTTAGTGTGCTAAAAACCACATGTGATAATATATTTTTAATATTTTTTATTAATCATTTTATTCATTTACATTTCATAAATAATATGATATCCCCTTCCAGTTTTCTGTCCACTATTCCCCATTTATATCCCCCTTCCCCTTTGCCTCTATGAATGTGCTCCCCCACTCACCCACCCACTCCTGCCTCACTGCTCTAGCATTCTCCTACACTGGAGCATCAAGTCTCCACAGGACCAAGAGCCTCCCCTCTCACTGACAGCAGATAAGGCCATCCTCTGCTACATATGTAGCCAGAGTCATGGATCTATATTTTTTAATATTATTCTTAGCAAAAAGGCATTTGAAGCAGACATGTAAGAAACTCAGTCATGCCTTTTGTGTGTCTTCATAATTGAAAATTAGAAGCAAAAATAAGAGTATTGAGGCTTGGTGGATCATAAGTAAAGGCAAACCACAGGCATAGAGCCGGGGAGTCCCACAAACTGAAAGAATATCCTATCTCAGTTATAAGACGCAGGCTTGGAGCTTCAATGTCACTGTAGGTTCCTGTGTAACCTTCTAAATGACCTTTTGCTGCTCAAGTTGGCTGTACAGAACCTTGACATTCTCTGATAGCATTGTCAAAGGCTACCATTTCTAATACTTCTTTGAGAGCAGATTGAGAAATGGTCCATCTCCTCATGCTACCAAGTCTGGAATAGATGGAATTCAGCAGGATTAAAACAAGTCTTGGCTCATTTGTCCTAGTCGTAGGGTATTGGGCACTCTGATTCAGCTATCCTTCCATATTATACAGAGCTGTAGCTCTGAAATAGGAGAGGACTTGTTCAAAATCCCTAAGTGTCTTATAGGGAATTGGCTCATATTCTGTATGTATTTCCCTCTGAGGAAAATCTCAACTCTGGGGAAAAATGGTTTAGAACATGGGAGCTACAGAGACAAGGTTAGGTATGCCTCAATACTTCCTTTCATTTGAACTACCTAAATCCTCTGGGGATAGAACAAACGCACCAAACTGTAGGGGTGCAGGGGAATGAATGGTTAAGCAGAGATTTTTCATCCACTGAATCATCAACAACAGTCAGAAGACTGGGAAGTAGGAGGAGCCAAATACTTAAGACAAGGTTCATTTGCATCCCTCCTTTCCCTTCTGAAGGGGCTATCATCTCCCATGCTCTCTCTTTCTACTAATTAAAGGGACTATCTCCCATGCTCTCTCTTTCTACTAATTAAGCAGGAGTCCTTTGGAATTGCTGAATACTAAGATGAAAAGATTATGGACACTATACTTTTACAGGTAAAGGTCTTCTTGCAGTTATGCTTTATAAAAGGCTTTCAATACCTCCTGCTACTTACTCAGCTCTCAGGGAGCTCTGGGGAGAGAGCCAGTAACAATGTTTCTGTACACATTTGTGTAATATCTTAAAATCTTGCTTAGATGTGCATACTACTCCATACACAGCATAACACAAAAGAAACATAAATAATCTTCCTGTTTAGTTTCATTTTGTTCCATGTTTGTGACCCTGGTAATCTTAGAACATAACATGTGAGCCATTTTCTGGGGTTCTTACACCTTTCAGACATGAGTTATGATGCTGTGGAACATCACAGTGCCATGTGCACATGTGTTCAAATGAAACCACATTGCAGCACTATACTTCAGGCCATGGGCATATATATTCAAACTCAAGCTGCGCCAAAGCACTGCCATGGTGGAGTGGGTGTTAGATCATGAATGAACCTGGACAATGGAACAAAGAAATGAGAGCACCACGCCCCCTTCTCCCCACCTCCCCCACCCCCCGGCCCCCAGCTCAGCAGAAGCAGATTGCCCTTTAACTAAGGAGCAGCATGCTCTGGATGGGAAAGGAAGTTCTACACCGAGGAATGGGGGAAGGGGTTACTTGAGGTTTTGTAGCATTTGAAATGGCAAGGGCCTATTGGGGGTTGGTGGTTGTCCAACGGAAACATCTCTAGCCTCAGTTCTGCCTCTGCAGTTTCAGATAGAAATTGTGCTGACAGTTATCCCTGAGCATGGGGGAGCTGCAGTTTCAGATAGGAGCCATCTGCGCTAGCAGATGTCCTTGGGCATGGGGTTTCTGTGTCAGGATTTGCTAGACTGAGATATTTTTACCCTTCAGTGGTCATACATGCTCTCATGAGAACTGCTGCTCTGTGCTATTACAGCATCATGACACTTTTTATTTGCACATGTACTGACTCATGATTTTGTGCCATGACATTGTAAACATGAGTGTATACATGTGTGGTAGAATGAGTAGGAATGACATGGGATTCATATGTTTGAATGCCTGGCCCATAGAGAGTGGCACTACTAGGAAGTGTGACCTTGTTGGAGTAGTGTGGCCTTGTTGGAGGAAGTGTGTCATTGTGGGAGCAGGGCAGTTCACTTCTTGTTGCCTTCTCTAGCTCCATGTAGACCTGCCTGCCACCATGCTTTTCTGCTATGACAATAATGGACTAAACCTCCCAAACTGTAAGCTGGCCCTAATGAAATGTTTTTCTTTATAAGAATTGCTGTGGCCATAGTGTCTCTTCACAGCAATAGAAACCCTAACTAAGACAACATGTGAGCCAAGCTAAGTGCACTGTCATGGCAGTGTGCACTCATGTGTTCATATGTGAGCCACACTCTGGAGTTGTGCTATGGTACATTGACATATGTGTTTACACACAAACATTGCCATGGCACCATGGCATTGTGACATGGGCATGCATGTTCATATCTGAGATGTGCCAGGGCACTGTGCTGGGGCACCATGCTGTCATGCCTTGCAGTGTGAGTGTTTACATGTGAATCATGCTAAGTGAAGTGGGACAGTGATATTAACACATGTATTCAGGAGCAACCCACATCATGCCAATGCCACAGTGGCGTGTGCTCACGTGTTCACACATAGGCTTACACATACTGCCATGCTACTCCTAGGCATATGCTGTCCCAGCATGGTGCTACAGGAAGGCTTGCATTTGACCAATCATGCCCATGCTGCCCACAGAATGGCACCGTGGCAAGTGCCATGGCTCACCTTATGTGTGATCATGCATGTCCATGCCATCATAGCATGGTACATCAGCACAATTCACATGGAAAAAGTGTAAACACACATGTCCATGGCATAGAGAATGACATTGAGGCACAGATCTTGTGAACATGCATAATCATATTGTGGTATGAAATTACAACACACTGCTACAACAGGCTCTCACATGACAGTGGTGCAGCTCAAATGTGAACATGCAGGCCCACTCCACCACAGCATGGTGTTGCAGTGCAGTTTGTGTGTGAATAAGCATGTGAATAAGTATGTTGCACATTGCTAAGGCATGGTTCACATGTGAAATGCAGGCACATACTGCCATAGTACAGTACCTTGGTTCAGCATGTGAACACACACATCCACACAACCACACAATGTCAGATAAGTGCCACGACAGAACTTGCATTAAATATGTGTGCCCGCCCGTGCCACTGTAGCACAGTGCTGTGTGTTACATGTGAACACACATTTGCCTATACCAGTGCTGCAAGGTGAGCACTGCAGATTACATGTGAACATGTGCGCCTATGCTGTTAAGGCACAGGATTACAGAACAGCTTTCAAGTGAGGATACAAGCACTGCTGCGTGGTGTAAATAGACATATCTATGTACAGATCTGCCACATCCCAATGCTGCCACATGGTAGTACAGACAGACCCCATTCCATGTGCCTGCTGTGTACCAGTGCTACCACATGGTGGCAGGGCAGATCTATTGCATGCCTTTCATGTTTTAGAACTGCCGAGCCTGTTAGCATACTTGTTCTGTATCAGGGTTGCTATGTAGTAGTGTGGGCTCATCTGTTCACATGCCAGCCATGTCCCAGCACCACCATGTGCTGGTGGGTCACACTTCTTTGCACATGTGGTATGTACGAGCATTGCCCTGTGATGGCTCTGACAAGCTCGTTCACATGCTTTCTGTGACCAGTGTCATAACACGGTGGCAGAACTCACCGGTTTGCATGCTTCTGGTGTCCTAGCATCACCATACGACACACCTGTTTTTACTGAGGTGTCCCAGTAAATATCACATTGTATCACAGGCTCACCTGTTTCCACATTGGTTGGGCTTCAATGTCAACTCATGGCAGTGCAGCCAGGTCTGCTTGAGTGTCTGCTGAGTCCCAGTGCCACCACATGGTGGTGTGGCCACGCCGTGTGCTACTGCAGCCTCCCTTGTGGTATGTGCATACCTGTTTGCATGTCTCATTATGCCAGGTGGTGGCCTGCACTTACCCATATGCAAGCATTTAATGTCCCAGCCTTGTGATGTAGATGCATGTGCAAGCCTCTTTGCACCTCTGCCACATTGCACTGCCACTGAAGGATGCCTGTTTCCACACCTGCCGTGCCCCAGTGCTGCTATATGGTGGACTTGACACACCTGTTCATACACCTGCCATGTTCCAGGGTTCATCTGTTCTCAAACATACTGTGTCCCATTGTTGCTATGTGTCATCAGGGGTGTGCTTGTTTGTATTTTGGCCCTGTCCCCAGTTGCCCTGTGGCAGCATGGGCATACCTTTTTGTAGGCCAGCCATATCCAGTCCCTCCATGTGGATGTGCTGGCACACCTGTTTATGAGTCCACTGTGTCTCAGGACTGTCACCTGGAAGCACCAGGTGCTTGTATGTGATGGTGGGGGCAGGCCTACTTGTTCATCTGCCAAGTCCCAGCACTACTGTGTGGTGGCCTAGACACACCTCTTTCACACCCTTACCATCTCCCAGTGCTGCCATAGGCAGGATGGTCATTCCTGTTCATACTTGCAGCATCCCAGCAGCTCCATCGGTGGCCTGGGCATACCTGTTCACATCTCTCCCAAAGCCCACATGGTGGCATGTATCCACATCATTTCACACCTGTCATGTTCCATCAAACACGACTGTTTGCACACCATATGTTCCTGCAATGGCACATGGTGGTGCAGGAACAACTGTTTATGTACTTGCCATGTTCCATGGACACTATGTGGCAGCGTGGGCATGCTTGTTTGCATGTATTCTGTGTCCTGCACATCCATGGCATGTCTGTTCACATGCCTGATGTTTTGTCTCATTGCCACTTGGCAGCATTGGTACATCTCACTTGTGGTGTCCTATCATGGCCGTAAAATGTCACAGACACAAATGTTTATGCCTACTGTTTCCTCGTGCCAACATGTGACAGTGAGGACATGCCTCTTTGTACAGCTATACATCCCAGGACTTGATGGTATGGGCAAGCCGATTCATGTGCCTACTGTGTATGAGTATCACTACATGGTTGCAGGACACACCTGTTTGCATGCCTTTCACATCTTAGAATTGCCATTTGGTGACATAGCGATGGCTGTTAACATTTTTTTTTTTTGTACCAGGGTTGCCATGTGAAAGCATGGGCATATCTGTACGTCTCCCGGTACCACCACATGGCAGCAAAGACATGACTGTTTCCATCTGCAATGTGTGAGTGCTGGCCTCTGGTGGCACTAGTATTTCTGTTGGTGTACCTGCCATGCCCAAGTGTCAACATGAGGTGACCCGGGCAGGCCTATTTCCACCTGTGCCATCTCCTAATGCCACCATTGTTGTCATAGATATGCCTGTTTGTACCCACTGTGTCCTAACAAGGCGCCTGCTAGCACAGGCATGTCTATTCACCTACCTATTAACCCTAATGCCACATCTGTTCATACTGTGTCATCTCCCAGTGCCACCACTTGGTGACAAAGGCTGGCCTTTTCATATGCCTGTCATGGCCAGTGGTTCTTCACAGTGGTGCGTGCACACTTGTTTGCATGCCTTCTGTGTCCCATTGCTAGTACATGCCAGTGTGGAAATGAATGTTAACACTTGCCATGCCCCAGTGCCACCACACAGCAGTGTGGGTATGTCTTTTTGCTTGTCTGCTGTGTACCAGAACATATAGTGTTGTGACATGCCTGTTCATATGCCTGCTGTGTTTACCCATGTTGTGGCCTGGGCACACCTCTTTGCATGTCTGCTATGTACCAGAGTCACCAACTCATGGCGTGGACACACTTGTTTATGCACTTTTTGTGTGCCAGTGCTGGCTCTTTCCATGCCTGCTATGTCTCAGGGCCATCAAGGGGGTGGCTTGGGTATGCTTGTTCACACATCTGCCATGGTCCTGTTCTATGTTCTTTGGCAGATCTGTTCATATGTTTACTATGCCCCAGGGATGCTTTTTGGTGGCTTGGGCATGTATGTTCTTATGTGTGCCATGTTGTAGTGCTACAATAAGGTGGCCTGGCCATGCTTGTTCACATGCCTTCCCTGTTCCAGTGTTGCAAATGGGTGAATTGTTTGCATCTGTGTTTGCATACTCTCTTTGTCTCAGTTCTGCCAATTGTTAGCCTAGGCAGGCCAACATTGTTTACATGCCCACATTGTCCCAGTACCACACATGGCAGTGTGGGCATGTCTGCTTACATGTCTGCCATGGCTATGTGCTTCCACTTGGCAAAGGGCATGCCTGTTTGCATTCTTCTTGTATTCCAGTTCTATGCTTAGCAGAATCGCTTGCATACTTGCTGTGTCCCTGTGCCCCTACATGGTAGTCTGGACATGCCTGTTCACATGTGTGCCTTGTCCTAGCACCACCACTAAGTAGTCTGGGTTCACCTATTTGCATGCATGCTGTGTCCCCGTGCCACCATACGCTGGCCTGCTTATAACTGTTGTGCCTGTCCCAGTACTACCACCGGTGGCCTGTGCATGCCTGTCTCACCACTGCTATGCATGGGTCTGAGCATGTCTCTTAGCATACCTACAGGGTTCCAGGCCTGCAAAGCTGTGGCAAGGGCATGACTGTTGCATATTTGCCACATTCCTGCGCCACCACTTGGCTGCCTGAGCATGCTTGCTGTGTTCCATAGCAGCAACACAGTGGCATAGCGATGGCTGCTCACATACTTGCTGTGTCGCAGGGCCTTCATGTGGTGGCCTGGGCAGGCTTGTTCCAGTTCATATCATGTCACAGTTCTACCACATGGTGGTCTGTGCTTGCCTGTTCACATACCTGCTGTGTGCCAGCACTGTTAATAGATGCCCTGGACCCTACTGTTTGCACACCTGCCATGCCCATGACATCAAATGGTGGCCTGGCTTATATGCTTGTCCATTTGCTGTGTCCCAGTTGTCACCTTGTGGTGGACTGGTTATTCCTCTTTGCACCTTTGCAGTATTTCAGTGCTGCCAATTGGTGGCCTAGGCATTCTGGTCCCCATGCATGCCACATTCTAGTGCAGCCTGTTTAGATACTTGATTGTGTCCCAATGCCATTACGTGGTGGCATGGATATGTCGGCTTGCAGGTCTCAGTGTTCCAATGTGGTGGCCTAGGCATGCCTGTTCACATGTGCATGTGTACCAGTACAACCGCATGGTAGGTCTGGTTCACCTGCTAATACACATGTCGTGCCACAATGACACAAAATTGGCTACTTGGGAACATCCGTTTTCACACGTGCATTGTCCCAGTGCTGTCACGTAGCTGCTCAGAATGTCTGTTCACATACCTGTCCCGTTCCTGTACTGCGATTTGGCAGCCTGTGCATGCCTCTTTTCCTAGCTCTATCACATAGTGGCCAGGGCAGGTGTGTTTCATGCTTGCTGTGCCCCAGGACTGCCCTTTGGTGGCCTGAGCATGGCTGTTCCCATGTGTGTCATAACACTGCCATTATGTGGTCACCTGTGCTTGGCTGGTGTATGTGAATGTCATGTCTTAGGGCTGCCACATTCCAGCCTGGTTTCACCTGTTTGCACACTTGCCATGTTCCAGCACCACCATGCAGCATGCTGAGCATGCCCGGTCACGTGTCTGCTGTGTTCCCAGTGTTATTGTAGCTTGGGCACACTTGTTCCCACACCTGTCAAACACCAGTACAGCAATTTGGCAGCCTTGGCATACTCGTTTACATGTCTCCATGTCCCAGGTTCACAAATAACAAAATAGGCATGTTTATTGACACACCTGCTGTGTTTTGGAACCATCCAATATTGATGTGATTGCATGCACCTGTGTATATGCTTGCACTGTTCTAGATCTGCCATGTGGTGGCTTAGGCATGCCTGTTCAGATGCCTGCTGTGTCCCAGTGCCAAAACTGGTGGCACAGACACGTATTTTTATATACATGCCACACCCCAGTGCTAAAACACTGTGGTGTGGGAATACCTGTTCACAAGTCTGTCATGTCTCACTACCACCACATCATGGCCTATGCCTGTTTTGGATGCTTGCCTTGTTCCCATTCTGCTACTTGTTCATCTGGTCGTGCCTGTTTGCCAGCATTGTCACATGATAGTATGGGCAGGACTATTTACGTGCCCCAGGACCAAAAGATGGCAGCCTATTTGATCATACACCATGTCCTGGTGCTATCCCCTGACAGCCTGGGCTTGTCTGTTTTATGCATGGCATGTCTGAGTACCACCACACACAGCAGGATAGGAATGTCTGTTTCCACATGGCAGCCTGGTCACACCTGTTCATACCCCTGCAATGGTCCAGGGCTGCTAATTGATGGCTTGGGCATGTCTGTTTGAACAACCACTGTATTCCAGTGCTGCCAATGGGCGCTCTGGGGATATCTCTTTAGTGCCTGCATTGTGCCAGTGCCACCACGTGGGATTGCTGGCACACCTGTTCACATGCCTGTGTCACCATCTGGTGCTCTTGATATGCTTATTTGAGTGCTTGCTATGTCCCAACTTCACCATATGGCAGTCTGGGCAGGATTGTTTGCATGATTTCCATGTCCTTGTGTTCCCATTCTTTGTCCTGGACATGTATGTGTGCCATGTCCTAGCACTAACACATAGTGGCCTGGGCTTGCCTGTTTTCATATATACCGTGTCCCAATGCTGACATATGCCAATCTGGTTACTCCTGTTAACACAACTGTCATTACCGATTGCCATCAAAAGTGGCCAATCATGCCTGTTTCCCATGCCTGCTGTATCACAGGGCCATCATGCAGTGGCCGGAGCATGCCAGTTTGCACACCTGCCATGTCCCAGCTTGCACAGTCTTGTTTGCATGCTTGCTGTGTTCCAGAGCCAGCATTTGGTATACATATCTGCTGTGTCCCAGGTCCTGCCAATTGGTGGCCTAGGTACATGAGGTAACACACCTACATTTTCTCAGCAACACCACTGGGCACTATGGATATGCCTGGTCACATACCTGCCATGTTCCAGCTCCACCAACTTGTGGCCTGAGCACTGCTGTTTGCACACTCGCCATGTTCTACTGTCACGGACTAGTCATCCTTGTTTATGTGCTTGTGGTGTCCCAGCGCCACCACTTGGCAGTCTAGGTACATCCTTTGACATGCTTGCTGTGTACTGGCACAGCCATGGAGCAGTGTGGGCAAGCCCATTTGCACATTTGTTGTGTCTCAGGGCCAACATATGGCGGCCTAAGCACAGCTGTTTGCATAGCTGCCATATTTAAGTGCAATAAAGATGTGGCTTTGGTAATTATCTTAGCCATGGTGGAGTAGGCATACTTGTTCACATGGGTGCCATATTCTTGTGCTGCCACTTGGCCACCTCAGCCTGTCTGTAAACATGATTGTCATGTGCGAGTTCTACCACCTGGCAACCTGGGAAGGTTTGTTTGCATGCATGTTTGCCACGCTTCTATGCCCCTACTTGGTGACCCGGGCTCGCCTATTTGCATGCATGCCATGCATACCATTACATGCTGATCCTTTCTCACATCTGCAATAACCAAGCACTGCCACGTGGTGGCATAGGCATGCCTGTTCAGTCTCCTGCTGTGCCACTGTGTTGCCACAAGGGAGCCTGGGCCTCCCAGTTTGCACACCTGCCATATCCCACTGTCACCAAGAAGTGGCCTGGGTATGTCTTTTCACACACCTTCAATTTCCATTCCTGCAACACAGTGGCCTGGGCACACTTGTTTGCACACCCACGAGTCTCAGCATTGCCATATAGCAACCTAGGCATGCATGTTCATACCTCTGTTGTGTTCTAGTGCCAACACTTGGTTGTTGTTCTCACATGTGGTTGCCTAGACACATGTTTTTGTACACACTCCCTGTCCCAGCACGGCAACATGGCAGCACAGGTATGCCTGTTTACCTGCCTGCCATGTCCCAGTGCCACCATGTGTTTACTCCCTTGCCATGTCCCCATGCTGTCACATGGTGACCTGGGCAGGACTGTTTGTACACTTGCTGAGTCCCAGGGTTGTCACGGGTTTTCCTCCACAGGCTTATTTGTATGCTTACAGTGGTTGTCCCAGGGCTGACATGTGATGGCCTGCGCATGTCACTTTGAATGCTTGCTATGTCCCAGTGCCACCGTGCAGTGGCCTGGCCATGGTTTGCAGTGCCTGCTGTGTCCCAGTACTGCCATACAACAGCCTAGGAACACCCGTTTGCACCCATGTTGTGTTCCAGGGCTGCCAACTTACATGCCTGCAGTTTCTCAGTGACAGCACCTGGCAGCATGGGCATGCCTATTCATCAGCTTTCCATATCCCAGTGATGCCACAGTGTGGCTGGAGTACACCTGTTCACATAACTGCCGTGTGCCATCACTGGGCGGCCTGAGAGTGTCTGTTTGTATACCTGTCATATACCTGGTTTCCCAGGAATGGACAGGCCTGTTTATACTCATGCCATAGTCTAGTTCTGCTACGTGGTAACCTGGGCATAATGCCTCTTTAACCACCTGAAAGGACTCAGCTTTGCTCCCCTGGAGGTCTGGCCAGGCCTGTTCCCATGCATGCTATGTACCAGCACCACTACTTGGCAGCCTGAGTATGCCTGTTCACCCATCTACCATGTCCCAGTGATGCCATTTGGTGGCCTGGGAACTCCTGTTTACACAGTTGCCACTGTTGCTACTTGGCTACCTGGCCATGCCTGTTAGAATGGCTATTGCGTACCAGTGCCATCATGTGCCATTCTGAGCATGCCTGTTCTTACTCCTGTCCTATTCCAGGGCTGCCAAGTAGTAGAGTGAAGTGATGGCATGTGCTGGCCTAGTCATACACACGCCACGTCCCAGCAAACACTACCACACTCTGGTCTGGTTCCACACATTGGCATACTTGCTGTGTGCCAGCACCACCACACAACAGCTAGGACATCCCTGTTTTCGTGTCTGTCTTGTCCCTTGGTGATGCCAGCATACCTGTTTGCCAAGCAGTGGGCTGGCAAGCCCATTTGCATGTCTGGTGTGTCCAAGGGTTGCCATATAGTGGCCAGGGCATGCTTGTTCACACACCTGCTGTGTCCCTGTGCTAAAACTTGGAGGCCTAGGTGTTCTTTTGCTCACACGTCTTGTCCCAGCACAATATGGTAACATAGGCATGCCTGCTTGCATGTTTGCTGTGACTCAGCACTGTACACGGCAGCCTTGTTATGTTTGCACAATTCCCCCTTCCCAGTATTGCCACGTGGTGGTACAGGCATGCCTGTTTTCCCCTGTGCCATGTCTTAGTACCACCTGTGCTATGTTCCAGCATCTCCCAATGTGACTAGACTCAGAAAAGATACCCTGCCTATACAGGTCCTTATATAACCAGGCTTGGAAACGGTATGTGGACTAACATACTCATGACCCATTTCTATGTGAACAGGATTGGAAAAGCCACATGCTACAACATGCCCATCCAAACCTGCTTCATTTGATCTAGTTCAGTAGTGGCATACAACCTCTAATATGAACAGCTTCAGAATTCACATATGAGCCAATACGATTGTACAAGCTCCGACAATACCAGCCTCAGAAATGGCATGCAAGCCAACATGTCTATAATCCCACTACATCCCAGTCATGTGATCAGGTTTGGGAAAGGCATTTGGCTTTCCCAGGCTTTCCAGGCTTGGAGTCTGGCACAAAAGGTTATGTTAGCCCTGCTATACTCAAAATAACAAGTATCCTGGGGAAACTTGCTGATTTGGACTTGGTTATGTTCCCAGATAAGAGCCTTTCCTTGTAGATGATATGAATGCTCTCCTGGAAAGGAAATAGGGTCTCATAATTACTGCAAACAAATAAGATGATATACCTGGGATAAATGGAACAAGGACTGCCCTTATGACAAAAATAAGGGCCATCAAAAGATTTTAGAGTCACTAAGATCAGAACAAACTTAGGATAGTTTATCTGCCTAACCACATGGGATCTTTCCACTGAAGGGAAATGGGTCACAAGAATCCAAATTGGAAAAGATTATGTTATCAATACTGGTTCCATACTGTTATAGACATGCCAAGGGAAGCATTCATATGGGAATATTAAAGCAAGAGCTATATAATCAAACTATAAACCTGATGACCAGACAAAGAGCCGAACCAAGTATTTCTTATTGAAAGTAGGCCACAAACAGGCCTCTTTTTACTCAGTGAAACATGGACCTATTGGTGCCTCGCTCCTCAACAGACAGGCTCTTTAGTTTATATACAGCTAAAGTGATGAATCTCTCATTCTATCAGTAGAGGCTCCTGGCCAGGATTAAAAGAGTTCCTATTCTCATCCTCTTGGCAGTGGGGATGTAAACTACAGCTTATATAGGACTGGATGTTTTTAAGAACCACTATCTTTAGAAATACATTGCAATGTTCTGTCTAACCAGGCTATAAAGGACAAGGAACAGATGTCTGAAGCATTAGGAACAATACAGAACCATGTGGAGTCCCTTACTGAAATACTGCTCCAGACTGGAAGAGGCCAAAATCTATTAACAACAGAGAAGGGCCTCAACGCATTCTTATACTTAAAATGCTATTATTGGGCTTGTCCGGGCTCACAGAAACTGATGAGACAAACGCAGACTCTTTACGGCTAGGTCCTCTGCATATACCATATGATTGTGTACGTTGATGTTCTTGTGGGACTCCCAACAATGAGGGTTGGGGTGTCTCTGACTCGTTTTATCTGCTCCTGGGACCATTTTCCTCCTCCTGGGTTGCTATACCCAGCGGTATAATATCAGGGTTTGTGCTGCCTTAGTGTATCTTGTTAGGCCATGTTCAGTGGATATACCTGGGAGGTCTGTTCTCCGCCCCTCCTGTTTTTTTTGAAGGGAAAGAGAAGGAGTTGGGGGACTGGAAGGACTGGAGGGAGGGGAAACTGTGATTGGGATATAAGGTATGGGAAAAGAATAAAAGTTAAAAGAGAATGCTGTTATTAGGATAATAATTCAGTAATAGTCAGAGATGCAGTTAAACAGCTAAAAGACAACAGCCAGAAAGAAAAAAAAGTCCTAAAGAACTTGGATTCCTGGAATATCTACTGAAATTAGAAAACTTGATGGATACCTTTAGCAGAGCCTTTCATCCTGATCATTTTGAGTCTGATTTTTAAAACCCTGCATCCTAAATTTTCTAGTTCAGTTCATTATCTCTTGGAAAGAAGCTATAAAGCTACAAATGATACTGACTTCTGAACCCATCCCTTAGGTAACACAGCAGGATGACACATGCTTCTGACTTCTGATGATTCAGAACTCCAAAGCTGGAGCCTTTATAGGAAATTAAAAATTTCCAAAAAAAGGAAGGACTGAAGAAGAAAAAGACAAAAACAGCCAGCTTCACCATTAATTTTGATTACCAAACTTCCTTGGGAGGTACCAGCTGACACAGGCATCTGAAAACATAATGAGGCTCTGTCTCAGATCTGAGACAGCACAGCTAACACTGAACTGCTGACTTCTGCTTTGTGGACTTGCCACCTCTCCCTCTCTTTTGAAAATTGCAGAGTCTGCTCTGTTCTCTTGAGATATGACCACCACCCAACATCCACATAGGCAGCAAGTTTTATTTGCTGTAGGAGAAATTGTCTTAACTAGAAACCTGCAAGTTTCAGGTTCACACATCTTGCTGGGTCCAAGTGCTTCCAGGTGGTGACCTGGATATGCATGCTTGTACACCTGCTGTGTACCAGGGACACCAACTGGCAGCCTGGGCATGCCTGACTGCATGCCTACCTTGCGCGAGCACTTCTACTTGGTGGCAAGTTGTCCTAGTTAGGGTTTCAGTTGTTCTCATAAAGGAAAACATTTAATTGGGGCTGGCTTACAGTTTCAGAGGTTTAGTTTGTTATTGTCGCAGCAGGAAACATGGTGGCATGGAGGCAGACATGGCGGTGGAGAAAGAGCTGAGACTTCTCCATCTTGATCCGCAGGCAGCAAAGGAGACTGTGAGCCACACTGGGAGTATTTTGAGCATAGATGCTGGCAAAGTCTGCCCCACAGTGATACACTTCCTCCAACAAAGGCACGGCTACTTTAACTAGGCCATCCCTCTAATATTACCACTTCCTATGGGCAAGCATTTCAAACACATGAGTCTATGGGAGTGGAACCTATTCAAACTGTCACACAAGGGCGCAATGGTTTATACATGAAATGTATCCCAGAGCCATTATGTGGCAGTATGGACTTGTCTGTTCACATGCCTGCATCTCCCAGTGCCACCTCACAGTGACTTGAGAATAACCTGTTTGCATACCTGGTATGTCCAGGGCTGTTACACGGTGGTCTGGGTATTCCTATTTGCAAATCTACCACGTCCCAGTGATACCATACGGTGGACTATGCTCCCTGTTCACACAGCTGCTATGTTCCAGGGCCACCACACGGCACCCTGTGCACACCTATTTGATTTACACATTTGCCATATCCCAGTGCTGCCACATGGTGGCCTTGGAGTGTTTGCTACATATCTGCCACATCCCAAGACTATGTGGTATCCTGGGCACACTTGTTTGTAAGTAGGCTGTGTTCCAGAACTGCCATTTGGCATCTTGGGCACACCTGTTTACATATTTGCTGTGTCCCAGGGTTGCCATTTGGTGGTCTTGGAATACCAGTTTGCATACTTGCTACGGCCCAGCACCACCCTGTGATGGACTGGGCACACCTGTTCACACACAAACCTTTTCCCAGTACTGTCATGTGGCCATGTGGGCTTGCCTAGATGCACACTTACCGTGTTTCATCACCACCACGCAGCAGCACTGCCATGCCTGATTGCACGCTTCCTGCTCACTAGCACTGACACATGAAAGTCTGGGCGTGACTTCACATACTTACTGTGTCTCAGTTCTACCACATAATGGCCTAGGCATGCTTGTTTGTATGTCTGCCACGTCTAAGGGCCACTATGTAGTGACAGCCTGTCTTGTTCTAATGCTGCAAAGTAATCTGCTGAGTTATTTTCCTCTTATGCCACTGTCTTAGTTAAGGCTTTACTTTTGTGAAGAGACACCATGACCAAGGCAACTCTTATAAGGACAATATTTAGTTGGGGCTGGCTTACAGATTCAGAGGTTCAGTCCATTATCATCAAGGGGGGAACATGGCAACATCCAGGCAGGCATGGTGCAGGTAGAGCTGAGAGTTCAACATGTTCATCTGAAGGCTGCTAGAAGAAGACTGGCTTCCAGGAAGCTAGGTCAAGGGTATTAACCCATGCCCACAGTAAAACCATACCTACTCCAACAAGGCTATGCCTCCTAATAGTGCCACTCCCCGGGCCAAGCGTATACAAACCATCACAGCCACCCATGTCCCATCACCACCACTTGGTGGCCTTGGCTCTCTTTTTCACATGTATGCTCTTCCCCAGAGCTGCCACATGGTAGTCTATGCATGTCTTTTCACATGCTGACCATCTCCTAACCCCACCACCCAGCGGCCTAGACCCAATGCCATGACTGATGTGTGAACAGATGGGTCTAGGCAACTACATGATTGCTTGGGAATGCCTGTGTGCACTCCTATATGTCCCAGGGCTACCATGTAGAGGCCTAGGCATGCCTGTTATTGGACTACCCTGTCTAAATGCTGCCATTTCACTGAGCAGGCACCACAGTACCATGTGGTAGAATTTGATCACTTGTCTGCATGCCTGCTATGTGTGAGAATTACTATCTAGCAGAGCAGGGACACCTGCTTTCACGCTGCCATGTCCCTTGCCATGTGGCAAGGTGGGCACAAGTGTTTGTACCTCTGCTGTGTCTCAGTAGTGCCACATGATGGCGCTGTCACGTCTTTTGCAAGCAAGTCCTATTGCAGCACCACAGCATGGCAGACTGACATGTCTGTTCACATTCCTGACCTGCCCCAACAGCAAATACAGTTCGGTGCTACAGTGCTTTCTTAGCATTTACAGGGCTTCCTTTCTGGCTCAGAGAAGGCAACAATTTCTCTCCCCCCTTCTCAATCTCTCTTTCTCGATCTCTCTTTTAATTCAATCTCTCTCAATCTCTCTCAATCTCTCTTTCTCAAGCTCTCTCTCTCTCAATCTCTCTCAATCTCTCTCTCTCAATCTCTCTCTCAATCTCCCCCCTCCCTTAGAAAGGAGAAGGGAAGGAGAGCATTCGTTTGGGTTTGCACGTGTGTTCTTTCTTTTGTTTCTTTATGTTTTGTCATTTGTTGTTGTTGTTGCATTTCCTGTTTCTTTGGTTTTGAGATAAGGTGGAACTGTGTAGCCCTGGCTGGCTTGGAATTATGTAGAGCAGGCTGGTCTTGAACTCAAAGATCCACTTGCCTCTGACTCCTGAGATAGTATTTTCCAAAATTATTTGATCCACAATTTTTTTTCATAAAGAATAGAGCATATTCCATCTAGTGGATGCTAACATTAAATAGACTATAATACTCTTTTGCTCAACAGTATTTGTGAGCACTTACTACAGGCCAGGAACTCAAGGCCAGGCTGGCTTCAAACTTAAAGAAATTTGTTTGTTTCTACCTCTCAAGTGCTGGGATTAAAGGTGTGCTTTATGATGCCCAGCTTGACACATTTTTTTTTTTTTTTTTTAAACGAGACAGTATTTCTTTGTGTAGCCTTGGCTATTCTGGAACTGACTCTATAGATTAGGTTTGCCCCAAACTCACAGAAATCCACTTGCATCTGCCTCCTGAGTGCTGAGATTAAAGGTGTGCACCACCATCACCTGGCCGTACAATATTTCTAAAACAGAGCTATATCTTTTTTACATTTTATGGTACTGAAGATTGAATCCAGGGTCTTGTGCATGCTAGGTAATGCTCTAACATTGAGCTACACTGTAAACTTTGTAAATACTTTAAGTATAGGCTAACTAACTAACTAACTAACTAACTAACTAACTAACTAACTAACAGGAGTGCCCATTCTGTTACATTGTAGTGAAAGTTCAAGGCTCCTCTGGGCTACATAAGTGAGCTGTCAATTTGAAAGAAAGCACACATGCATGCAGGTGTATGTGTGTGTGCATCCTCCCCCCCCACTAAACTCTTCATTGTCCTACCTACTAAATGGTGATCTAAAAACCACTAGGTCATTGTCATCATGTGGCTTATATTTCAGCAAGAAGATAGGCTACACATGAATGTTTTCAGATTGCAACATATGTAAAGAAAGTAGCACAATAAGTGAAGGATGCCACTGAAAAGCATTGTAGTAAACTGAAGATTTCTTTAATTGGCAGCTGCTATACAGGAAATTGAAATGGAAGCATACAAGAACGCCATACCTCTGAGAATGACACCTATTTTCTTTTTAAAATCAAAGCATACTAAACTGTTTCCTTACCTATGAGATGCTGATTAATGTCCATTTTGGTCTGACACAGATACCATAAAACTTTATTACTATATAACTATAACTATATATATATATATTAAACAATATGTATGTATATATATTATAATTATTTCCAGTGAATCCATAAAGAATGAATAACACTGAAGACACATTGAAAACTGCAAAATATGAGCCATGCAAGCAACAAAGTCTTACTGTATCTTCTATGGCAAGGCACAAGTGTTTTCCAGGTTTAGCCTTATTTTCAAGCCCGTTCTTTTTTTTACATTTAACTATATAGGTCACTTGATAGTTTTGGATGCATCTTTTCATGAAGTTTTAATTTTTTTGGTGAGAGAAGACTGTGTGTACTCCTGTAAAATGAAAAAAGTATATGTGAGACAAATAGTAAATACTAGATACAGTATCTGCAGCAAAACCATTTGCTGTGGTATCCTTCCTGTGTAGGGAACAAAATGGGGTGTACCAGGAAGAGTGCAGAATTAAACTAACATAGCTATAGCCATCAGATCTCAATAAAGATGCTAGAAATAATACCTTGGGGAAAAGACAGGTCCTTTAACCAATGATGCTGGGAAACCGGATACTCACGAATCAAAGACTGAAATTGAATCCCTAACCCCGACCTCGGCAAAAATCAAGTGAAAACAGATAAAAAGCCTGAATGTAAGACCGACAATTTTGAGACTACTAGAGGAAAACATAAAGAAAACACAAATAATAGGCAACGACTTTCTGATCGAGGCTCTAACAGGTCTGGAAATAATAGCAAGAATTCACAAACGCAGTTGCATGAGATTGAAAAGCTCTGCACAGCAAAGGTGAGAGTTATTTAGACCAAAGAGGTGGTGTGCAGAACTGGACACACTGTGAGTTGGTCACCCAACATCTTTGTAGACAGAGGATGCAGGAAACACAGAACTAAAACTATTGAACACCGAAAGAACTAACAATCTGGGGCAAATACATTGATAGCTCTCAAAAGAAGTACAAATGGCCACTGAATATGTGAAAAATATTCAGTGTCCTCAGTTGTCAGAGAAATGCCAATCAAAACCACGTGGAGATCCTGCTTGATGCAGTGAGAATGGCTACTATCAAGGAAACAATAAGTCATCTAGCTGTGTAGTTATGTGGCCTCACAAATATCTCTTATTTCTGAATTACTCAGTAAAATGTAGCTTCTCTTTTTCTTCTTTCTACTCTCTAAGCATGCTTTCTTTAACACTCTGGGCTTCCTCACTCTTTCTCTAACACCTCCCTTCCTGCCACAATGTGTCTGACTTTTATGGCAATTTAATTGGCATGGCTTTCCTTCCTTTTTTTTCATAGAGATATGCCTGCTTCTGTCTCCATGCCCCACCTGGAATCTATACCTTAAAAAATATCTGAAAATAGAAGAAGAATAATTTGGGAAGAGGAAAGGTAGTAACAGGAAAGGAAAGGGAGACAAGGGGTCACAGGATGTGTAAACACGATCGAAGCACATTTTATATGCTTGTAGGAAAATTAAATGTCACAATAAGACTCATTAACAGTATACAACTAATAATACATAAGTGTCATTACTGACATGAAGGGGGAAATAGTGCTGGGTTGTGATAATAGATGGTTGTAGACCAGCTGGATGATGAGTTCCAAGGATTGGAGACCAGGAGTGTGGGCACATGACAAGGGTATATAGCACTGTCTAGGTGTCTCTTAGTTCTGAAAACAGCCACACAGGCTCCTGATGGATTAGCAAGGAGTGATGGAGACACCAGTAGCTCAAATGTCCAATTACTGACAGGTAAATTTATCTCATTATATATTCTCACTTCCTATTCTTTCCAATTAGTATTCATCCATGATAAACCTCATTGTTTATCTGACCACAGTGGGACTTTCCTTATGGGAAAGACACCAGATGTACAATCCCCACTCATTACTCTCATCTCAGCTCATAACCCAGACCTTTCTAGTAAGCAAAAGGGTTGGGGAAAAGAACTAGCCAGCCTGCAGTGTGGGAGCTGAGACAACAGTACCATGCCAGCAAACCCAACTTCTCAAGCTCCTGGGCAGACACTTGTCTTTGTAATAATGAGTTTATATATTTACTTTCTGTTTCTTTATTATTTACCATGGGGCATGGACAAGGGCATCAACTGAACATGGAAAGAGAAAAGAAGACATTAAAGAAATTGGAGTAAATGAACCGATAGAACCCCTACAATGTGACCCTCACCATGTAGACAAACTGTGTCTCCCCTTGAACTGCCACAAGAAGGAGTTCATTGCAGGCATTTCCAAAATCAATTGTGCTTTTTAAGCTACAATAAAAAACTCAGCCCAGAATTCTGGTGGGGTGTGGAGGAAAAAGCTCCTTTAACTAAAATGTAAAGTGCACATACTTTAGGTCTGGCAATTCCACTTCTGGGAGTCTACTGAACACACTCTCACAAGACCGTAAGACTGCAAAGGGTGTAAATTACAGCAGTGCGTAACAAACACCAAATCAAACAAAATCTGACCCAACACAGGGAGGGATTAATTAACTAAATGACGGCACAGTCATACACCGAACATCACACTGAATGGAACATGGGATTCTAAGAAGACGGAAGATGGTGCCAATGTATGTAATTGATGAGTTCTTCCCTAAACCAAGATTCAGTGAAATGAAACAGGAACTGGAAAAACACCTTGCACATGCCTGCCTCATCTCAGGAAGGGTTTTATATCTCACCACCACCAGGAAAGGCACATTATTCCCCACAACAATCCATAGACTAAGGATACAGGACACCCTTTCACTACGTAGATAACCAGTGTCTTCCCTTGTCACCAGGACAGGCTAAGAAACCACATGCTAACATTGCTCAATGTGGATTTGGTGTAGCCCGTAGCAAGTTTACAGACCATTTGCTCATCCACTGTGAAAACTGCTGTCTTAGGCACTGTTGCCATATTTTTCTCATCCCATGCAGCTTTAATACCTTACAAAACACTAGACTGTTCCTGGACTTAGTCCTCAGGGCCACTTTACCATCTATTTCTATGTTCAACTGTGTCTGATGATTTCAACTCTTCCACCTTCTACCATCTACCTCCTCTGAGCTTACTTCTAGTATCATTTGAGCTTCTATGTTTGACAGGCATAGCATATTTAACATGTTCAGTACAGAAATCTTTATTTTTATTGTGTGTATGCAGGCATATATATATATATATATATATGTAATTTCTAATATTTACACACACACACACACACACACACACACACACTTATATATACATGTATTCACGCATAGGCACATACTTGGTACTTTGTGAATGTAGTGGTCAGATAACAACCTATTGGAGTTGGAACAACTTTTTTCCAGCATGGGGTTTGGGTCCTGGAGATTTAACTCAAGTCATCAGGTTTGGCAGCAAGTGTCTCTACTGATGGAACCATCTCTCTGGTCCCCAAACAAAATTCTTTTTATTTCTTTTATTTTTTTTTTATTTTAGATATTTTCTTTATTTACATGCGAATTTCTCCATTCCCAGTTTCCCCTCCAAAAAACAAAAAAACAAACAAAAACAAACCCCTGTTGCCTCCCCCCTCCCCATGCCTACCACCCCGCCCTCTCCCACATTCTGGCCCTGGCATTCTCCTACACTGGGGAGGTCCTCTCCTCCTATTGATGATCGATTTTGCAATCCTCTACCATACACATGCTTAAGCCCTTTCCATGTGTATCCCTGAAGTCTGACCTCATGCTAGCTCCTTTATTCCCATGCCTCAATGTCCTCTTCTCAGTAAGTACTTCTAAAAGCAGGGACATAGTATAAAATAATGTGGAAAGTTCTGGAGCCCTTGTTCTCATTGAAGGCGCCACTGTAGGTCATTTCGGTGTGTAATAAACACCTGCTCTTTTTCTGTATTTTAGAGTATTTCCCTGACAGTTCATGGGCTTTTTATAATTAAAAATTATCCTAACTGAAAAGTAATTAAAAATTATTTAACGTGTCTGAGTATTGTCCTAAATGTATGCATGTGCACCATGTACATGCCGGGTGTCCTTAGAACCAGAAGAGACTCAGATCTCATGGATCTGGAGTTACAGATAGTTGTGAGGCATTGTACGGATGCTGGGAACTGAACCTGCATGGGCAGTCAGTGCTCTTAACCATTTAGCTACTTCCTCAGCCCTCTAGGCCAGACTTCCTTATATCTGCTTTCCAACCCCAGTTCCTCCTTCTCCTCCATCACCCTCTTATCTACTCGGGGACAAAGCCCAAGAGCATCTGGATTCTTCTTTTCCTTAAGCTATTTCCAAACACTCTACCTGTAAATTAACCAATTCTAGACAGACTTCCCTGAATTTATCTGTCCCCCCTCCCAACCCCAACACTAACTTGTCCAACCCACTGCTCTCCCATATCTAGGCCTATCACCTCTACTTTTGTCTGCCTTTAAATGAATTTCTCCATGGAGCAGTCTGAGCAATTATTATTATTAATTTTTAGATATTTTCTTTATTTACATGCCACATGATATCTCCTTTCCCAGTTTCCCCTCCAACAAAAAAGAAATAAAAAAAAAAACCCTGTTCCCTCCCCCCTCTCCCAGCTCACCAACCAACCCTCTCCTGCTTCCTGGCCCTGGCATTCCACTACTGGGGCATAGAACCTTTACAAGGGCCAAGGGCCTCTCCTACCATTGATGACCTACTAGGCCATCCTCTGCTATACGTATGCTGAGCAATGACTTAGCACATAAGGACATCTATTTGAAGTAGTCTCCATTGTGCTTAGAATTGACAGTGTTACATAAATATTTCCAATTCAAGAAATATCTGGATTTAACATTTTAGATTATTTTAATAGTGCAGTTAATTAACTCTACTATTTTGTCTTGATCCTGGAAAGAATAAACACCCTGTTGAGATATACAGGTTCAAATGTATTTGTGTGAGTGTGCATGTGACTGTAGTTTTCCACAAAGGCCAGGAGAAGGCAGTGCATTCTATAGAGCTGTATAGAAGGCTGTGCATCCTATACAGGGGGATTTGAGCTGTCCAATGGGGGTTCTGCAGTAAGCATTCTTTTTTTGTTTGTTTTTGCTTTTTGAGATAATGTCTCTCTATGTAGCACTAGCTTTCTTGGAACTCACTGGGTAGAGCAGTCCAGCCTCAAACGCACAGAGACCTGCCGGCCTTTGTCTCCTAAGTACTGGGGTTGAAGCTGTGCACTAGTTCTGAGCACAAGTTCTAACATTTGCAAGAAATAGGATCAAAGAATAGAAAGAAAGATTTATTGACTCTCATGAGTGTAGATGAGTGGCAAAAATTAATGCTGCAAAAATTTAGAATCACACATTACTCATTTGTATTAACATTTTATAATTTGCCTAAAGGTAATGCCCAAAGCAGGTTGAGGTTTGATAAGTGGAGGAATGACTCTGTGTTATTTGATAAGCCTTCACTGTTGTTTGTTAAGCGAGCTGGAAAACTCCTCCACCAAAACCTAAAAATATATTACTGAATTATTGGTAATAATTACATGCTGTCACCCATCGAGCTATTGTTTTCTTCTTTGCCTTCCAGTCATTCTTCATACAAAAAAATATAAGAAGAAAGAAAGAAAGAAATCAATCAATAAATAAAAATTCTGCACATTTGACTTTCTGGCTCACCAGTAAGTTTTATAGTTGTGAATATAAAAATTATATGCACTAAGAGCTAATTTTCCTTTAATGAAGCAGAATGTACATTAGGATTACTCGGTGCTTCAGTAGCATTATCAAACTTGTAAACTATCACTGGAGCTACAGGTTACCTATGAAGAAATAGTATGTTTCCAGGGGCTGGTGACATGGCCTAGCTGTTAAAATGCCTGCTGCCAAGCCTGGTGACCTGAGTTTGAATCCCAGGGATTATCATGGAAGAAGAAAACTGACTATGGTTTTAAAATACAAGTAAGTAAAAATGCACCTGTATTGAAGTGATGTTTTTGTACACTGTGTGGAGATGTGTCTCAGCCCTTTCTTGCCTGCTTTCACCTTTTGACTGGTGAAAATAAAAAGCCTATGACTTATAGCAAAAGGCGGAACAGTAAGGTGGAACTTCTGGACAGAGAGTGGAACTCTGGGAAAGAGAGAGGCATGAGAGATGGACAAGGAGAAAGTTGAATGTATGAAATCGAGGAGAGGTAACCAGCCACGTGGCAGACTTACCTTAGTACAAACGGAATAATACAAGCTAAGAGCTAGCTAGGGAGAAAGCCTAAACTAAAGCCAAAAGCACTATAGATAAATGTAAGTCTCTATGTCATTATTCAGAGCAAAGGCAGAAACAGAAGCCAACTTTTACATGCCTGTTTAGAACATATACCAATGGAGATTGCAGGATTGATGCCTCTCTGGGAGAGAGGGTAATGCCAGGGATGAGCCTGTGTGGCTGCTGGCTGTCTAGCTTACCCTGAGCTTTTCTTAGGATATTCTAAAAATTTAAAATGCATACATTTTTTAAAACATTTTGGAGTTCTGATTTTTTTGTAATAAAATTTAGCTTCCAACATCTCTGGATCCTCTCCCACAGAACCAGGATGAACAAGCACAAGCCCCTCATCTCTTCCTGGTTCTTTACCTGCCGTTTTGAACACTCTCACCTTCTCTCACATAGCACAAAGGACAAATGTAGCAGGACACTTTAATGACCGTGCTTAGGTTCTAAACTCCCAGGTTCCTTTTCGCATGTTCCCAGTCCCCCAGTAGACTGTATAAGACAAGCAAGAACAGTTTATGGCATTCTGATAAATTATTCTTTCCCTTTTGGAACTAGAAACCAAACCCAGAGTCCAGTGCAAGCATTCTGCTACTCAGTTACATCCCAAATACTATATATTTCTTTACACTGGAGTTTTAAAAAATATCTCCAGAAAGTGTTCCCATCATTTTCATGAGACATCCATATAGCCAGCATAATTAGAAGTGCTTATGTAGTTGCCAAAGTGCCAGTTCAAATGTCCACCCAGGATGCCAACCACTGAGGAAACAAAGCAGAGAAGAGACAGGAATTCTGTGGGATCATGAAAAATTTAGGAAAAGCAAAAGTTGATGGATAAACTGAACAATTGTTAAGACAAATGCAATTTAATGAGTTCAGTCTCAGAACTATTTTAATTCTATTTAAAATACAGAATAGATATTATGAATGTTTTTTTTAAAAAAGATTTATTTATTTTATGTATGTGAGTACACTGTCACCTTCAGACACACCAGAAAAGGACATCAGATCCGTTACAGGTGGTTGTGAGACACCATGTGGTTGCTGGGATTGAACTCAGGACCTCTGGAAGAACAGTCAGTGCTCTTAACCACTGAGCCATCTCGCCAGCTCCCAATTCACAATCTGTGAAATGTATTAAAATACTATTAAAACAATGAATGGGGAGACAGAGAGAGATAGCATCTTCCACATCATCTCTTGGATTTCCAGCCTTCAAAAAGATAAAAGCTAAGTAGACCTCTCTTTTACTT
>NW_022196904.1:46160753-46161543 GCF_008632895.1 Mastomys coucha | reverse complement strand
AGGAAAAAGAAACGGGAGCAGAGGAGCCAGAGGAGGAGCCACCAGGATCGAAAGGGGAAAGGCTTTTCCGAACAACCTCGGGCCAAGAAGGTTAAAGCTGATAAAGAGAGGATGCCTGTGTTGAATCCTGGCACTAAGAAGGATTCCTCGAGGGGACGCCAGAAAAGAGCCGCAAAGCTGCCTGGGAACTCTAGTTTGCTGGCAAAGACATCCCTGACTTCAGCAGTGATTCCGAGGGACCTGGATGCAGCCTCTGCAAGCAGCAGGCCTGGGCAGCATCACCGCTGTGCAGGGGCTAGTAAAGGCACGAAGAAAGTAGCTGTGGAGTCCCGGCTCTCACCGCAGCCTAAGAGGAAATCCAGCGACACCAGGAAGAAGGCTGGCTTCAGGTTGGAGTCTCAGAGGAAGGAGTTTGAGGCGGTGATGCCTCATGGCGCGGTGGGAATCAAGCCCAAGAAGAAGAAAGAGCCCAGCCTGTGAGGACTGAAGCATGGGAGGCATCCAGAAAACCCCTCAGGAGAAAAGCATCAAGATGACCTGATTTCACCACAAGCCTGGATTACCGACTGTGCATGTGTCCATCTACACATAAACCCACACATCAATAAAACTACACATATTTATTTCCCTTGGCTTCATTATCTGCGTATTTGAACTTTGTAAGAATAAAAAATGCATGCTCGCTTCGGCAGCACATATACTAAAATTGGAACAATACAGAGAAGATTATCATGGTCCCTGCGCAAGGATGACACACAAATTCGTGAAGCTTTCCATATTTAAAAAAAAA
>NW_022196904.1:46151279-46159746 GCF_008632895.1 Mastomys coucha | reverse complement strand
CCAGGAGTGGTATAGCTGGGTCCTCCGGTAGAACTATGTCTAATTTCCGGAGGAACCGCCAAACTGATGGGAAACAAGTTTTTAAAATGCATAATCCTGGAAAAGAAAACATTTAGTCTCTCTGACTGCACATAGCATAGTAACACCATAATATGAACATTCTATGGAGTTTTAAAAATTTTTAGAGAGTTTTGAATAGGCATTAAATGCAGATGGCATAAAGTCCAAAGGATATAAATGCAAAGTTAGTGAAAATGAAATCTTCCCTTCCTGCCTCTCTGTGGGCAACCCCACCCCCCCACCTCAAATGCATCCGCTCTTAGTTCTTACAAATGGTTTGGTAAATTAATTTTCATTAGAAAATAGTAATCTTTTAAATAACTCATGTCTAACAGCTTAGTGGTTTGCTTCAGAAGTTCAACTGAAGCAATATTTTCAAGCTGAGATACTTTGGAGAAGAATAAAAGTATATGAACCTATGATCTCAGCACTTGGGGGAAGTAGGCACAGGAGAAACAGAGGTTTGAGGCCAGTGCTCAGTACACAGTGAGTTGAGGCCAGCCTGGACTACGAGAAATCCATTTCAGGAGCTGGAGGGGTTCAGCAATTAAGAACATAGGATGCTCTTCCTTCCAGAGGACCTGATTTCAATTACCAGCATTTACGTGGCAGCTCACAACTTTCTGCAACTTCAGTCCTAGGGGAGCTGACACTGTCTTCTGCTTACTTGGGGTACCAGGTACACATGTGGTATATGTACATACACGGAGGCAAACACTCATGAAGAAAATAAAAATATATAAATCTTAAAAAAGCCCATTGAGAAATAGCTTTACATGTTTTGTGTATGTATGTACACATATATGTGTTTAGGAACCTGCACATGTGGTGGCCACTGAGTATCTCTACCTTATGTTTTGAGATAGTGCCTCTTCACTGATCCAGAGCTTACGGATGGGCTAGCCTGGCTTGCCAGTGATTACCCAGGATTCTCTTTTCTCTGTCTTCCAGTGTCTCGTTTACAGGGGCAGAGAACCATTAAAAAAAAGATTCTCACCTTTTAAAAGGTGTGTTGGTGACTCATTGTGAAATATGGACCAAACCACCACATGCTTCAACCTGTTTGGGCTCCTCAAGATAGGAGAAGGAGAGATGGGGTGGGGTGGGTGCAGGATGTGGAATCCACAGAACTTTCCCAATTTTCAGCATCAAGTGTGAAACCTAGATTGATGGAGGCAACGTGGAAATCAAAGAATATGGACAGGTGCTCTCCAGAGCACGGGAAAGCAAGAAAAATCTGTCAGATTTACATCAAAAAGATGTTGTTACATTATAAATGAGTTCAACTTCAATTCTATACAACACTACCTATACTGTAAACTTTATTCTCTGTAATGTAAAATGTGTGTGCATAATGTAAAAATGCGTGTGCACACCTATATGTGTGGAGGTTTATTTTGTAGTATTTTTTTTTTTAAATAATTGGATTTTTCTGTCATTTAAAATTAAACAGATGCCAAGCTTTAATCTCAGCACTTGGGAGACAAAGGCAGCTGGATCTTGTGGGTTCAGTGCCATTTTGGTCTACACAGTAAGCTCTGTCTTTTGACCTCCAGAGCAGAGGTCCTTTGCCATTTGTCTTCTAGACTGAGTCACCCATCACAAACTCAGTGGGAAGGTGATGCCCAGCCCACCACCAGGCTTTCTCTGGAACCCCAGAAGTCTCTTGGCTTTTGTTGCCTGATTTCCATAAGCAGGTGACCCCTTCTTCTACAAATCAGGGTCCCCTTTCTGTTGTCTGAACCCAGGTGACAACTTGGGGAAGATGGTAACCTCCCTTTTCCTTGCCTTCTAAGAATTGCCTGTCTCAATTTAAACCTCAAAACCACACGGGGTCTGATCTGGAACTTTAAATTTCCAAGTTCTCACTAACTTAGATAACTTCCTAATTAGCCACACCCCCTTTATTTTTCAGCTTCTCCCCTGTTCATGATCTTTTTATGGACTCTATTCTTACTTCCCATCCCCCTTTCTCCACATAGCTGGATATCCATCCCTCTTATACAGGGCTCACCAGCTCTTAAAGGTGGCCAATACTGTTGACTCATCCAACTGCTGGCTCTGTCTGTCCACTAAGGTCCAGGACTCCTGGGTTGTCCCTGCTCCCACATCACTATGGCTCCACATCCCTCTGAAGTTACATCTTTACATAATGCCCAAGCCATTCCCAGATCCTATATCCATAACAGACCTCCGAATAGGGCTCAGCTTTTTTCCTGCTTAACCCCAGATGGGGAGCTATCATGCCTCTCTTACTTACCAACTTCTGGCATTCTTCACATTCTGATCAGACTCCTCCTGTCAAATGCCCACACTGCAAATCTTTCCCCCACGCTGTATGGGGGCCTTTATCTGACACCCCTCTCCCCTACTCAGCTTCTCTGTGTCTCCTCGCTCTTCCTGAGCTATTCCCCAGTTTCACTCTGAAACTAACTCATCCATGTTTTTTAATGATTGTTTTTCAGAGGTTTCTTGTTTGTCTTAGAATGTATGATGTCAGTCACATATTCCATTGCAGGTGATCAAGTTAAAATTCTTCTCTTGCTTTATGAATTCAACTTGAACTATGCCTCCCTAGCTCCTGGGAGCAGAGCTTAGCCCTTCCCATTGTTCTGGTTCACAGGAAGTAGCCAATGGGAGAATGCACTGAACCCCTCTTTTTAATTTTTTTTTATTTTTTATTTATTTTAACTTTTTTGATTTTTCCAAGACAGAGTTTCTCTGGATAGCCCTGGCTGTCCTGGTACTCACTCTGTAGACCAGGCTGACCTCAAACTCAGAAATCCATCTGCTTCTGCCTTCCAAGTACTGGGATTAAAGATGTGCACCACCACTGCCCGGCTTATTTTATTTTTTAAATTTGTAAATTTTTTATTTTTTTGTCTACTGAGCTTCCCCAAATCAGCCTATGCCCCCTTTCATTCCTACTCTCCCCTTGAACTATATTCAGATTCATAACCATCTTTGTGTGTAGTTCTGTAAATGTGTGTAAGTCAGAAGACTTTTCTTTTTCTTTTCTTTCTTTCTTTTTTTTTTTGTTTTTTTGTTTTTTGTTTTTTGTTTTTTTGAGACAGGGTTTCTCTGTGTAGCCTTGGCTGTTCTGGAACTCACTCTATAGACCAGGCTGGCTTTGAACTCAGAAATCTGGCTGCCTCTGCCTCCCAAGTGCTGGGATTAAAGGCATACACCACCACTGCCCAGCTTTTCTTTTCTTTTCTCTTCTCTTCTCTTCTATTCTATTCTCTTCTCTTCTTTTCTTTTCTTTTCTTTCTTTTTCTTTTCTTCTCTTCCCCCTCCCCCCTCCCAGACAATATTTAATTGGGGCTGGCTTACAGGTTCAAAAGTTCAATCCATCCATTATCATCAAGGCAGGAGTGTGGCAGCATCCAGGCAGGCTAGGAGGATCTGAGAATTCTACATCTTCATTTAAAGGAAGCAAGGAGAAGACTTCCAGGTGACTAGGAGAGGGCCTCAAAGCAAACTCCCACAGTGACATGCTTCTTCCAACAAGGCCACACCTACTTCTCCTAATAGTGCCACTCCCTTGGCCAAGCATATACAAACCACCACAGAAGTAGAGGTTCTGACGAAAGGAAAAGAGAACTTATTCAGTGAAATTATGGCAAAAGAATTCTCCAAGTCAGGTGGTAAGAGGTGGATTAACCCAAATTAGGAGTGCATAAGAAGCCTTATGAAAAGTCACTGTTTTTTTCCTTTTTATGGGATTTTTTTTATTTACATTTCAAATGTTATACCCTTTCTCGATTTCTCAAAAATCCCTATCTCATTTCCCCTCCCCCAGCTTCTATGAGGGTGTTCTCCCACACACTCTGTCCTCCCCACCCTTGAGTTCCCCTACACTGGGGCATTGAGCCTTCACAGAACCAAGGGCCTCTCGACAAGGCCATCCTCTGCTACATATGTGGCTGGAGTCATGGGTTGCTCCATGTGTACTCTTTGGTAAGTGGTATAGTACCTGGGAGCTCTGGCGTGTCTGTTTGGTTGATATTGTTGTTCTTCCTATGGGGTTGCAAACTCCTTCAGCTCCTTCAGTCCTTTATCTAACTCCTCCATTGGGGACCTCAAGCTTAGTCCAATGGTTGGCTGCAAGCAATCCACCTCTGTATTTGTCAGGCTCTGGCAGAGCCTCTCAGGAGACAGCTATATCAAGCTCCTTCAGCATGTACTTTTGGCATTCACAATAGTGTCTGCATTTGGTGACTGTATATGGGATGGGTGGCATTTCCTTCAGTCTCTGCTCCACATTTTGTCTCTGTATCTCCTCTCATGGGTATTTTGTTCCTCCTTCTAAGAAGGACTGAAGCATCCACACTTTGGACCATCTTCTTGAGCTTTCTGGGATCTGTAAATTGTATGTTGGGTACTCTGAGCTTTTAAGCTAATATACACTTATCAGTGAGTGCATACCATGTGTGTTCTTTTGTGAGTAGGTTATCTCACTCAGGATATTTCCTAGTTCCATCCATTTGCCTAAGAATTTCATAAATTCTTGTTTTCAATAGTTGAGTATTACTCCATTGTGTTGATGTACCACATTTTCTGTATCCATTCCTCTGTTGAGGGACATCTGAGTTGTTTCCAGCTTCTGGCTATTATAAATATGGCTGCTATGAACATAGTGGAGCACTTGTCCTTGTTATATGTTGGAGCATCTTCTGGGTATATGCCCAGAAGTGCTATAGCTGGGTCTTTAGGTAGTACTATGTACAATTTTCTGGGGAACTGCCAGACTGATTTCCAGAGTGATTGCACCAGCTTTCAATCCCACCAGCAATGAAGGAGTATTTCTCTTTCTCCACATCCTTTCCAGTATCTGCTGTCACCTGAGTTTTTGATCTTAGTCATTCTGACTGGTGTGAGGTGGAATCTCAGGGTCATTTTGATTTCCATTTCCCTGATGACTAAGGATGTTTTACTATCAGTGTAACTGTGGCTTTGTAGAGTGAGTTGGGTAGTGTTCCTTCTGTTTCTATGTTGTGGAGTAGTTTGAAGAATATTGGTATTAGGTCTTCTTTGAGGGTCTGAGGAAATTTGTACTAAACCCTGGGATTTTTTTTTTTTTTTTTTTTTTTGGTTGGGAGACTTTTAATGACTGCTTTTATTTCTTTAGGGGTTATGGGACTGTTTAGATGGTTAATCTGACCCTGATTTAACTTTAGTATTTGGTATCTGTCTAGAAAATTGTCCATTTCATCCAGGTTGTCCAGTTTTGTTGAGTATAGGCTTTTTAGTAGGATCTGATGATTTTTTAAAAATTTCCTCAGTTTCCGTTGTTATATCTCCCTTTTCATTTCTGATTTTGTTAGTTTTGTTTCTGTTCCCTCTAGTTAGTCTGGCTAAGGGTTTATCTATCTTGTTGATTTTCTCAAAGAACCAGCTCCTGGTTTTGTTGATTCTTTGTATAGTTCTCTCTTTTTTTCTACTTGGTTGATTTCAGCCCTGAGTTTGATTATTTCCTGCCTTTGACTCCTCTTGGGTGTATTTGCTTCTTTTTGTTCTAGCGCCTCCAGGTGTTCTGTTAAGATGCTAGTGTATGCCCTCTCCAGTTTCTTTTTGGAGGCACTCAGTGCTATGAGTTTTCCTCTTAGGACTACTTTCATTGTGTCCCATAAGTTTGGGTATGCTGTACCTTCATTTTCATTAAATTCTAAAAAGTCTTTAATTTCTTTGCTTATTTATTCCTTAACCAATTTATCATTGAGTAGAGTGTTCTTAAGCTTCCACGTGTATGTGGGCTTTCTGTTGTTTTTGTTGTTATTGAAGACCAACCTTAGTCCATGGTGATCTGATAGAATGCATGGGATAATTTCAATCTTCTTGTATTTGTTGAGGCTAGTTTTGTGACCGATTATATGGTCAGTTTTGGAGAAACTACCATGAGGTTCTGAGAAGAAGGTATATTCTTTTGTTTTAGGATGAAATGTTCTATAGATAACTGTTAAATCTACTTGGTCCAAAACTTCTGTTAGTTTCACGTGTCTTTGTTTAGTTTCTGTTTCCATTATCTGTCCATTGCAGAGAGTGGGGTGTTGAAATCTCCCACTATTATTGTGTGCGGTGCAATGTGTGCTTTGAGCTTTAGTAAAGTTTCTTTTATGAATGTTAGTGCTCTTGCATTTGGAGCATAGATGTTCAAAATTGAGAGTTCCTCTTGGTAGATTTTTCCTTAGATAAGTATGAAGTGTCCTTTCTTATCTTTTTTGATCACTTTAGCTTGAAAGTCAATTTTATTCGATATTAGAATGGGTACTCCAGTTTGTTTCTTGGGACCATTTGCTTGGGAAATAGTTTTCCAGCCTTTTATTCTGAGGTAGTGTCTGTCTTTGTCACTGAGGTGGGTTTCCTGTATGCAACAAAATGTTGGGTCCTGTTTATATACCCAGACTGATAGTCTATGTCTTTTTATTGGGGAATTGAGTCCATTGATATTAATAGATATTAAGGAAAAGTAATTGTTGCTTCTGTCATTTTTGTTGTTAGAGTTGGAATCCTGTTCATGTGGCTATCTTCTTTTTGTTTTGTTGGAAGATTACTTTCTTGCTTTTTCTAGGATGTAGTTTCCCTCCTTGTGTTGGTGTTTTCCATTTATTATCCTTTGAAGGGCTGGATTTGTAGAAAGATATTGTATAAATTTTGTTTTATCATGGAATACTTGGGTTTCTCCATCTATGGTGATTGAGAGTTTTGCTGGGTACAGTAGCCTGGGCTGGCATTTGTGTTTTCTTAGGGTTTGTATTACATCAGCCCAGGATCTTCTGGCTTTCATTGTCTCTGGCGAGAAGTCTGTTGTAATTCTAATAGTTCTGCCTTTATATGTTATTTGACCTTTTTTCCCCTCACTGCTTTTAATATTCTTTCTTTGTTTTCTGAATTTGGTGTTTTGACTTTTGTGTGGTGGGGGGAATTTCTTTTCTGGTCCAAACTATTTGGAGTTCTGTAGGCTTCTTGTATTTCATGGGTATCTCTTTTCTTTTAGGTTAGGGAAGTTTTCTTCTATAATTTTGTTGAAGATATTTACTGGCCCTTTAAGTTGGAAGTCTTTACTCTCTTCTATACCTATTATTCTTAGGTTTGGTCTTCTCATTGTGTCCTGGATTTTCTGGTTGTTTCGGATTAGGAACTTTTTGCATTTTGTGTCTTCTTTAACTGTGTGTCAGTGTTTTTTATGCTATCTTCTGCCCCTGAGATTCTTTCTTCTGTTTCTTGTATTCTGTTGGTGATGCTTGCATCCATGACTCCTGGTCTCTTTCCTAGGTTTTCTATCTCCAGTGTTGTCTCCTTTTGGGATTTCTTTATTGTTTCTGTTTCCATTTTTAGATCCTGGATGTTTTTGTTCAATTCCTTCACCGTTTGATTATGTTTTCCTGTAATTCTTTAAGGGATTTTTGTGTTTCCTCTTTAAGGGCTTCTACCTGTTTACCTGTATTCTCTTATATTTCTTTAAGGGAGGTATTTATGTCCTACTTAAAGTCCTCTATCATCATCATGAGATTTTAAATGAGACTCTTGCTTCTCTGGTGTGTTGGGGTATCCATGGCTCACTGTGGTGGGACAACTGGGTTCTGATGATGTCATGTAGCCTTGGTTTCTGTTTCTTATGCTCTTTCCCTTGCCTCTTGTCATCTGGATGTCTCTGGTGTTAGCTTGTCTTGCTGTCTTTGACTGTGGCTTATCCCTACTGCAAGCCTGTGTGTCAGCACTCCTGGGAGACCAGCTCTTTTCCAGTGGTATTTGGGTATGGAGAGCTGTGGCCCAGGATCAGCTCTGGGTGCAGACATAACCTCTCCTTTTTGAAATATTTGTTTTCAGGGTCAGGAATGAAGGATCAATGAACTAAGAGCCTCAGGTGCACTTAGAAGCTCAGGACAGGAGAGTTAACATGTCCGATAACACCTGTAGAAGCCCTGGACCAGGAGCTCCATACCCCAAACCCAGTAGTATATGTCACTTCAAGACTATAGGAGAGCTCATGTGCAGAGGGACTCCTTCACCCCCAACGTCCTCCCCTTGCTGTCCTATAAAACCCCAAGAGTCCCATGCACACATACATGTTCTTGCATTCCTTAGAGAGACTCCAGCCCTTTACTTGTTCTAATTGAAGAATGATTCTACAGATTCCTATCTGAATTCCCTTATTTCCACACCACCTCTGTAAATCCTCATCTTGTAGGAATATTCTAAGTAGGCATCACTGTCCAAGCAGAAGTTTGTTTATTTATTTATTTATTTATTTATTTAAACTTTTATTGCAATATGATGAGAAAAGTTACGATTTCAATTTATCTGAATTTGTTAACATTTAAAAACATATTTCAATGAAATAGAATTGAATCACATTCTTGTTTCCCTTTTGTACCACTGCTCCTCCCATAGACCCCCCCTTCAA